>NW_025316787.1:2189374-2502142 GCF_910594005.1 Cervus elaphus
CAGGGGTTCCCTGGAAGCTGGCAAGGGGCAAGAAGCTTCAGCACCTGTGCTCTACCACACAGGGAGGGTGCACCCACTCCTCCAGCCAGGTTTGTGGGTTTTCTGGGGCTGTTGGGGCAGAGATGGGGTAGCTGAGGCCACACACCCTCCTTCTCGTAGGATTCACCTCCTGTCACCTCTTGTCTCAGGCCTCCAGGGCAAGTCCTCTGGAGGTTCAGGGTCCATGTTGCTCTCCAAGGTGCTCTCCTTCAGCAGCCAGATTTGGGATGTGGAGAGGATTAAAAACAAGAGCAGTTAATCCCAATCTGCATCTTTGTGTTAATCATTCAGTCGTGTCCAATTCTTTGCTGCCCCACGGACTATAGCTCGCCAGGCTCCTCTGTCCATAGAATTCTCCAAGAATATTGGAGTGGGTTGCCATTCCCTCCTCCAGGGGACCTTCCCAACCCAGGGATCGAATCCAGGTCTCCTGCATTGTAAGCGGTTTCTTTACCATCTGAGCCACCAGGGAAGACCAATCCCAATCAACTATATATAACATAGATAACTAATAAGGAACTCCTATATAACACAGGGAAGTCCACTCAACACTCTGTAATGATCTATGTGGGAAAAAAAGTCTAAAACAAAGATACATATAACTGATTGTTTATATAACTTTGCTGTATACCCAAAACTAACAAAACATTGTAAATCAATTACACTCTATTAAACAAACAAAAAACAAGAGCAGTGTGAGAAAACGCTCTCCAGCCACCCAGGGTGGGGACCTTTGGGTGGGGGAAGCCCCCTGTACCTCCCAGGCCTCAGCCATGTCATGGGAGCTGGTCTGCCCTGCCTGCTCCAGGGCCACCTGAAGTCCAAGTGACAGTGCTGTGTGAAAGGATGGAAGTAATAAAAAAAATGAACACAAGCCAGCACAGGTTGTTATTTTACCCTCCATGTCCTAGTTCTGCTAACTCCCCTGGCTCTGGGCTGAGCTGAATGCCTCCCTGTAATGAGATGATGAACAGTTTATTCCTTTGTGTGTAGCCAACCAGAAATTCAGCCTGCAGCACTGCAATCTGTGCCCAGTGGGCAGCCCCGGAGCCTTGCCCTCTAACTCAGTTTCCCCTCTGATTCGCGGTGCCAGCACGGGGTTACCTCTGTGCTCTCCTCCTCCGGAGTTGGGCTGGGTTTTTCCTGTGTTTTCTGGCATCTGTCCAAGCTGGCTTTCCCTGATCATGGATTGTTCTAGCTCTTCACGTGCATATGCCATCTAAGGGGATGGAAGCTGGAGAACACTGCACCTAGTACCCCATGTTTCCCATGACCTGAGCATATCCCCTCAGAGCATGAGACAACCCAGCTGCCAAACTGAGGCTGCCTGGCCATGCCTTCTGCTTGGTGGGACTCCTTGAGGGAAAGCCTGGGCCATAGACTAGCACCAGCCTCTGAATCCTCCTCCTCTTGCACCACAGAGCATTGGACAGAGGCCTTGTGCTTCCCACCACCTCTGAGGCCCAGTGCTCCTGCACAGAAGGACTGTCATCACACAGGCAGGATGAAGACCCTGGGGAGGCCACCCCATCATGCCACACAAAGTCCCTACCCACTGGCCAACCCATGACCCTGGCCCCTCCCATTGCAATTCCGGGGCACCCCATTCTCTGAGCCTCACATGTACCCAGGCCCTAGGCACCAACAGCACTGTCCCTTCTATGTCCCCAGGTGAGCCTCCTCTGTGACACCTCCTGTGATGGCAGGGCTGGGGACAGGGCCAGTCCCCTGCCTCTCTGAGTCTCTAGGCTATTCTGCTCCAGGGAGGGGCTATGCATTACCTGCCCCTCCCCTAGGCCCTGCTGGGAGGTGGGATGAAAAAGGGTCCAGTAACCAGGTCACCATCCCTCCAGAGCCCTACCCAGCTGGACCAGTGGACCACAGACGTAGTGATGAAGTCAGAATCACAGGCTCCATCCCATGGGCCAAGCTCTGGGCCTCTGCCTGGGGACGAGTCAGTGCATGAGCCAATGGGCAGGATGCATCTGTCACTCTGTTCTCGGACATCCCTAGTCCCTGAGCTCCTAGCCTGACCTGCCCTAGGCTGCAGGCTTCTGCTTATGGGATGGATCCTTCACTCGATGCCCAGAGTTAAACGGGCATTTCTTTGCTGCTTTTTCTTATCCCTAACACAGCTTCTGGGATTAATTATCAATACAAAGTCATATTTGAAAGGTAGTTACAGAGCCAGCCCAACATGAATACCATAACTCAATAAACAGCAAAAAAACAATGGAGATCACCAGACCATAGACCACTCTCCTCTATGAAGACAGATGCAAAAAACCTTAAATTATTAGCAAATAAAATAATATGCCACAACCAGGAGGCCCATCCCTCTGGTAAGCAAGGCAATACACTGGTAGAAAGGGTATTAACAGAGTCCACTCTTTAATTGGTCAGATGGTGGACAGTGTTTGGAGGGTGCAAAGGGACTTTAGGACCCAGCAGTGCTCTGACCTGGGTGGGTGACACCGACGTAGGCACTCTGGAGAATTCATGGAGCTACACATTTGAGCTATGCTGTCACTATGTGGTGTTATGCTTCAAAAACAATTCAATAAGAAAAGTAACCAACAGAGAAAAGATGTTGCTTCAATAAGAAGCAACCAACATACAGCAAACTGAGAACTAGCAACTTAAAAAATCAGTAAGAAAAAATAAAAACAATCTCAACCCACTCCAATATTCTTGCCTGGAGAATCCCATGGGCAGAGGAGCTTGGTGAGCTTCAGTCCATGGGGACACAAGGAGTGGGACAGGTAGAGAGGGAGGTGGGAGGGGGGATCGGGATGCGGAATACATGTAAATCCATGGCTGATTCATGTTAATGTCCGGCTTCACTGGACCCTTGCACCCATCTGGCCTACTCAGGTTTCAGGGGCAGAGGCTGGGGTATGTCCCCCACATATACTTGCCCCCCGGTAGTGGTGGGCAGGAGCTGGTCTCTTCATTTCTCACCAGCACTTGGTAAAATCAGAAATAAGTTCCAGGGGCCCAGCATGCTGCCATGATCTCCACAGCCCACAGCACTCTCTAGACTCAAAGAATTCCATGGTCACATCTGATTTTTCCTGCAGGAGCCCATCCATGTTTACATGTCAGAGTGCAGTGGAGGTGGAGCTGGGGTGGCCTCTCTGGGCCCTGAATCCCCCACCCCCACCCCCAAGAAGATGGTCGTGGTGTCTGCTCACAGTGGAACCCAGGGAGGGAGGCTCGGAGCTGGGGAGTGCCTGAAAGGATAGTAATGCAATCACCACCTGAGACCGAGAGCCTTCGCATTTTTCACACTTTTCAGGCTCCTCGCATTCTTCACACCTTTTCATGCTCCTCGTCATTTTTTTTTTCTCCTCGAATTTTTCACACCTTTTCATGCTCCTCGCATTTTTCACACCTTTCCATGCTGCTTGCACTTTTCACAACTTTTCATACTCCTCGCATTTTTCACACCTTTTCATGCTCCTCGTCATTTTTTTTTTGCTCCTCGAATTTTTCACACCTTTCCATGCTCCTCGAATTTTTCACACCTTTTCATGCTCCTCGCATTTTTCACACCTTTTCATACTCCTCGAATTTTTCACACCTTTTCATGCTCCTCGCATTTTTTACACCTTTTCATACTCCTCGAATTTTTCACACCTTTTCATGATCCTCACGTTTTTCACAACTTTTCATGCTCCTCGAATTTTTCACACCTTTTCATGCTCGTCACAGTTTTCACACCTTTTCATGCTCGACGCAGTTTTCACACCTTTTCAAGCTCTTCGAGTTTTTGACACCTTTTCATGCTCCTCGTATTTTTCACACCTTTTCATGCTCCTCGAAAACTTCACACCTTTTCATGCTTCTCGTATTTTTCACACCTTTTCATGTTCCTCGAATATTTCACACCTTTTCATGCTCCTCACATTTTTCACACCTTTTCATGCTCCTCGCATTTTTCACACCATTTCATGCTCCTCGAATTTTTCACACCTTTTCATGCTCCTTGCAATTTTCACACCTTTCATGCTCCTCGCATTTTTCCACCTTTTCATGCTCCTCGAATTTTTCACACCTTTTCATGCTCCTCGTCTTTTTTTTTTTTTTTGCTCCTCTCATTTTTCACAGCTTTTCATGCTCCTCATATTTTTCACAGCTTTTCATGCTCCTTGCATTTTTCACACCTTTCCGTGCTCCTCGAATTTTTCACACCTTTTCATGCTCCTCGCATTTTTCATATCTTTTCATGCTCCTCGCAATTTTCACACCTCTTCATGCTCCTCGCATTTTTCACACCTTTTCAAGCTCCTCGAATTTTTCACACCTTTTCATGCTCCTCGTTTTTTTTGTTGCTCCTCGCATTTTTCACATCTTTTCATGCTCCTCGCAATTTTCACACCTTTTAATGCTCCTTGAATTTTTCACACGTTTCATGCTCCTCGTCTTTTTATTTTTTATTTTGCTCCTCGCTTTTATCACACTATTCATGTTCCTCGTATTTTTCACACCTTTTCTAGCTCTTAGAATTTTTGACACCTTTTCATGCTCCTCGAAATTTTGACACGTTTTCATGCTCCTTGTATTTTTTTTTGCTCCTCGCATTTTTCACACCTTTTTGTGCCCCTTGTATTTTTTTTTTGCTCCTAGCATTTTTCACACCTTTTCATGCTCCTCGCATTTTTCACACCTTTTCATGTTCCTCGCATTTTTCACACCTTTTCATGCTCCTCATATTTTTCACACCTTTTCCTATTCCACGCATTTTTCACACCTTTTCATGTTCCTCGTCTTTTACTTTTTTTTTTTTTTTGCTCCTCGCCTTTTTCACAACTTTTCATGCTCCTTGCATTTTTCACAGCTTTTCATTCTCCTCGCATTTTTCACACCTTTTCATGCTCCTCGCATTTTTCACACCTTTTCATGCTCCTCGCATTTTTCACACCATTTCATGCTGCTCGTCTTTTTCTTTTTTTTTTTCTTTGCTACGCGCATTTTTCACACCTTTTCATGCTCCTCGCAATTTTCACACCTTTTCATGCTCCTCGCATTTTTCACACCTTTTCATGCTCCTCGCATTTTTCACACCTTTTCATGCTCCTCGCATTTTTCACACCTTTTCATGCTACTTGCATTTTTCACACCTTTTCATGCTAATCGTCTATTTTTTTTTTGCTCCTCGCTTTTTTCACACCTTTTCATGCTCCTCGCATTTTTCACACCTTTTCATGCTCCTCTTCTTTTTTTTCTTTGCTCCTCACATTTTTCACACCTTTTCATGCTCCTCGCATTTTGCACACTTTTTCATGCTCCTCGCATTTTCGCACCTTTTCATGCTCCTCGCATTTTTCACACCTTTTCGTGGTCCTCGTCTTTTTTTTTTTGCTCCTGACAGTTTTCACAACTTTTCATGCTCCTTGCATTTTTCACACCTTTTCATGCTCCTCGCATTTTTCACAACTTTTCATGCTCCTCCCATTTTTCACACCTTTTCATGCTCCTCCCATTTTTCACACCTTTTTATGCTCCTTGCATTTTTCACAACTTTTCATGCTCCTTGCATTTTTCACACCTTTTCATGCTCCTCCCATTTTTCACACCTTTTCATGCTCCTCCCATTTTTCACACCTTTTCATGCTCCTCCCATTTTTCACACCTTTTCATGCTCCTCGCATTTTTCACAACTATTCATGCTCCTTGCATTTTTCACACTTTTTCATGCTCCTCCCATTTTTCACACCTTTTCATGCTCCTCGCATTTTTCACACCTTTTCATGATCCTCGCATTTTTCACACCTTTTCATGCTCCTCGCATTTTTCACACCTTTTCATTCTCCTCGCATTTTTCACTCCTATTCATGCTCCTCGCATTTTTCACACCTTTTCATGCTCCTCGTCTTTTACTTTTTTTTTTTTTGCTCCTCGCATTTTTCACAACTTTTCATGCTCCTTGCATTTTTCACACATTTTCATGCTCCTCGCATTTTTCACAAATTTTCATGCTCCTCGCATTTTTCACACCTTTTCATGCTTCTCGAATTTTTCACACTTTTCATGCTCCTCGAAATTTTCCCACCTTTTCATGCTCCTCATATTGTTCACACCTTTTCCTGTTCCTCGCATTTCACACATTTTCATGCTCCTCGCATTTTTCACACCTTTTCATGCTCCTCATCTTTTTCTTTTTTTTTTTTGCTCCTCGCATTTTTCACACCTTTTCATGCTCCTCGCATTTTTCACACCTTTATATGCTCCTCGTCTTATTTTTTTTTTTTGCTCCTCGCATATTTCACACCTTTTCATGCTCCTCATCTTTGTTTTTTTTTTTTTTTGCTCCTCGCATTTTTCACACCTTTTCATGCTCCTTGCATTTTTCACACCTTTTCATGCTCCTCGTCTTTTTCTTTTTTTTTTCTTCTCGCATTTTTCACACCTTTTCATGCTCCTTGCATTTTACACACCTTTTCATGCTCCTCGCATTTTTCAAAACTTTTCATGCTCCTCACATTTTTCACAGCTTTTCATTCTCTCGCATTTTTCACAGCTTTTCATGCTCCTCGCATTTTTCACTCCTTTTCATGCTCCTCGTATTTTAGACAACTTTTCATGCTCCTCGCACTTTTCAAACCTTTTCATGCTCCTCGTATTTTTCAAACCTTTTCATGCACCTCGCATTTTTCACACGTTTTCATGCTCCTCGCATTTTTCACACCTTTCATGTTCCTCGTCTTTTTTTTTTACTCCTTGCATGTTTCACACCTTTTCATGCTCCTTGCATTTTCACACCTTTTCATGCTCCTCGCATTTTTACACCTTTTCATGCTCCTTGTATTTTTTTTTTGCTCCTCGCATTTTTCACACATTTTCATGCTCCTTGCATTTTTCAAACCTTTTCATGCTCCTCGCATTTTTCACACCTTTTCATGCTACTTGCCTTTTTCACACCTTTTCATGCTCCTTGCTTTTGTCACACCTTTTCATGCTCCTCCTATTTTTCTTTTTTTTTTTTTTGCTCCTCGCCTTTTTTACACCTTTTCATGCTGCTTGCATTTTTCACACCTTTTCATGCTCGTCGTCTTTTTCTTTTTTATTTTTTCTCCTCGCTTTTTTCACACCTTTTCTTGCTCCTTGCATTTTACACACCTTTTCATGCTCCTCTTCTTTTTTTTTTTTGCTCCTCGCATTATTCACACCTTTTCATTCTCCTCGTCTTTTTTTTTTTTGCTCCTCATATTTTTCACACCTTTTCATGCTCCTCTCATTTTTCACACCTTTTCATGCTCCTCGCATTTTTCACACCTTTTCATGCTCCTCGCATTTTTCAGACCTTTTCATGCTCCTCGTCTTTTACTTTTTTTTTTTTGCTCCTCGCATTTTTCACAACTTTTCATGCTCCTTGCATTTTTCACACCTTTTCATGCTCCTCGCATTTTTCACAAATTTTCATGCTCCTCGCATTTTTCACACCTTTTCATGCTCCTTACATTTTACCCACCTTTTCATGCTCCTCGTATTTTTCTTTTTTTTTTTTTTTGCTCCTCGCCTTTTTTACACCTTTTCATGCTCCTTGTATTTTTCACACCTTTTCATGCTCGTCGTCTTTTTCTTTTTTTTTTTCTCCTCGCTTTTTTCACACCTTTTCATGCTCGTCGTCTTTTTCTTTTTTTTTTTTCTCCTCGAATTTTTCACACCTTTTCATGCTCCTCGCATTTTTACACATTTTCATGCCCCTTGTATTTTCTTTTTTGCTCCTCACATTTTTCACACCTTTTCATGCTCCTTGCATTTTTCAAACCTTTTCATGCTCCTTGCATTTTTCACACCATATCATGCTACTCGCATTTTTCAAACCTTTTCATGCTCCTCATATTTTTCACACCTTTTCCTGCTCCTTGCATTTTTCACACCTTTTCATGCTCCTCGCACTTTTCACACCTTTTCATGACCCTCGCATTTTTTCACACGTTTACATGCTCCTCGCCTTTTTTACACCTTTTCATGCTCCTTGCATTTTTCACACCTTTTCATGCTCGTCGTCTTTTTTTTTTTGCTCCTCGCATTATTCACTGCTTTTCATTCTCCTCGCTTTTTTCACACCTTTTCATGCTCCTTGCATTTTACACACCTTTTCATGCTCCTCGTCTTTTTTTTTTTGCTCCTCGCATTATTCACACCTTTTCATGCTCCTCGTCTTATATTTTTTTGCTCCTCACATTTTTCACACCTTTTCATGCTCCTCGCATTTTTCACACCTTATCAGGCTACTCGCGTTTTTCACACCTTTTCATGCTCCTCGCATTTTTCACACCTTTTCATGGTCCTCGTCTTTTTTTTTTTTTTTGCTCCTCTCATTTTTCACAAATTTTCATGCCTCTTGCATTTTTCACACCTTTTCATGCTCCTTGCATTTTTCACACCTTTTCTTGCTCCTCGTCTTTTTTTTTTTTGCTCCTCACATTTTTCACACGTTTTAATGCTCCTCGCATTTTTCACACCATTTCATGCTCCTCGTCTCTTATTTTTTCTCCTTGCATTTTTGACACCTTATCATGCTCCTCGCTTTTTTCACACCTTTTCATGCTCCAATTTTTCTTTTTTTTTTTTTTTTGCTCCTCACATTTTTCACACCTTTTAATGCTTCTCGCATTTTTCACACCTTTTCATACTCCTTGCATTTTTCAAACCTTTTCATGCTCCTTGCATTTTTCACACCTTTTCATGCTCCTCGTCTTTTTTTTTTTTTTTTGCTCCTCGTATTTTTCACACCTTTTCATGCTCCTGGCATTTTTCACACCTTTTCATGCTCCTGGCATTTTTCACACCTTTTCATGCTCCTCGCATTTTTCACACCTTTTCATGCTCCTCGCATTTTTCACATCTTTTCATGCTCCTCGTCTTTTTTTTTTTTTTGCTCCTCGCATTTTTCACACTTTTTCATGCTCCTCGACTTTTTTTTTTGCTCCTTGAATTTTTCTCACTTTTCATACTCCCCTTTTTATTTTTTATTTGCTCCTCGCTTTTTTCACACTATTCATGTTCCTCGTATTTTTCACACCTTTTCTTGCTCCTAGAATTTTTGACACCTTTTCATTCTCCTCGAAATTTTCACACCTTTTCATGCTCCTCGCATTTTTCACACATTTTCATGCTCCTCGCATTTTTCACACCATTTCATGCTCCTCACATTTTTCACACCTTTTCATGCTCCTTGCATTTTTCACACCTTTTCATGCTCCTCGTCTTTTTTTTTTTTGCTCCTCGCATTTTTCACACCTTTTCATTCTCCTCGCATTTTTCACACCTTTTCATGCTCCTCGTCTTTTTTTTTTTTTTGCTGCTCGCATTTTTCACACCTCTTCATGCTCCTCACATTTTTCACACCTTTTCATGCTCCTCGTATTTTTCACACCTTTTCATGCTCCTCCCATTTTTCACACCTTTTCATACTCCTCACATTTTTCACCTTTTCATGCTCCTCGCATTTTTCACACCTTTTCATGCTCCTCGCATTTTTCACACCTTTTCATGCTCCTCGCATTTTTCACACCTTTTCATGCTCCTCGCATTTTTCACACCTTTTCATGCTCCTCGCATTTTTCACACCGTTTCATGCTCCTCGCATTTTTCACACCTTTTCATGCTCCTCGTCTTTTTCCTTTTTTTTTTTTTGCTCCTCGCATTTTTCACACCTTTTCATGATCCTCGCATTTTTCACACCTTTTCAAGCTCCTCGCATTTTTCACACCTTTTCATGCTCCTCGCATTTTTCACACCTTTTCATTCTCCTCGCATTTTTCACACCTTTTCATGCTCCTCGTCTTTTTTTTTTTTTTGCTGCTCGCATTTTTCACACCTCTTCATGCTCCTCACATTTTTCACACCTTTTCATGCTCCTCGTATTTTTCACACCTTTTCATGCTCCTCCCATTTTTCACACCTTTTCATACTCCTCACATTTTTCACCTTTTCATGCTCCTCGCATTTTTCACACCTTTTCATGCTCCTCGCATTTTTCACACCTTTTCATGCTCCTCGCATTTTTCACACCTTTTCATGCTCCTCGCATTTTTCACACCTTTTCATGCTCCTCGCATTTTTCACACCGTTTCATGCTCCTCGCATTTTTCACACCTTTTCATGCTCCTCGTCTTTTTCCTTTTTTTTTTTTTGCTCCTCGCATTTTTCACACCTTTTCATGATCCTCGCATTTTTCACACCTTTTCAAGCTCCTCGCATTTTTCACACCTTTTCATGCTCCTCGCATTTTTCACACCTTTTCATGCTCTTCGCATTTTTCACACCTTTTCATGCTACTTGCATTTTTCACACCTTTTCATGCTTCTCGTCTTTTTTTTTTTCTCCTCGCATTTTTCACACATTTTCATGCTCCTCACTTTTTTCAAACCTTTTCATGATCCTCGTATTTTTATTTTTTTTTTGCCCCTGCATTTTTCACACCTTTTAATGCTCCTTGCATTTTTCAAACCTTTTCATGCTCCTCGCATTTTTCAAACCTTTTCATGCTACTTGCATTTTTCACACCTTTTCATGCTCCTCGTCTTTCTTGTTTTTTTGCTCCTCGCATTTTTCACACCTTTTCATTCTCCTTGCATTTTTCACACCTTTTCATGCTCCTCGTCTTTTTCTTTTTTTTTTGCCCCTGCATTTTTCACACCTTTTCATGCTCCTTGCATTTTACACACCTTTTCATGCTCCTCGTCTTTTTTTTTTCTGCTCCTCGCATTTTTCACACCTTTTCATGCTCCTCGAATTTTTCACATCTTTTCATGCTCGTCGTCTTTTTCTTTTTTTGCTCCTCACATTTTTCACACCTTTTCATGCTCCTCACATTTTTCACACCTTTTCATGCTCCTCGCATTTTTCACACCTTTTCGTGGTCCTCGCATTTTTCGCACCTTTTCATGCTCCTCGCATTTTACACACCTTTTCATGCTACTCGTCTTTTTTTTATTTGCTCCTCGCATTTTTCACACCTTTTCATGCTCCTCGCATTTTTCACACCTTTTCATGCTCCTCCCATTTTTCACACCTTTTCATCCTCCTCGCATTTTTCACACCTTTTCATGGTCCTCGCATTTTTCACTCCTATTCATGCTCCTCGCATTTTTCACACGTTTTCATGCTCCTCGTCTTTTACTTTTTTTGTTTTTTTTGCTCCTCGCATTGTTCACAACTTTTCTTGGTCCTCGCATTTTTCACACCTTTTCATGGTCCTCGCATTTTTCACACCGTTTCATGCTCCTCGCATTTTTACACCTTTTCATGCCCCTTGTATTTTCTTTTTTGCTCCTCACATTTTTCACACCTTTTCATGCTCCTTGAATTTTTCAAACCTTTTCATGCTCCTTGCATTTTTCACACTTTATCATGCTACTCGCATTTTTCAAACCTTTTCATGCTCCTCATATTTTTCACACCTTTTCATGCTCCTTGCATTTTTCACACCTTTTCATGCTCCTCGCACTTTTCACACCTTTTCATGATCCTCGCATTTTTCACACGTTTTCATGCTCCTCGCCTTTTTTACACCTTTTCATGCTCCTTGCATTTTTCACACCTTTTCATGCTCGTCGTCTTTTTTTTTTTTTTGCTCCTCGCATTATTCACTGCTTTTCATTCTCCTCGCTTTTTTCACACCTTTTCATGCTCCTTGCATTTTACACACCTTTTCATGCTCCTCGTCATTTTTTTTTCCTCCTCGCATTATTCACACCTTTTCATGCTCCTCGTCTTATTTTTTTTTGCTCCTCACATTTTTGACACCTTTTCATGCTCCTCGCATTTTTCACACCTTATCATGCTACTCGCGTTTTTCACACCTTTTCATGCTCCTCGCATTTTTCACACCTTTTCATGGTCCTCGTCTTTTTTTTTTTTTTGCTCCTCTCATTTTTCACAAATTTTCATGCCTCTTGCATTTTTCACACCTTTTCATGCTCCTTGCATTTTTCACACCTTTTCTTGCTCCTCGTCTTTTTTTTTTTTGCTCCTCACATTTTTCACACGTTTTAATGCTCCTCGCATTTTTCACACCATTTCATGCTCCTCGTCTCTTATTTTTTCTCCTTGCATTTTTGACACCTTATCATGCTCCTCGCTTTTTTCACACCTTTTCATTCTCCAATTTTTCTTTTTTTTTTTTTTTTGCTCCTCACATTTTTCACACCTTTTAATGCTTCTCGCATTTTTCACACCTTTTCATACTCCTTGCATTTTTCAAACCTTTTCATGCTCCTTGCATTTTTCACACCTTTTCATGCTCCTCGTCTTTTTTTTTTTTTTTGCTCCTCGTATTTTTCACACCTTTTCATGCTCCTGGCATTTTTCACACCTTTTCATGCTCCTGGCATTTTTCACACCTTTTCATGCTCCTCACATTTTTCACACCTTTTCATGCTCCTCGCATTTTTCACATCTTTTCATGCTCCTCGTCTTTTTTTTTTTTTTTGCTCCTCGCATTTTTCACACTTTTTCATGCTCCTCGACTTTTTTTTTTGCTCCTTGAATTTTTCTCACTTTTCATACTCCCCTTTTTATTTTTTATTTGCTCCTCGCTTTTTTCACACTATTCATGTTCCTCGTATTTTTCACACCTTTTCTTGCTCCTAGAATTTTTGACACCTTTTCATTCTCCTCGAAATTTTCACACCTTTTCATGCTCCTCGCATTTTTCACACATTTTCATGCTCCTCGCATTTTTCACACCATTTCATGCTCCTCGCATTTTTCACACATTTTCATGCTCCTCGCGTTTTCACACCATTTCATGCTCCTCACATTTTTCACACCTTTTCATACTCCTCGCATTTTTCACACCTTTTCGTGGTCCTCGTCTTTTTTTTTTTTTTGCTCCTCGCCTTTTTCACCTTTCATACTCCTCGCATTTCTCACACCTTTTCATGCTCCTCGTCTTTTTTTTTTTGCTCCTCGCATTTTTCACACCTTTTCATTCTCCTCGCATTTTTCACACTTTTTCATGCTCCTCGTCTTTTTTTTTTTTTTGCTGCTCGCATTTTTCACACCTCTTCATGCTCCTCACATTTTTCACACCTTTTCATGCTCCTCGTATTTTTCACACCTTTTCATGCTCCTCCCATTTTTCACACCTTTTCATACTCCTCGCATTTTTCACCTTTTCATGCTCCTCGCATTTTTCACACCTTTTCATGCTCCTCGCATTTTTCACACCGTTTCATGCTCCTCGCATTTTACACACCTTTTCATGCTCCTCGTCTTTTTCCTTTTTTTTTTTTTTTGCTCCTCGCATTTTTCACACCTTTTCATGCTCCTCGCATTTTTCACACCTTTTCATGCTCCTCGCATTTTTCACACCTTTTCATGCTCCTCGCATTTTTCACACCTTTTCATGCTCTTCGCATTTTTCACACCTTTTCATGCTACTTGCATTTTTCACACCTTTTCATGCTACTCGTCTTTTTTTTTTTCTCCTCGCATTTTTCACACATTTTCATGCTCCTCACTTTTTTCAAACCTTTTCATGCTCCTCGTATTTTTTTTTTTTTTTTTCCCCTGCATTTTTCACACCTTTTAATGCTCCTTGCATTTTTCAAACCTTTTCATGCTCCTCGCATTTTTCAAACCTTTTCATGCTACTTGCATTTTTCACACCTTTTCATGCTCCTCGTCTTTCTTGTTTTTTTGCTGCTCGCATTTTTCACACCTTTTCATTCTCCTTGCATTTTTCACACCTTTTCATGCTCCTCGTCTTTTTCTTTTTTTTTTCTCCCCGCATTTTTCACACCTTTTCATGCTCCTTGCATTTTACACACCTTTTCATGCTCCTCGTCTTTTTTTTTTCTGCTCCTCGCATTTTTCACACCTTTTCATGCTCCTCGAATTTTTCACATCTTTTCATGCTCGTCGTCTTTTTCTTTTTTTGCTCCTCACATTTTTCACACCTTTTCATGCTCCTCACATTTTTCACACCTTTTCATGCTCCTCGCATTTTTCACACCTTTTCGTGGTCCTCGCATTTTTCGCACCTTTTCATGCTCCTCGCATTTTACACACCTTTTCATGCTACTCGTCTTTTTTTTATTTGCTCCTCGCATTTTTCACACCTTTTCATGCTCCTCGCATTTTTCACACCTTTTCATGCTCCTCCCATTTTTCACACCTTTTCATGCTCCTCGCATTTTTCACACCTTTTCATGATCCTCGCATTTTTCACACCTTTTCATGCTCGACGCATTTTTCACACCTTTTCATGGTCCTCGCATTTTTCACTCCTATTCATCCTCCTCGCATTTTTCACACGTTTTCATGATCCTCGTCTTTTACTTTTTTTGTTTTTTTGCTCCTCGCATTGTTCACAACTTTTCATGGTCCTCGCATTTTTCACACCTTTTCATGGTCCTCGCATTTTTCACACCGTTTCATGCTCCTCGCATTTTTACACCTTTTCATGCCCCTTGTATTTTCTTTTTTGCTCCTCACATTTTTCACACCTTTTCATGCTCCTTGAATTTTTCAAACCTTTTCATGCTCCTTGCATTTTTCACACCTTATCATGCTATTCGCATTTTTCAAACCTTTTCATGTTCCTCATATTTTTCACACCTTTTCATGCTCCTTGCATTTTTCACACCTTTTCATGCTCCTCGCACTTTTCACACCTTTTCATGATCCTCGCATTTTTCACAAGTTTTCATGCTCCTCGCCTTTTTTACACCTTTTCATGCTCCTTGCATTTTTCACACCTTTTCATGCTCGTCGTCTTTTTTTTTTTTTGCTCCTCGCATTATTCACTGCTTTTCATTCTCCTCGCTTTTTTCACACCTTTTCATGCTCCTTGCATTTTACACACCTTTTCATGCTCCTCGTCTTTTTTTTTTTGCTCCTCGCATTATTCACACCTTTTCATGCTTCTCGTCTTTTTTTTTTTGCTCCTCACATTTTTCACACCTTTTCATGCTCCTCGCATTTTTCACACCTTTTCGTGGTCCTCGTCTTTTTTTTTTTTTTTTGCTCCTCTCATTTTTCACAACTTTTCATGCTCCTTGCATTTTTCACACCTTTTCATGATCCTCGCATTTTTCACAACTTTTCATGCTCCTCGCCTTTTTCACACCTTTTCATGCTCCTCGCTTTTTTCACACGTTTTCATGCTCCAATTTTTCTTTTTTTTTTTTTTTTTGGCTCCTTGTATTTTTTACACCTTATCATGCTCCTCGCTTTTTTCACACCTTCTCATGCTCCAATTTTTCTTTTTTTTTTTTTTTGCTCCTCACATTTTTCACACCTTTTCATGTTCCTCGTCTTTTTTTTTTGCTGCTTGCATGTTTCACAACTTTTCATGCTCCTTGCATTTTTCACACCTTTTCATGCTCCTCGCATTTTTCACAACTTTTCATGCTCCTCGCATTTTTCACACCTTTTCATGCTCCTCGTCTTTTTTTTTTTTTGCTCCTCGCATGTTTCATACCTTTTCATGCTCCTCGCATTTTTCACACCTTTTCATGCTCCTCGTCTTTTTTTTTTTTGCTCCTCGCATTTTTCACACCTTTTCAGGCTCCTCGCATTTTTCACACCTTTTCATGCTCCTCGTCTTTTTTTTTTTTTGCTCCTCGCATTTTTCACACCTTTTAATGCTCCTCGTCTTTTTTTTTTTTTTGCTCCTCGCATTTTTCACACCTTTTCATGCTCCTCGCATTTTTCACACCTTTTCATGCTCCTCCCATTTTTCACACCTTTTCATGCTCCTTGCATTTCTCACACCTTTTCATGATCCTCGCATTTTTCATACCTTTTCATGCTCCTTGCATTTTTCAAACCTTTTCATGCTCCTTGCATTTTTCACACCTTTTCATGCTCCTCGTCTTTTTTTTTTTTTTTTTGCTCCTCATATTTTTCACACCTTTTCATGCTCCTGGCATTTTTCACACCTTTTCATGCTCCTGGCATTTTTCACACCTTTTCATGCTCCTCGCATTTTTGACACCTTTTCCTGTTCCTCGCATTTTTCACATCTTTTCATGCTCCTCGTCTTTTTTTCTTTTTTTGCTCCTCGCATTTTTCACACTTTTTCATGCTCCTCGACTTTTTTTTTTGCTCCTTGAATTTTTCTCACTTTTCATACTCCCCTTTTTATTTTTTATTTTGCTCCTCGCTTTTTTCACACTATTCATGTTCCTCGTATATTTCACACCTTTTCTTGCTCCTAGAATTTTTGACACCTTTTCATTCTCCTCGAAATTTTCACACCTTTTCATGCTCCTCGCATTTTTCACACATTTTCATGCTCCTCGCATTTTTCACACCTTTTCATGCTCCTTGCATTTTTCACACTTTTTCATGCTCCTCGTCTTTTTTTTTTTTTGCTCCTCGCCTTTTTCACACCTTTTCATGCTCCTCGCATTTTTCACACCTTTTCATGCTCCTCGTCTTTTTTTTTTTTTTGCTCCTCGCATTTTTCACACCATTTCATGCTCCTCGCATTTTTCACACCTTTTCATGCTCCTTGCATTTTTCTCACCTTTTCATGCTCGTCGTCTTTTTCTTTTTTTTTTTCTCCTCGCTTTTTTCACACCTTTTCATGCTCCTCGCATTTTTCACAACTTTTCATGCTCCTCGTCTTTTTTTTTTTTTTTGCTCCTCGCATTTTTCACACCTCTTCATGCTCCTCACATTTTTCACACCTTTTCATGCTTCTCATATTTTTCACACCTTTTCATGCTCCTCCCATTTTTCACACCTTTTCATGCTCCTCGCATTTTTCACACCTTTTCATGCTCCTCGCATTTTTCACACCTTTTCATGTTACTTGCATTTTTCACACCTTTTCATGCTTCTCGTCTTTTTTTTTTTCTCCTCCCATTTTTCACACATTTTCATGCTCCTCACTTTTTTCAAACCTTTTCATGCTCCTCGTATTTTTATTTTTTTTTTGCCCCTGCATTTTTCACACCTTTTAATGCTCCTCGTCTTTTTTTTTTTGCTCCTCGCATTTTTCACACCTTTTCATGGTCCTCGCATTTTTCACACTTTTTCATGCACCTCGCATTTTTCACACCTTTTCATGCTCCTCGCATTTTTCACACCTTTTCATGCTCCTCATATTTTTCACACCTTTTCCTATTCCTCGCATTTTTCACACTTTTTCATGCTCCTCGCATTTTTCACACCTTTTCATGCTCCTCATCTTTTTCCTTTTTTTTTTTTGCTCCTCGCATTTTTCACACCTTTTCATGCTCCTCGCATTTTTCACACCTTTTCATGCTCCTCGTCTTTTTTTTTTTTTGCTGCTTGCATTTTTCACACCTCTTCATGCTCCTCACATTTTTCACACCTTTTCATGCTCCTCGTATTTTTCACACCTTTTCATGCTCCTCCCATTTTTCACACCTTTTCATGCTCCTCGCATTGTTCACATTTTCATGCTCCTCGCATTTTTCACCTTTTCATGCTCCTCCCATTTTTCACACCTTTTCATGCTCCTCGCATTTTTCACCTTTTCATGCTCCTCGCATTTTTCACACCTTTTCATGCTCCTCGCATTTTTACACCTTTTCATGCTCCTCGCATTTTTCACACCTTTTCATGCTCCTCGCATTTTTCACACCTTTTCATGCTCCTCGCATTTTTCCCACCGTTTCATGCTCCTCGCATTTTTCACACCTTTTCATGCTCCTCGTCTTTTTTTTTTTTTGCTCCTCGCATTTTTCACACCTTTTCATGATCCTCGCATTTTTCACACCTTTTCATGCACCTCGCATTTTTCACACCTTTTCATGCTCCTCGCATTTTTCACACCTTTTCATGCTCCTCATATTTTTCACACCTTTTCCTATTCCTCGCATTTTTCACACTTTTTCATGCTCCTCGCATTTTTCAAACCTTATCATGCTCCTTTCATTTTTCACACCTTTTCATGCTCGTCGTCTTTTTCTTTTTTTTTTCTCCTCGCATTTTTCACACCTTTTCATGCTCCTCGCATTTTTACACCTTTTCATGCCCCTTGTATTTTCTTTTTTGCTCCTCACATTTTTCACACCTTTTCATGCTCCTTGCATTTTTCAAACCTTTTCATGCTCCTTGCATTTTTCACACCTTTTCATGCTCCTCGCACTTTTCACACCTTTTCATGATCCTCGCATTATTTACACCTTTTCATGCTCCTTGTCTTTTTTTTTTTTGCTCCTCACATTTTTCACACCTTTACATGCTCCTCGCATTTTTCACACCTTATCATGCTACTCGCGTTTTTCACAACTTTTCATGCTCCTCGCATTTTTCACACCTTTTCATGGTCCTTGTCTCTTTTTTTTTTTTGCTCCTCTCATTTTTCAGAAATTTTCATGCCTCTTGCATTTTTCACACCTTTTCATGCTCCTTGCATTTTTCACACCTTTTCATGCTCCTCGTCTTTTTTTTTTTTGCTCCTCACATTTTTCACACCTTTTAATGCTCCTCGCATTTTTCACACCTTTTCATGCTATTTGCATTTTTCACACCTTTTCATGCTCCTCGTCTTTTATTTTTTCTCCCTGCATTTTTGACACCTTATCATGCTCCTCGCTTTTTTCACACCTTTTCATGCTCCAATTTTTCTTTTTTTTTTTTTTTGCTCCTCACATTTTTCACACCTTTTAATGCTTCTCGCATTTTTCACACCTTTTCATGCTCCTCGCATTTTTCACACCTTTTCATGCTCCTCGCATTTTTCGCACCTTTTCATGCTCCTCGCATTTTTCACACCTTTTAATGGTCCTCATCTTTTTTTTTTTTTTGCTCCTCTCATTTTTCACAACTTTTCATGCTCCTTGCATTTTTCACACCTTTTCATGATCCTCGCATTTTTCACAACTTTTCATGCTCCTCGCCTTTTTCACACCTTTTCATGCTCCTCGCTTTTCTCACACGTTTTCATGCTTCAATTTTTCTTTTTTTGGCTCCTCGTATTTTTTACACCTTATCATGCTCCTCGCTTTTTTCACACCTTTTCATGCTCCAATTTTTCTTTTTTTTGCTCCTCACATTTTTCACACCTTTTCATGCTCCTCGCATTTTTCACACATTTTCATGCTCCTCGCATTTTTCACAACTTTTCATGCTCCTCGCATTTTTCACACCTTTTCATGCTCCTCGTCTTTTTTTTTTTTTGCTCCTCGCATGTTTCACACCTTTTCATGCTCCTCGCATTTTTCACACCTTTTCATGCTCCTCGTCTTTTTTTTTTTTGCTCCTCGCATTTTTCACACCTTTTCAGGCTCCTCGCATTTTTCACACCTTTTCATGCTCCTCGTCTTTTTTTTTTTTGCTCCTCGCATTTTTAACACCTTTTAATGCTCCTCGTCTTTTTTTTTTTTGCTCCTCGCATTTTTCACACCTTTTCATGCTCCTCGCATTTTTCACACCTTTTCATGCTCCTCCCATTTTTCACACCTTTTCATGCTCCTCGTCTTTTTTTTTTTTGCTCCTCGCATTTTTAACACCTTTTAATGCTCCTCGTCTTTTTTTTTTTTTTTGCTCCTCGCATTTTTCACACCATTTCATGCTCCTCGCATTTTTCACACCTTTTCTTGCTCCTTGCATTTTTCTCACCTTTTTATGCTCGTCGTCTTTTTCTTTTTTTTTTTTCTCCTCGCTTTTTTCACACCTTTTCATGCTCCTCGCATTTTTCACAACTTTTCATGCTCCTCGTCTTTTTTTTTTTTTTTGCTCCTCGCATTTTTCACACCTCTTCATGCTCCTCACATTTTTCACACCTTTTCATGCTTCTCATATTTTTCACACCTTTTCATGCTCCTCCCATTTTTCACACCTTTTCATGCTCCTCGCATTTTTCACCTTTTCATGCTCCTCGCATTTTTCACACCTTTTCATACTCCTCGCATTTTTCACACCTTTTCATGCTCCTCGCATTTTTCACACCTTTTCATGTTACTTGCATTTTTCACACCTTTTCATGCTTCTCGTCTTTTTTTTTTTCTCCTCCCATTTTTCACACATTTTCATGCTCCTCACTTTTTTCAAACCTTTTCATGCTCCTCGTATTTTTATTTTTTTTTTGCCCCTTCATTTTTCACACCTTTTAATGCTCCTCGTCTTTTTTTTTTTTGCTCCTCGCATTTTTCACACCTTTTCATGCTCCTCGCATTTTTCACACTTTTTCATGCACCTCGCATTTTTCACACCTTTTCATGCTCCTCGCATTTTTCACACCTTTTCATGCTCCTCATATTTTTCACACCTTTTCTTGTTCCTCACATTTTTCACACTTTTTCATGCTCCTCGCATTTTTCACACCTTTTCATGCTCCTCATCTTTTTCCTTTTTTTTTTTTGCTCCTCGCATTTTTCACACCTTTTCATGCTCCTCGCATTTTTCACACCTTTTCATGCTCCTCGTCTTTTTTTTTTTTTGCTGCTTGCATTTTTCACACCTCTTCATGCTCCTCACATTTTTCACACCTTTTCATGCTCCTCGTATTTTTCACACCTTTTCATGCTCCTCCCATTTTTCACACCTTTTCATGCTCCTCGCATTGTTCACATTTTCATGCTCCTCGCATTTTTCACCTTTTCATGCTCCTCCCATTTTTCACACCTTTTCATGCTCCTCGCATTTTTCACCTTTTCATGCTCCTCGCATTTTTCACACCTTTTCATGCTCCTCGCATTTTTACACCTTTTCATGCTCCTCGCATTTTTCACACCTTTTCATGCTCCTCGCATTTTTCACACCTTTTCATGCTCCTCGCATTTTTCCCACCGTTTCATGCTCCTCGCATTTTTCACACCTTTTCATGCTCCTCGTCTTTTTTTTTTTTTGCTCCTCGCATTTTTCACACCTTTCATGCACCTCGCATTTTTCACACCTTTTCATGCTCCTCGCATTTTTCACAGCTTTTCATGCTCCTCATATTTTTCACACCTTTTCCTATTCCTCGCATTTTTCACACTTTTTCATGCTCCTCGCATTTTTCAAACCTTATCATGCTCCTTTCATTTTTCACACCTTTTCATGCTCGTCGTGTTTTTCTTTTTTTTTTCTCCTCGCATTTTTCACACCTTTTCATGCTCCTCGCATTTTTACACCTTTTCATGCCCCTTGTATTTTCTTTTTTGCTCCTCACATTTTTCACACCTTTTCATGCTCCTTGCATTTTTCAAACCTTTTCATGCTCCTTGCATTTTTCACACCTTTTCATGCTCCTCGCACTTTTCACACCTTTTCATGATCCTCGCATTATTCACACCTTTTCATGCTCCTTGTCTTTTTTTTTTTTGCTCCTCACATTTTTCACACCTTTACATGCTCCTCGCATTTTTCACACCTTATCATGCTACTCGCGTTTTTCACAACTTTTCATGCTCCTCGCATTTTTCACACCTTTTCATGGTCCTTGTCTCTTTTTTTTTTTTGCTCCTCTCATTTTTCACAAATTATCATGCCTCTTGCATTTTTCACACCTTTTCATGCTCCTTGCATTTTTCACACCTTTTCATGCTCCTCGTCTTTTTTTTTTTTGCTCCTCACATTTTTCACACCTTTTAATGCTCCTCGCATTTTTCACACCTTTTCATGCTATTTGCATTTTTCACACCTTTTCATGCTCCTCGTCTTTTATTTTTTCTCCCTGCATTTTTGACACCTTATCATGCTCCTCGCTTTTTTCACACCTTTTCATGCTCCAATTTTTCTTTTTTTTTTTTTGCTCCTCACATTTTTCACACCTTTTAATGCTTCTCGCATTTTTCACACCTTTTCATGCTCCTCGCATTTTTCACACCTTTTCATGCTCCTCGCATTTTTCGCACCTTTTCATGCTCCTCGCATTTTTCACACCTTTTCGTGGTCCTCGTCTTTTTTTTTTTTTTTGCTCCTCTCATTTTTCACAACTTTTCATGCTCCTTGCATTTTTCACACCTTTTCATGATCCTCGCATTTTTCACAACTTTTCATGCTCCTCGCCTTTTTCACACCTTTTCATGCTCCTCGCTTTTTTCACACGTTTTCATGCTTCAATTTTTCTTTTTTTGGCTCCTCGTATTTTTTACACCTTATCATGCTCCTCGCTTTTTTCACACCTTTTCATGCTCCAATTTTTCTTTTTTTTGCTCCTCACATTTTTCACACCTTTTCATGCTCCTCGCATTTTTCACACATTTTCATGCTGCTCGCATTTTTCACAACTTTTCATGCTCCTCGCATTTTTCACACCTTTTCATGCTCCTCGTCTTTTTTTTTTTTTGCTCCTCGCATGTTTCACACCTTTTCATGCTCCTCGCATTTTTCACACCTTTTCATGCTCCTCGTCTTTTTTTTTTTGCTCCTCGCATTTTTCACACCTTTTCAGGCTCCTCGCATTTTTCACACCTTTTCATGCTCCTCGTCTTTTTTTTTTTTGCTCCTCGCATTTTTAACACCTTTTAATGCTCCTCGTCTTTTTTTTTTTTTGCTCCTCGCATTTTTCACACCTTTTCATGCTCCTCGCATTTTTCACACCTTTTCATGCTCCTCCCATTTTTCACACCTTTTCATGCTCCTCGTCTTTTTTTTTTTTGCTCCTCGCATTTTTAACACCTTTTAATGCTCCTCGTCTTTTTTTATTTTTGCTCCTCGCATTTTTCACACCTTTTCATGCTCCTCGCATTTTTCACACCTTTTCATGCTCCTCCCATTTTTCACACCTTTTCATGCTCCTCGCATTTCTCACACCTTTTCATGATCCTCGCATTTTTCATACCTTTTCATGCTCCTTGCATTTTTCAAACCTTTTCATGCTCCTTGCATTTTTCACACCTTTTCATGCTCCTCGTCTTTTTTTTTTTTTTTTGCTTCTCATATTTTTCACACCTTTTCATGCTCCTGGCATTTTTCACACCTTTTCATGCTCCTGGCATTTTTCACACCTTTTCATGCTACTCGCATTTTTGACACCTTTTCCTGCTCCTCGCATTTTTCACATCTTTACATGCTCCTCGTCTTTTTTTCTTTTTTTGCTCCTCGCATTTTTCACACTTTTTCATGCTCCTCGACTTTTTTTTTTGCTCCTTGAATTTTTCTCACTTTCCATACTCCCCTTTTTATTTTTTATTTTGCTCCTCGCTTTTTTCACACTATTCATGTTCCTCGTATATTTCACACCTTTTCTTGCTCCTAGAATTTTTGACACCTTTTCATTCTCCTCGAAATTTTCACACCTTTTCATGCTCCTCGCATTTTTCACACATTTTCATGCTCCTCGCATTTTTCACACCTTTTCATGCTCCTTGCATTTTTCACACTTTTTCATGCTCCTCGTCTTTTTTTTTTTTTGCTCCTCGCCTTTTTCACACCTTTTCATGCTCCTCGCATTTTTCACACCTTTTCATGCTCCTCGTCTTTTTTTTTTTTTTGCTCCTCGCATTTTTCACACCATTTCATGCTCCTCGCATGTTTCACACCTTTTCATGCTCCTTGCATTTTTCACACCTTTTCATGCTCCTCGCATTTTTCACAACTTTTCATGCTCCTCGCATTTTTCACAAATTTTCATGCTCCTCGTCTTTTTTTTTTTTTTGCTCCTCGCATTTTTCACACCTTTTCATGCTCCTCGCATTTTTCACAACTTTTCATGCTCCTCGTCTTTTTTTTTTTTTGGCTCCTCGCATTTTTCACACCTTTTCAGGCTCCTCGCATTTTTCACACCTTTTCATGCTCCTCGTCTTTTTTCTTTTTTTGCTCCTCGCATTTTTCACACCTTTTCATGCTCCTCGTCTTTTTTTTTTTTGCTCCTCGCATTTTTCACACCTTTTCATGCTCCTCGCATTTTTCACACCTTTTTATGCTTCTCCCATTTTTCCCACCTTTTCATGCTCCTCGCATTTTTCACACCTTTTCATGATCATCGCATTTTTCACACCTTTTCATGGTCCTCGCATTTTTCACTCCTATTCATGTTGCTCGCATTTTTCACAGCTTTTCATGCTCATTGCATTTTTCACACCTTTTCATGCTCCTCGCATTTTTACACCTTTTCATGCCCCTTGTATTTTCTTTTTTGCTCCTCACATTTTTCACACCTTTTCATGCTCCTTGCATTTTTCAAACCTTTTCATGCTCCTTGCATTTTTCACACATTATCATGCTACTCGCATTTTTCAAACCTTTTCATGCTCGTCATATTTTTCACACCTTTTCCTGCTCCTTGCATTTTTCACACCTTTTCATGCTCCTCGCACTTTTCACACCTTTTCATGATCCTCGCATTATTCACACCTTTTCATGCTCCTCGTCTTTTTTTTTTTGCTCCTCACATTTTTCACACCTTTTCATGCTCCTCGCATTTTTCACACCTTATCATGCTACTCGCGTTTTTCACAACTTTTCATGCTCCTCGCATTTTTCACACCTTTTCATGGTACTCGTCTCTTTTTTTTTTTTTGCTCCTCTCATTTTTCACAAATTTTCATGCCTCTTGCATTTTTCACACCTTTTCATGCTCCTTGCATTTTTCACACCTTTTCATGCTCCTCGTCTTTTTTTTTTTTTGCTCCTCACATTTTTCACACGTTTTAATGCTCCTCGCATTTTTCACACCTTTTCATGCTACTTGCATTTTTCACACCTTTTCATGCTCCTCGTCTTTTATTTTTTCTCCCTGCATTTTTGACACCTTATCATGCTCCTCGCTTTTTTCACACCTTTTCATGCTCCAATTTTTCTTTTTTTTTTTTTTTGCTCCTCACATTTTTCACACCTTTTAATGCTTCTCGCATTTTTCACACCTTTTCATGCTCCTCGCATTTTTCACACCTTTTCATGCTCCTCGCATTTTTCGCACTTTTTCATGCTCCTCGCATTTTTCACACCTTTTCGTGGTCCTCGACTTTTTTTTTTTTTTGCTCCTCTCATTTTTCACAACTTTTCATGCTGCTTGCATTTTTCACACCTTTTCATGATCCTCGCATTTTTCACAACTTTTCATGCTCCTCGCCTTTTTCACACCTTTTCATGCTCCTCGCTTTTTTCACACGTTTTCATGCTCCAATTTTTCTTTTTTTTTTTTTTTTGGCTCCTCGTATTTTTTACACCTTATCATGCTCCTCGCTTTTTTCACACCTTTTCATGCTCCAATTTTTCTTTTTTTTTTTTTTTTGCTCCTCACATTTTTCACACCTTTTCATGCTCCTCGCATTTTTCACAACTTTTCATGTTCCTCGTCTTTTTTTTTTGCTCCTCGCATTTTTCACACATTTTCATGCTCCTTGCATTTTTCACACCTTTTCATGCTCCTCGCATTTTTCACAACTTTTCATGCTCCTCGCATTTTTCACACCTTTTCATGCTCCTCGTCTTTTTTTTTTTTTGCTCCTCCCATTTTTCACACCTTTTCATGATCCTCGCATTTT
Source organism: Cervus elaphus (assembly GCF_910594005.1). Classification (NCBI taxonomy): domain Eukaryota; kingdom Metazoa; phylum Chordata; class Mammalia; order Artiodactyla; family Cervidae; genus Cervus; species Cervus elaphus. Next base: position 2,214,772 of record NW_025316787.1, read on the forward strand.
TCACAACTTTTCATGCTCCTCGTCTTTTTTTTTTGCTCCTCTCATTTTTCACACCTTTTCAGGCTCCTCGCATTTTTCACACCTTTTCATTCTCCTCGCATTTTTCACACCTTTTCATGCTCCTCGCATTTTTCAAACCTTTTCATGCTCCTCGCATTTTTCACTCGTATTCATGCTCCTCCCATTTTTCACACCTTTTCATGCTCCTCGCATTTTTCACACCTTTTCATTTTCCTCGCATTTTTCACACCTTTTCATTCTCCTCGCACTTTTCACACCTTTTCATTCTCCTCGCATTTTTCACACCTTTTCATGCTCCTCGCATTTTTCACACCTTTTCATGCTCCTCGCATTTTTCACTCGTATTCATGCTCCTCGCATTTTTCACACCTTTTCATGTTCCTCGTCTTTTACTTTTTTTTTTTTTTTGCTCCTCGCATTTTTCACACCTTTTCATGCTCCTCGCATTTTTCACACCTTTTCATGCTCCTCGCATTTTTCACACCTTTTCATGCTCCTCGTCTTTTTTTTTTTTGCTCCTCGCATTTTTCACACCTTTTCATGCTCCTCGCATTTTTCACAACTATTCATGCTCCTTGCTTTTTTCACACCTTTTCATGCTCCTCGCATTTTTCACACCTTTTCGTGGTCCTCGTCTTATTTTTTTTTTGCTCCTCGCATTTTTCACAACTTTTCATGCTCCTTGCATTTTTCACACCTTTTCATGCTCCTCCCATTTTTCACACCTTTTCATGCTCCTCGCATTTTTCACACCTTTTCATGCTCCTCGCATTTTTCACACCTTTTCATGCTTCTCGTCTTTTTTTTTTTTGCTCCTCGCATTTTTCACAGCTTTTCATTCTCCTCGCATTTTTCACACCTTTTCATGCTCCTCGCATTTTTCACACCTTTTCATGCTTCTCGTCTTTTTTTTTTTTGCTTCTCACATTTTTCACACCTTTTCATGCTCCTCGCATTTTTCACACCTTTTCATGCTCCTCGCATTTTTCACACCTTTTCATGCTTCTCGCATTTTTCACACCTTTTAATGATCCACGCATTTTTCACAACTTTTCATGAACCACGCATTTTTCACACCTTTTCATGCTCCTCCCATTTTTCACACCTTTTCATGCTCCTCGCATTTTTCAAACCTTTTCATGATTCACGCATTTTTCGCACCTTTTCATGCTCCTCGCTTTTTCACACCTTTTCATGCTTCTCGTCTTTTTTTCTTGCTCCTCGCATTTTTCACACCTTTTCATGCTCCTCGCATTTTTCACACCTTTTCATGCTCCTCGCATTTTTCACACCTTTTCATGCTCCTCGCATTTTTCACACCTTTTCATGCTCCTCGCATTTTTGACACCTTTTCATGCTCCTTGCATTTTTCACACTTTTTCATGCTCCTCGTCTTTTTTTTTTTTTGCTCCTCGCCTTTTTCACACCTTTTCATGCTCCTCGCATTTTTCACACCTTTTCATGCTCCTCGTCTTTTTTTTTTTTTTGCTCCTCGCATTTTTCACCCCTTTTCATGCTCCTCGCATGTTTCACACCTTTTCATGCTCCTTGCATTTTTCACACCTTTTCATGCTCCTCGCATTTTTCACAACTTTTCATGCTCCTCGCATTTTTCACAAATTTTCATGCTCCTCGTCTTTTTTTTTTTTTTGCTCCTCGCATTTTTCACACTTTTTCATGCTCCTCGCATTTTTCACAACTTTTCATGCTCCTCGGCTTTTTTTTTTTTTGGCTCCTCGCATTTTTCACACCTTTTCAGGCTCCTCGCATTTTTCACACCTTTTCTTGCTCCTCGTCTTTTTTTTTTTTGCTCCTCGCATTTTTCACACCTTTTCATGCTCCTCGTCTTTTTTTTTTTTGCTCCTCGCATTTTTCACACCTTTTCATGCTCCTCGCATTTTTCACACCTTTTTATGCTCCTCCCATTTTGCACACCTTTTCATGCTCCTCGCATTTTTCACACCTTTTCATGATCATCGCATTTTTCACACCTTTTCATGGTCCTCGCATTTTTCACTCCTATTCATGTTGCTCGCATTTTTCACAGCTTTTCATGCTCATTGCATTTTTCACACCTTTTCATGCTCCTCGCATTTTTACACCTTTTCATGCCCCTTGTATTTTCTTTTTTGCTCCTCACATTTTTCACACCTTTTCATGCTCCTTGCATTTTTCAAACCTTTTCATGCTCCTTGCATTTTTCACACATTATCATGCTACTCGCATTTTTCAAACCTTTTCATGCTCGTCATATTTTTCACACCTTTTCCTGCTCCTTGCATTTTTCACACCTTTTCATGCTCCTCGCACTTTTCACACCTTTTCATGATCCTCGCATTATTCACACCTTTTCATGCTCCTCGTCTTTTTTTTTTTGCTCCTCACATTTTTCACACCTTTTCATGCTCCTCGCATTTTTCACACCTTATCATGCTACTCGCGTTTTTCACAACTTTTCATGCTCCTCGCATTTTTCACACCTTTTCATGGTACTCGTCTCTTTTTTTTTTTTTTGCTCCTCTCATTTTTCACAAATTTTCATGCCTCTTGCATTTTTCACACCTTTTCATGCTCCTTGCATTTTTCACACCTTTTCATGCTCCTCGTCTTTTTTTTTTTTTGCTCCTCACATTTTTCACACGTTTTAATGCTCCTCGCATTTTTCACACCTTTTCATGCTACTTGCATTTTTCACACCTTTTCATGCTCCTCGTCTTTTATTTTTTCTCCCTGCATTTTTGACACCTTATCATGCTCCTCGCTTTTTTCACACCTTTTCATGCTCCAATTTTTCTTTTTTTTTTTTTTTGCTCCTCACATTTTTCACACCTTTTAATGCTTCTCGCATTTTTCACACCTTTTCATGCTCCTCGCATTTTTCACACCTTTTCATGCTCCTCGCATTTTTCGCACTTTTTCATGCTCCTCGCATTTTTCACACCTTTTCGTGGTCCTCGTCTTTTTTTTTTTTTTGCTCCTCTCATTTTTCACAACTTTTCATGCTGCTTGCATTTTTCACACCTTTTCATGATCCTCGCATTTTTCACAACTTTTCATGCTCCTCGCCTTTTTCACACCTTTTCATGCTCCTCGCTTTTTTCACACGTTTTCATGCTCCAATTTTTCTTTTTTTTTTTTTTTTGGCTCCTCGTATTTTTTACACCTTATCATGCTCCTCGCTTTTTTCACACCTTTTCATGCTCCAATTTTTCTTTTTTTTTTTTTTTTGCTCCTCACATTTTTCACACCTTTTCATGCTCCTCGCATTTTTCACAACTTTTCATGTTCCTCGTCTTTTTTTTTTGCTCCTTGCATGTTTCACACCTTTTCATGCTCCTTGCATTTTTCACACCTTTTCATGCTCCTCGCATTTTTCACAACTTTTCATGCTCCTCGCATTTTTCACACCTTTTCATGCTCCTCGTCTTTTTTTTTTTTTTGCTCCTCCCATTTTTCACACCTTTTCATGATCCTCGCATTTTTCACAACTTTTCATGCTCCTCGTCTTTTTTTTTTGCTCCTCTCATTTTTCACACCTTTTCAGGCTCCTCGCATTTTTCACACCTTTTCATTCTCCTCGCATTTTTCACACCTTTTCATGCTCCTCGCATTTTTCAAACCTTTTCATGCTCCTCGCATTTTTCACTCGTATTCATGCTCCTCCCATTTTTCACACCTTTTCATGCTCCTCGCATTTTTCACACCTTTTCATTTTCCTCGCATTTTTCACACCTTTTCATTCTCCTCGCACTTTTCACACCTTTTCATTCTCCTCGCATTTTTCACACCTTTTCATGCTCCTCGCATTTTTCACACCTTTTCATGCTCCTCGCATTTTTCACTCGTATTCATGCTCCTCGCATTTTTCACACCTTTTCATGTTCCTCGTCTTTTACTTTTTTTTTTTTTTTGCTCCTCGCATTTTTCACACCTTTTCATGCTCCTCGCATTTTTCACACCTTTTCATGCTCCTCGCATTTTTCACACCTTTTCATGCTCCTCGTCTTTTTTTTTTTTGCTCCTCGCATTTTTCACACCTTTTCATGCTCCTCCCATTTTTCACAACTATTCATGCTCCTTGCTTTTTTCACACCTTTTCATGCTCCTCGCATTTTTCACACCTTTTCGTGGTCCTCGTCTTATTTTTTTTTTGCTCCTCTCATTTTTCACAACTTTTCATGCTCCTTGCATTTTTCACACCTTTTCATGCTCCTCCCATTTTTCACACCTTTTCATGCTCCTCGCATTTTTCACACCTTTTCATGCTCCTCGCATTTTTCACACCTTTTCATGCTTCTCGTCTTTTTTTTTTTTGCTTCTCACATTTTTCACAGCTTTTCATTCTCCTCGCATTTTTCACACCTTTTCATGCTCCTCGCATTTTTCACACCTTTTCATGCTTCTCGTCTTTTTTTTTTTTGCTTCTCACATTTTTCACAGCTTTTCATGCTCCTCGCATTTTTCACACCTTTTCATGCTCCTCGCATTTTTCACACCTTTTCATGCTTCTCGCATTTTTCACACCTTTTAATGATCCACGCATTTTTCACAACTTTTCATGAACCACGCATTTTTCACACCTTTTCATGCTCCTCCCATTTTTCACACCTTTTCATGCTCCTCGCATTTTTCAAACCTTTTCATGATTCACGCATTTTTCGCACCTTTTCATGCTCCTCGCTTTTTCACACCTTTTCATGCTTCTCGTCTTTTTTTCTTGCTCCTCGCATTTTTCACACCTTTTCATGCTCCTCGCATTTTTCACACCTTTTCATGCTCCTCGCATTTTTCACACCTTTTCATGCTCCTCGCATTTTTCACACCTTTTCATGCTCCTCGCTTTTTTCACACTTTTTCATGCTCCTTGCATTTTTCACACTTTTTCATGCTCCTCGTCTTTTTTTTTTTTTGCTCCTCGCCTTTTTCACACCTTTTCATGCTCCTCGCATTTTTCACACTTTTCATGCTCCTCGTCTTTTTTTTTTTTTTGCTCCTCGCATTTTTCACACCATTTCATGCTCCTCGCATGTTTCACACCTTTTCATGCTCCTTGCATTTTTCACACCTTTTCATGCTCCTCGCATTTTTCACAACTTTTCATGCTCCTCGCATTTTTCACAAATTTTCATGCTCCTCGTCTTTTTTTTTTTTTTGCTCCTCGCATTTTTCACACTTTTTCATGCTCCTCGCATTTTTCACAACTTTTCATGCTCCTCGTCTTTTTTTTTTTTTGGCTCCTCGCATTTTTCACCCCTTTTCAGGCTCCTCGCATTTTTCACACCTTTTCATGCTCCTCGTCTTTTTTTTTTTTTTGCTCCTCGCATTTTTCACACCTTTTCATGCTCCTCGTCTTTTTTTTTTTTGCTCCTCGCATTTTTCACACCTTTTCATGCTCCTCGCATTTTTCACACCTTTTTATGCTCCTCCCATTTTTCACACCTTTTCATGCTCCTCGCATTTTTCACACCTTTTCATGATCATCGCATTTTTCACACCTTTTCATGGTCCTCGCATTTTTCACTCCTATTCATGTTGCTCGCATTTTTCACAGCTTTTCATGCTCATTGCATTTTTCACACCTTTTCATGCTCCTCGCATTTTTACACCTTTTCATGCCCCTTGTATTTTCTTTTTTGCTCCTCACATTTTTCACACCTTTTCATGCTCCTTGCATTTTTCAAACCTTTTCATGCTCCTTGCATTTTTCACACATTATCATGCTACTCGCATTTTTCAAACCTTTTCATGCTCGTCATATTTTTCACACCTTTTCCTGCTCCTTGCATTTTTCACACCTTTTCATGCTCCTCGCACTTTTCACACCTTTTCATGATCCTCGCATTATTCACACCTTTTCATGCTCCTCGTCTTTTTTTTTTTGCTCCTCACATTTTTCACACCTTTTCATGCTCCTCGCATTTTTCACACCTTATCATGCTACTCGCGTTTTTCACAACTTTTCATGCTCCTCGCATTTTTCACACCTTTTCATGGTACTCGTCTCTTTTTTTTTTTTTGCTCCTCTCATTTTTCACAAATTTTCATGCCTCTTGCATTTTTCACACCTTTTCATGCTCCTTGCATTTTTCACACCTTTTCATGCTCCTCGTCTTTTTTTTTTTTTGCTCCTCACATTTTTCACACGTTTTAATGCTCCTCGCATTTTTCACACCTTTTCATGCTACTTGCATTTTTCACACCTTTTCATGCTCCTCGTCTTTTATTTTTTCTCCCTGCATTTTTGACACCTTATCATGCTCCTCGCTTTTTTCACACCTTTTCATGCTCCAATTTTTCTTTTTTTTTTTTTTTGCTCCTCACATTTTTCACACCTTTTAATGCTTCTCGCATTTTTCACACCTTTTCATGCTCCTCGCATTTTTCACACCTTTTCATGCTCCTCGCATTTTTCGCACTTTTTCATGCTCCTCGCATTTTTCACACCTTTTCGTGGTCCTCGACTTTTTTTTTTTTTTGCTCCTCTCATTTTTCACAACTTTTCATGCTGCTTGCATTTTTCACACCTTTTCATGATCCTCGCATTTTTCACAACTTTTCATGCTCCTCGCCTTTTTCACACCTTTTCATGCTCCTCGCTTTTTTCACACGTTTTCATGCTCCAATTTTTCTTTTTTTTTTTTTTTTGGCTCCTCGTATTTTTTACACCTTATCATGCTCCTCGCTTTTTTCACACCTTTTCATGCTCCAATTTTTCTTTTTTTTTTTTTTTTGCTCCTCACATTTTTCACACCTTTTCATTCTCCTCGCATTTTTCACAACTTTTCATGTTCCTCGTCTTTTTTTTTTGCTCCTTGCATGTTTCACACCTTTTCATGCTCCTTGCATTTTTCACACCTTTTCATGCTCCTCGCATTTTTCACACCTTTTCATGCTCCTCGCATTTTTCACACCTTTTCATGCTCCTCGTCTTTTTTTTTTTTTTGCTCCTCCCATTTTTCACACCTTTTCTTGATCCTCGCATTTTTCACACCTTTTCATGCTCCTCGTCTTTTTTTTTTGCTCCTCTCATTTTTCACACCTTTTCAGGCTCCTCGCATTTTTCACACCTTTTCATTCTCCTCGCATTTTTCACACCTTTTCATGCTCCTCGCATTTTTCAAACCTTTTCATGCTCCTCGCATTTTTCACTCGTATTCATGCTCCTCCCATTTTTCACACCTTTTCATGCTACTCGCATTTTTCACACCTTTTCATTTTCCTCGCATTTTTCACACCTTTTCATTCTCCTCGCACTTTTCACACCTTTTCATTCTCCTCGCATTTTTCACACCTTTTCATGCTCCTCGCATTTTTCACACCTTTTCATGCTCCTCGCATTTTTCACTCGTATTCATGCTCCTCGCATTTTTCACACCTTTTCATGTTCCTCGTCTTTTACTTTTTTTTTTTTTTTGCTCCTCGCATTTTTCACACCTTTTCATGCTCCTCGCATTTTTCACACCTTTTCCTGCTCCTCGCATTTTTCACACCTTTTCATGCTCCTCGTCTTTTTTTTTTTTGCTCCTCGCATTTTTCACACCTTTTCATGCTCCTCGCATTTTTCACAACTATTCATGCTCCTTGCTTTTTTCACACCTTTTCATGCTCCTCGCATTTTTCACACCTTTTCGTGGTCCTCGTCTTTTTTTTTTTTTGCTCCTCTCATTTTTCACACCTTTTCATGCTCCTTGCATTTTTCACACCTTTTCATGCTCCTCCCATTTTTCACACCTTTTCATGCTCCTCGCATTTTTCACACCTTTTCATGCTCCTCGCATTTTTCACACCTTTTCATGCTTCTCGTCTTTTTTTTTTTTGCTTCTCACATTTTTCACACCTTTTCATTCTCCTCGCATTTTTCACACCTTTTCATGCTCCTCGCATTTTTCACACCTTTTCATGCTTCTCGTCTTTTTTTTTTTTGCTTCTCACATTTTTCACAGCTTTTCATGCTCCTCGCATTTTTCACACCTTTTCATGCTCCTCGCATTTTTCACACCTTTTCATGCTTCTCGCATTTTTCACACCTTTTAATGATCCACGCATTTTTCACAACTTTTCATGAACCACGCATTTTTCACACCTTTTCATGCTCCTCCCATTTTTCACACCTTTTCATGCTCCTCGCATTTTTCAAACCTTTTCATGATTCACGCATTTTTCGCACCTTTTCATGCTCCTCGCTTTTTCACACCTTTTCATCCTTCTCGTCTTTTTTTCTTGCTCCTCGCATTTTTCACACCTTTTCATGCTCCTCGCATTTTTCACACCTTTTCATGCTCCTCGCATTTTTCACACCTTTTCATGCTCCTCGCATTTTTCACAACTTTTCATGCTCCTCGCATTTTTGACACCTTTTCATGCTCCTCATCTTTTTTTTTTTTTGCTCCTAGCATTTTTCACACCTATTCATGCTCTTCGCATTATTCACACCTTTTCATGCTCCTCCCATTTTTCACACCTTTTCATGCTTCTCGCATTTTTCACACCTTTTCATTCTCCTCGCATTTTTCACACCTTTTCATGCTCCTCGCATTTTTCACACCTTTTCATGCTCCTTGCATTTTTCACTCGTATTCATGCTCCTCGCATTTTTCACACCTTTTCATGTTCCTCGTCTTTTAGTTTTTTTTTTTTTGCTCCTCGCATTTTTCACAACTTTTCATGCTCCTTGCATTTTTCACAGCTTTTCATTCTCCTCGCATTTTTCACACCTTTTCATGCTCCTCGCATTTTTCACACCTTTTCATGCTCCTCGCATTTTTCACACCTTTTCATGCTTCTCCTCTTTTTTTTTTTTGCTTCTCACATTTTTCACAGCTTTTCATTCTCCTCGCATTTTTCACACCTTTTCATGCTCCTCGCATTTTTCACACCTTTTCATGCTTCTCGTCTTTTTTTTTTTTGCTTCTCACATTTTTCACAGCTTTTCATGCTCCTCGCATTTTTCACACCTTTTCATGCTCCTCGCATTTTTCACACCTTTTCAGGCTTCTCGCATTTTTCACACCTTTTCATGATCCACGCATTTTTCACACCTTTTCATGATCCACGCATTTTTCACACCTTTTCATGCTCCTCCCATTTTTCACACCTTTTCATGCTCCTCGCAATTTTCAAACCTTTTCATGATCCACGCATTTTTCACACCTTTTCATGCTCCTCGCTTTTTCACACCTTTTCATGCTTCTCGTCTTTTTTTTTGCTCCTCGCATTTTTCACAGCTTTTCATGCTCCTCGCTTTTTTCACACCTTTTCATGCTCCTCGCATTTTTCAGACCTTTTCATGCTCCTCGTCTTTCACTTTTTTTTTTTTTGCTCCTCACATTTTTCACAACTTTTCATGCTCCTTGCATTTTTCACACCTTTTCATGCTCCTCGCATTTTTCACAAATTTTCATGCTCCTCGCATTTTTCACACCTTTTCATGCTCCTTGCATTTTACACAACTTTTCATGCTCCTCGTATTTTTCTTTCTTTTTTTTTTGCTCCTCGCCTTTTTTACACCTTTTCATGCTCCTTGCATTTTTCACACCTTTTCATGCTCCTTGCATTTTACACACCTTTTCATGCTCCTCTTCTTTTTTTTTTTTGCTCCTCGCATTATTCACACCTTTTCATTCTCCTCGTCTTTTTTTTTTGCTCCTCACATTTTTCACACCTTTTAATGCTCCTCGCATTTTTCACACCTTTTCATGCACCTCGCATTTTTCACACCTTTTCATGCTCCTCGCATTTTTCAGACCTTTTCATGCTCCTCGTCTTTTACTTTTTTTTTTTGCGCCTCGCATTTTTCACAACTTTTCATGCTGCTTGCATTTTTCACACATTTTCATGCTCCTCGCATTTTTCACAAATTTTCATGCTCCTCGCATTTTTCACACCTTTTCATGCTCCTTGCATTTTACACACCTTTTCATGCTCCTCGCATTTTTCACACCTTTTCATGCTCCTCGCATTTTTCACACCTTTTCATGCTTCTCGTCTTTTTTTTTTTTTTGCTTCTCACTTTTTTCACAGCTTTTCATGCTCCTCGCATTTTTCACACCTTTTCATGCTCCTCGCATTTTTCACACCTTTTCAGGCTTCTCGCATTTTTCACACCTTTTCATGATCCACGCATTTTTCACACCTTTTCATGCTCCACGCATTTTTCACACCTTTTCATGCTCCTCCCATTTTTCACACCTTTTCATGCTCCTCGCATTTTTCAAACCTTTTCATGATCCACGCATTTTTCACACCTTTTCATGCTCCTCGCTTTTTCACACCTTTTCATGCTTCTCGTCTTTTTTTTTTGCTCCTCGCATTTTTCACACCTTTTCATGCTCCTCGCATTTTTCACACCTTTTCATGCTCCTCGCATTTTTCACACCTTTTCATGCTCCTCGCATTTTTCAGACCTTTTCATGCTCCTCGTCTTTCACTTTTTTTTTTTTTGCTCCTCACATTTTTCACAACTTTTCATGCTCCTTGCATTTTTCACACCTTTTCATGCTCCTCGCATTTTTCACAAATTTTCATGCTCCTCGCATTTTTCACACCTTTTCATGCTCCTTGCATTTTACACAACTTTTCATGCTCCTCGTATTTTTCTTTCTTTTTTTTTTTGCTCCTCGCCTTTTTTACACCTTTTCATGCTCCTTGCATTTTTCACACCATTTCATGCTCGTCGTCTTTTTCTTTTTTCTTTTTTCTCCTCGCTTTTTTCACACCTTTTCATGCTCCTTGCATTTTACACACCTTTTCATGCACCTCGCATTATTCACACCTTTTCCTTCTCCTCGTCTTTTTTTTTTTGCTCCTCACTTTTTTCACACCTTTTCATGCTCCTAGCATTTTTCACACCTTTTCATGCACCTCGCATTTTTCACACCTTTTCATGCTCCTCACATTTTTCAGACCTTTTCATGCTCCTCGTCTTTTACTTTTTTTTTTTTGCGCCTCGCATTTTTCACAACGTTTCATGCTGCTTGCATTTTTCACACATTTTCATGCTCCTCGCATTTTTCACAAATTTTCATGCTCCTCGCATTTTTCACACCTTTTCATGCTCCTTGCATTTTACACACCTTTTCATGCTCCTCGTATTTTTCTTTTTTTTTTTTTTTTGCTCCTCGCCTTTTTCCACCTTTTCATGCTCCTTGCATTTTTCACACCTTTTCATGCTCCTTGCATTTTACACACCTTTTCATGCTCGTCTTCTTTTTTTTTTTTTTGCTCCTCGCATTATTCACAACTTTTCATGCTCCTTGCATTTTTCACACCTTTTGATGCTCCTCGCATTTTTCACACCTTTTCATGCTCCTCGTCTTTTTTTTTTTTGCTCCTCGCATTTTTCACACCTTTTCATGCTCCTCGCATTTTTCACACCTATTCATGCTCCTCGTCTTTTACATTTTTTTTTTGCTCCTCGCATTTGCCACAATTATTCATTCTCCTTGCATTTTTTTTTTGCTCCTCGCATTTTTCACACATTTTCATGCTCCTTGCATTTTTCACACCTTTTAATGCTCCTTGCTTTTTTCACACCTTTTCATGCTCCTCGCATTTTTCACACCTTTTCGTGGTCCTCGTCTTATTTTTTTTTTGCTCCTCTCATTTTTCACAACTTTTCATGCTCCTTGCATTTTTCACACCTTTTTATGCTCCTCCCATTTTTCACCACTTTTCATGCTCCTCGCATTTTTCACACCTTTTCATGCTCCTCGTCTTTTTTTTTTTTTGCTCCTCGCATTTTTCACACATTATCATGCTCTTCGCATTTTTCACACCTTTTCATGCTCCTCCCATTTTTCACACCTTTTCTTGCTCCTCGCATTTTTCACACCTTTTCATGATCCTCGCATTTTTCACACCTTTTCATGCTCCTCGCATTTTTCACACCTTTTCATGGTACTCGCATTTTTCCCTCCTATTCATGTTGCTCGCATTTTTCACAGCTTTTCATGCTCCTTGAATTTTTCACACCTTTTCATGCTCCTCGCATTTTTCACACCTTTTCATGCTCCTCCCATTTTTCACACCTTTTCTTGCTCCTCGCATTTTTCACACCTTTTCATGCTCCTCGCATTTTTCACACCTTTTCATGCTCCTCGCATTTTTCACACCTTTTCATGGTACTCGCATTTTTCACTCCTATTCATGTTGCTCGCATTTTTCACAGCTTTTCATGCTCCTTGAATTTTTCACACCTTTTCATGCTCCTCGCATTTTTCACACCTTTTCATGCTCCTTTCCTTTTTCACATCTTTTCATGCTCCTTGTATTTTTTTTTTGCTCCTCGCATTTTTCACACCTTTTCATGCTCCCTGCATTTTTCAAACCTTTTCATGCTCCGCGCATTTTTCACACCTTTTCATGCTCCTTGCATTTTTCACACCTTTTCATGCTCCTCGCATTTTTACACCTTTTCATGCTCCTTGTATTTTTTTTTTTTTTGCTCCTCGCATTTTTCACACAATTTCTTGCTCCTTGCATTTTTCAAACCTTTTCATGCTCCTCGCATTTTTCACACCTTTTCATGCTCCTCATCTTTTTCTTTTTTTTTTTGCTCCTCGTATTTTTCACACCTTTTCATGCTCCTTGCATTTTACACACCTTTTCATGCTCCTCGCATTTTTCAAACCTTTTCATGCTCCTCACATTTTTCACAGCTTTTCATTCTCTCGCATTTTTCACAGCTTTTCATGCTCCTCGCATTTTTCACACCTTTTCATTCTCCTCGTATTTTTGACAACTTTTCATGCTCCTCGACATTTTCACACATTTTCATGCTCCTCATATTTTTCACACCTTTTCCTGCTCCTTGGATTTTTCACACCTTTTCATGCTCCTCGCACTTTTCAAACCTTTTCATGCTCCTCGTATTTTTCACACCTTTTCATGCACCTCACATTTTTCACACGTTTTCATGCTCCTCGCATTTTTGACACCTTTTCATGCTCCTCATCTTTTTTTTTTTTGCTCCTAGCATTTTTCACACCTATTCATGCTCTTCGCATTATTCACACCTTTTCATGCTCCTCCCATTTTTCACACCTTTTCATGCTTCTCGCATTTTTCACACCTTTTCATTCTCCTCGCATTTTTCACACCTTTTCATGCTCCTCGCATTTTTCACACCTTTTCATGCTCCTTGCATTTTTCACTCGTATTCATGCTCCTCGCATTTTTCACACCTTTTCATGTTCCTCGTCTTTTAGTTTTTTTTTTTTTGCTCCTCGCATTTTTCACAACTTTTCATGCTCCTTGCATTTTTCACAGCTTTTCATTCTCCTCGCATTTTTCACACCTTTTCATGCTCCTCGCATTTTTCACACCTTTTCATGCTCCTCGCATTTTTCACACCTTTTCATGCTTCTCGTCTTTTTTATTTTTCTTTTGTTTCTCGGATATTTCACAGCTTTTCATGCTCCTCGCATTTTTCACACCTTTTCATGCTCCTCGCATTTTTCACACCTTTTCAGGCTTCTCGCATTTTTCACACCTTTTCATGATCCACGCATTTTTCACACCTTTTCATGATCCACGCATTTTTCACACCTTTTCATGCTCCTCCCATTTTTCACACCTTTTCATGCTCCTCGCAATTTTCAAACCTTTTCATGATCCACGCATTTTTCACACCTTTTCATGCTCCTCGCTTTTTCACACCTTTTCATGCTTCTCGTCTTTTTTTTTGCTCCTCGCATTTTTCACACCTTTTCATGCTCCTCGCATTTTTCACACCTTTTCATGCTCCTGGCATTTTTCACACCTTTTCATGCTCCTCGCATTTTTCAGACCTTTTCATGCTCCTCGTCTTTCACTTTTTTTTTTTTTGCTCCTCACATTTTTCACAACTTTTCATGCTCCTTGCATTTTTCACACCTTTTCATGCTCCTCGCATTTTTCACAAATTTTCATGCTCCTCGCATTTTTCACACCTTTTCATGCTCCTTGCATTTTACACAACTTTTCATGCTCCTCGTATTTTTCTTTCTTTTTTTTTTGCTCCTCGCCTTTTTTACACCTTTTCATGCTCCTTGCATTTTTCACACCTTTTCATGCTCGTCGTCTTTTTCTTTTTTATTTTTTCTCCTCGCTTTTTTCACACCTTTTCATGCTCCTTGCATTTTACACACCTTTTCATGCTCCTCTTCTTTTTTTTTTTTGCTCCTCGCATTATTCACATCTTTTCATTCTCCTCGTCTTTTTTTTTTGCTCCTCACATTTTTCACACCTTTTAATGCTCCTCGCATTTTTCACACCTTTTCATGCACCTCGCATTTTTCACACCTTTTCATGCTCCTCGCATTTTTCAGACCTTTTCATGCTCCTCGTCTTTTACTTTTTTTTTTTGCGCCTCGCATTTTTCACAACTTTTCATGCTGCTTGCATTTTTCACACATTTTCATGCTCCTCGCATTTTTCACAAATTTTCATGCTCCTCGCATTTTTCACACCTTTTCATGCTCCTTGCATTTTACACACCTTTTCATGCTCCTCGCATTTTTCACACCTTTTCATGCTCCTCGCATTTTTCACACCTTTTCATGCTTCTCGTCTTTTTTTTTTTTTGCTTCTCACATTTTTCACAGCTTTTCATGCTCCTCGCATTTTTCACACCTTTTCATGCTCCTCGCATTTTTCACACCTTTTCAGGCTTCTCGCATTTTTCACACCTTTTCATGATCCACGCATTTTTCACACCTTTTCATGATCCACGCATTTTTCACACCTTTTCATGCTCCTCCCATTTTTCACACCTTTTCATGCTCCTCGCATTTTTCAAACCTTTTCATGATCCACGCATTTTTCACACCTTTTCATGCTCCTCGCTTTTTCACACCTTTTCATGCTTCTCGTCTTTTTTTTTTGCTCCTCGCATTTTTCACACCTTTTCATGCTCCTCGCATTTTTCACACCTTTTCATGCTCCTCGCATTTTTCACACCTTTTCATGCTCCTCGCATTTTTCAGACCTTTTCATGCTCCTCGTCTTTCACTTTTTTTTTTTTGCTCCTCACATTTTTCACAACTTTTCATGTTCCTTGCATTTTTCACACCTTTTCATGCTCCTCGCATTTTTCACAAATTTTCATGCTCCTCGCATTTTTCACACCTTTTCATGCTCCTTGCATTTTACACAACTTTTCATGCTCCTCGTATTTTTCTTTCTTTTTTTTTTTGCTCCTCGCCTTTTTTACACCTTTTCATGCTCCTTGCATTTTTCACACCTTTTCATGCTCGTCGTCTTTTTCTTTTTTCTTTTTTCTCCTCGCTTTTTTCACACCTTTTCATGCTCCTTGCATTTTACACACCTTTTCCTTCTCCTCGTCTTTTTTTTTTTGCTCCTCACTTTTTTCACACCTTTTCATGCTCCTAGCATTTTTCACACCTTTTCATGCACCTCGCATTTTTCACACCTTTTCATGCTCCTCACATTTTTCAGACCTTTTCATGCTCCTCGTCTTTTACTTTTTTTTTTTTGCGCCTCGCATTTTTCACAACGTTTCATGCTGCTTGCATTTTTCACACATTTTCATGCTCCTCGCATTTTTCACAAATTTTCATGCTCCTCGCATTTTTCACACCTTTTCATGCTCCTTGCATTTTACACACCTTTTCATGCTCCTCGTATTTTTCTTTTTTTTTTTTTTTTGCTCCTCGCCTTTTTCCACCTTTTCATGCTCCTTGCATTTTTCACACCTTTTCATGCTCCTTGCATTTTACACACCTTTTCATGCTCGTCTTCTTTTTTTTTTTTTTGCTCCTCGCATTATTCACAACTTTTCATGCTCCTTGCATTTTTCACACCTTTTCATGCTCCTCGCATTTTTCACACCTATTCATGCTCCTCGTCTTTTACATTTTTTTTTGCTCCTCGCATTTGCCACAATTATTCATTCTCCTTGCATTTTTTTTTTTGCTCCTCGCATTTTTCACACATTTTCATGCTCCTTGCATTTTTCACACCTTTTAATGCTCCTTGCTTTTTTCACACCTTTTCATGCTCCTCGCATTTTTCACACCTTTTCGTGGTCCTCGTCTTATTTTTTTTTTGCTCCTCTCATTTTTCACAACTTTTCATGCTCCTTGCATTTTTCACACCTTTTCATGCTCCTCCCCTTTTTCACCACTTTTCATGCTCCTCGCATTTTTCACACCTTTTCATGCTCCTCGTCTTTTTTTTTTTTGCTCCTCGCATTTTTCACACATTATCATGCTCTTCGCATTTTTCACACCTTTTCATGCTCCTCCCATTTTTCACACCTTTTCTTGCTCCTCGCATTTTTCACACCTTTTCATGCTCCTCGCATTTTTCACACCTTTTCATGGTACTCGCATTTTTCACTCCTATTCATGTTGCTCGCATTTTTCACAGCTTTTCATGCTCCTTGAATTTTTCACACCTTTTCATGCTCCTCGCATTTTTCACACCTTTTCATGCTCCTCCCATTTTTCACACCTTTTCTTGCTCCTCGCATTTTTCACACCTTTTCATGATCCTCGCATTTTTCACACCTTTTCATGCTCCTCGCATTTTTCACACCTTTTCATGGTACTCGCATTTTTCACTCCTATTCATGTTGCTCGCATTTTCACAGCTTTTCATGCTCCTTGAATTTTTCACACCTTTTCATGCTCCTCGCATTTTTCACACCTTTTCATGCTCCTTTCCTTTTTCACATCTTTTCATGCTCCTTGTATTTTTTTTTTGCTCCTCGCATTTTTCACACCTTTTCATGCTCCCTGCATTTTTCAAACCTTTTCATGCCTCGCGCATTTTTCACACCTTTTCATGCTCCTTGCATTTTTCACACCTTTTCATGCTCCTCGCATTTTTACACCTTTTCATGCTCCTTGTATTTTTTTTTTTTTGCTCCTCGCATTTTTCACACAATTTCTTGCTCCTTGCATTTTTCAAACCTTTTCATGCTCCTCGCATTTTTCACACCTTTTCATGCTCCTCATCTTTTTCTTTTTTTTTTTGCTCCTCGTATTTTTCACACCTTTTCATGCTTCTTGCATTTTACACACCTTTTCATGCTCCTTGCATTTTTCACACCTTTTCATGCCTCTCGCATTTTCACACCTTTTCATGCTCCTCGTATTTTTCTTTTTTTTTTTTCGCTCCTCCCCTTTTTTACACCTTTTCATGCTCCTTGCATTTTTCACACCTTTTCATGCACCTCGCATTTTTCACATCTTTTCATGCTCCTCGCATTTTTCACACCTTTTCATGCTCCTCGTCTTTTTTTTCTGCTCCTCGCATGTTTCACACATTTTCATGCTCCTTGCATTTTCACACCTTTTCATGCTCCTCGCATTTTTACACCTTTTCATGCTCCTTGTATTTTTTTTTTTTTGCTCCTCGTATTTTTCACACCTTTTCATGCTTCTTGCATTTTACACACCTTTTCATGCTCCTCGCATTTTTCAAACCTTTTCATGCTCCTCACATTTTTCACAGCTTTTCATTCTCTCGCATTTTTCACAGCTTTTCATGCTCCTCGCATTTTTCACACCTTTTCATTCTCCTCGTATTTTTGACAACTTTTCATGCTCCTCGACATTTTCACACATTTTCATGCTCCTCATATTTTTCACACCTTTTCCTGCTCCTTGGATTTTTCACACCTTTTCATGCTCCTCGCACTTTTCAAACCTTTTCATGCTCCTCGTATTTTTCACACCTTTTCATGCACCTCACATTTTTCACACGTCGTCATGCTCCTCGCATTTTTCACACCTTTTCATGTTCATCATCTTTTTTTTTTGCTCCTTGCATATTTCACACCTTTTCATGCTCCTTGCATTTTCACACCTTTTCATGCTCCTTGTATTTTTTTTTGCTCCTCGCATTTTTCACACATTTTCATGCTCCTTGCATTTTTCAAAACTTTTCAAGCTCCTCGCATTTTTCACACCTTTTCATGCTACTTGCCTTTTTCACACCTTTTCATGCTCCTTGCTTTTGTCACACCTTTTCATGCTCCTCGTATTTTTCTTTTTTTTTTTTTTGCTCCTCGCCTTTTTTACAATTTTTCATGCTGCTTGCATTTTTCACACCTTTTCATGCTCCTTGCATTTTACACACCTTTTCATGCTCCTCTTCTTTTGTTTTTTTTTGCTCCTCGCATTATTCACACCTTTTCATCTCCTCGTGTTTTTTTTTTGCTCCTCACATTTTTCACACCTTTTCATGCACCTCGCATTTTTCACACCTTTTCATGGTCCTCGTCTTTTTTTTTTTTGCTCCTCGGATTTTTCACACCTTTTCATGCTTCTCGTCTTTTTTTTTTTTTTTGCTTCTCACATTTTTCACACCTTTTCATGCTGCTCGCATTTTTCACACCTTTTCATGCTTCTCGTCTTTTTTTTTTTTTTTGCTTCTCTCATTTTTCACAACTTTTCATGCTCCTCGCCTTTTTCACACCTTTTCATGCTCCTCGCATTTTTCACAACTTTTCATGCTCCTCGCCTTTTTCACACCTTTTCATGCTCCTCGTCTTTTTTTTTTTTCGTAGCATTTTTCACACCTTTTCATGATCCTCGCATTTTTCACACCTTTTCATGCTCCTCCCATTTTTCACACCTTTTCATGCTACTCTCATTTTTCACACCTTTTCATGATCCATGCATTTTTCACACCTTTTCATGCTCCT
This sequence comes from Cervus elaphus, assembly GCF_910594005.1. Taxonomy (NCBI): domain Eukaryota; kingdom Metazoa; phylum Chordata; class Mammalia; order Artiodactyla; family Cervidae; genus Cervus; species Cervus elaphus. Next base: position 2,233,445 of record NW_025316787.1, read on the forward strand.
CGCATTTTTCACACATTTTCATGCTCCTCGCATTTTTCACACCTTTTCATGCTCCTCGTCTTTTACTTTTTTTTTTTTTGCTCCTTGCATTTTTCACACCTTTTCATGCTCCTCGCATTTTTCACACATTTTCATGCTCCTCGCATTTTTCACACCTTTTCATGCTCCTCGCATTTTTCACACCTTTTCATGCTTCTCGTCTTTTTTTTTTTTGCTTCTCACATTTTTCACAGCTTTTCATTCTCCTCGCATTTTTCACACCTTTTCATGCTCCTCGCATTTTTCACACCTTTTCATGCTTCTCGTCTTTTTTTTTTTTGCTTCTCACATTTTTCACAGCTTTTCATGCTCCTCGCATTTTTCACACCTTTTCATGCTCTTCGCATTTTTCACACCTTTTCATGCTTCTCGCATTTTTCACTCCTTTTCATGCTCCTCGCATTTTTCAAACCTTTTCATGATCCACGCATTTTTCACACCTTTTCATGCTCCTCTCTTTTTCACACCTTTTCATGCTTCTCGTCTTTTTTTTTTGCTCCTCGCATTTTTCACACCTTTTCATGCTCCCCGCATTTTTCACACCTTTTCATGCTCCTCGCATTTTTCACACCTTTTCATGCTCCTCGCATTTTTCAGACCTTTTCATGCTCCTCGTCTTTCACTTTTTTTTTTTTGCTCCTCACATTTTTCACAACTTTTCATGCTCCTTGCATTTTTCACACCTTTTCATGCTCCTCGCATTTTTCACAAATTTTCATGCTCCTCGCATTTTTCACACCTTTTCATGCTCCTTGCATTTTACACAACTTTTCATGCTCCTCATATTTTTCTTTCTTTTTTTTTTGCTCCTCGCCTTTTTTACACCTTTTCATGCTCCTTGCATTTTTCACACCTTTTCATGCTCGTCGTCTTTTTCTTTTTTATTTTTTCTCCTCGCTTTTTTCACACCTTTTCATGCTCCTCGTCTTTTTTTTTTTGCTCCTCACATTTTTCACACCTTTTCATGCTCCTCGAATTTTTCACACCTTTTCATGCACCTCGCATTTTTCACACCTTTTCATGCTCCTCGCATTTTTCACCACTTTTCATGCTCCTTGCATTTTTCACACCTTTTCATGCTCCTCGCATTTTTACACCTTTTCATGCTCCTTGCATTTGTCACACCTTTTCATGCTCCTTGTATTTTTTTTTTGCTCCTCGCATTTTTCACACTTTTTCATGCTCCTTGCATTTTACACACCTTTTCATGCTCCTCGCATGTTTCACACCTTTTCATGCTCCTCCCATTTTTCACACCTTTTCTTGCTCCTCGCATTTTTCACACCTTTTCATGATCCTCGCATTTTTCACACCTTTTCATGCTCCTCGCATTTTTCACACCTTTTCATGGTACTCGCATTTTTCACTCCTTTTCATGTTGCTCGCATTTTTCACAGCTTTTCATGCTCCTTGAATTTTTCACACCTTTTCATGCTCCTCGCATTTTTCACACCTTTTCATGCTCCTTTCCTTTTTCACACCTTTTCATGCTTCTTGTATTTTTTTTTGCTCCTCGCATTTTTCACACCTTTTCATGCTCCCTGCATTTTTCAAACCTTTTCATGCTCCGCGCATTTTTCACACCTTTTCATGCTCCTTGCATTTTTCACACCTTTTCCTGCTCCTCGCATTTTTACACCTTTTCATGCTCCTTGTATTTTTTTTTTTGCTCCTCGCATTTTTCACACAATTTCTTGCTCATTGCATTTTTCACACCTTTTCATGCTCCTCGCATTTTTCACACCTTTTATGCTACTTGCATTTTTCACACCTTTTCATGCGCCTCATCTTTTTTTTTTGTCCTCGCATTTTTCACACCTTTTCATGCTCCTCGTCTTTTTTTTTTCTCCTTGCATTTTTCACACCTTTTCATGCTCCTCATCTTTGTTTTTTTTTTTGCTCCTCACATTTTTCACACCTTTTCATGCTCCTTGCATTTTTCACAACTTTTCATGCTCCTCGTCTTTTTCTTTTTTTTTTTTCTTCTCGCGTTTTTCACACCTTTTCATGCTCCTTGCATTTTACACACCTTTTCATGCTCCTCGCATTTTTCAAACCTTTTCATGCTCCTCACATTTTTCACAGCTTTTCATTCTCTCGCATTTTTCACAGCTTTTCATGCTCCTCGCATTTTTCACACCTTTTCATTCTCCTCGTATTTTTGACAACTTTTCATGCTCCTCGACATTTTCACACATTTTCATGCTCCTCATATTTTTCACACCTTTTCCTGCTCCTTGCATTTTTCACACCTTTTCATGCTCCTCGCACTTTTCACACCTTTTCATGCTCCTCGTATTTTTCACACCTTTTCATGCACCTCGCATTTTTCACACGTTTTCATGCTCCTCGCATTTTTCACACCTTTTCATGTTCCTCGTCTTTTTTTTTTTGCTCCTTGCATGTTTCACACCTTTTCATGCTCCTTGCATTTTCACACCTTTTCATGCTCCTCGCATTTTTACACCTTTTCATGCTCCTTGTATTTTTTTTTTTCTCCTCGCATTTTTCACACCTTTTCATGCTCCTTGCATTTTTCAAACCTTTTCATGCTCCTCGCATTTTTCACACCTTTTCATGCTACTTGCCTTTTTCACACCTTTTCATGCTCCTCGCTTTTTTCACACCTTTTCATGCTCCTCGAATTTTTCTTTTTTTTTTTTTTTTTGCTCCTCGCCTTTTTTACACCTTTTCATGCTGCTTGCATTTTTCACACCTTTTCATGCTCGTCCTCTTTTTCTTTCTTTTTTTTTTCTCCTCACTTTTTTAACACCTTTTCATGCTCCTTGCATTTTACACACCTTTTCATGCTCCTCGTCTTTCTTTTTTTGCTCCTTGCATTATTCACACCTTTTCATGATCCTCGTCTTTTTTTTTTTTTGCTCCTCACATTTTTCACACCTTTTCATGCTCCTCGAATTTTTCACACCTTTTCTTGCACCTCGCATTTTTCACACCTTTTCATGCTCCTCGCATTTTTCACACCTTTTCATGCTCCTCGTCTTTTTTTTTTGCTCCTCGCATGTTTCACACCTTTTCATGCTCCTTGCATTTTCACACCTTTTCATGCTCCTCGCATTTCTAAACCTTTTCATGCTCCTTGTATTTTTTTTTGCTCCTCGCATTTTTCACACATTTTCATGCTCCTTGCATTTTTCAAACCTTTTCATGCTCCTCGCATTTTTCACACCTTTACATGCTACTCGCCTTTTTCACACCTTTTCATGCTCCTCGCTTTTTTCACACCTTTTCATGCTCCTCGTATTTTTTTTTTTTTTTTTTTTGCTCCTCGCCTTTTTCATACCTTTTCATGCTCGTCGGCTTTTTTTTTTCTCCTCGCTTTTTTCACACCTTTTCATACTCCTTGCATTTTTCACACCTTTTTATGCTCCCCACATTTTTCACACCTTTTCATGCTCCTCGCATTTTTCACACGTTTTCATGCTCCTCGTCTTTTTTTTTTTTTACTCCTCTCATTTTTCACAACTTTTCATGATCCTCGCATTTTTCACACCTTTCATGCTCCTCGCATTTTTCGCACCTTTTCATGCTCCTCGCATTTTTCACACCTTTTCATGCTCCTTGCATTTTTCACACATTTATATGCTCCTCGTCTTATTTTTATTTTGCTCCTCCCATTTTTCACACCTTTTCATGCTCCTCATCTTTTTTTTTTTTGCTCCTCGCATTTTTCACACCTTTTCATGCTCCTCGCATTTTTCACACCTTTTCGTGGTCCTCGTCTTATTTTTTTTTTGCACCTCTCATTTTTCACAACGTTTCATGCTGCTTGCATTTTTCACACATTTTCATGCTCCTCGCATTTTTCACAAATTTTCATGCTCCTCGCATTTTTCACACCTTTTCATGCTCCTTGCATTTTACACACCTTTTCATGCTCCTCGTATTTTTCTTTTTTTTTTTTTTTTGCTCCTCGCCTTTTTGCACCTTTTCATGCTCCTTGCATTTTTCACACCTTTTCATGCTCCTTGCATTTTACACACCTTTTCATGCTCGTCTTCTTTTTTTTTTTTTTGCTCCTCGCATTATTCACAACTTTTCATGCTCCTTGCATTTTTCACACCTTTTGATGCTCCTCGCATTTTTCACACCTTTTCATGCTCCTCGTCTTTTTTTTTTTTGCTCCTCGCATTTTTCACACCTTTTCATGCTCCTCGCATTTTTCACACCTATTCATGCTCCTCGTCTTTTACATTTTTTTTTTGCTCCTCGCATTTGCCACAATTATTCATTCTCCTTGCATTTTTTTTTTGCTCCTCGCATTTTTCACACATTTTCATGCTCCTTGCATTTTTCACACCTTTTAATGCTCCTTGCTTTTTTCACACCTTTTCATGCTCCTCGCATTTTTCACACCTTTTCGTGGTCCTCGTCTTATTTTTTTTTTGCTCCTCTCATTTTTCACAACTTTTCATGCTCCTTGCATTTTTCACACCTTTTCATGCTCCTCCCATTTTTCACCACTTTTCATGCTCCTCGCATTTTTCACACCTTTTCATGCTCCTCGTCTTTTTTTTTTTTTGCTCCTCGCATTTTTCACACATTATCATGCTCTTCGCATTTTTCACACCTTTTCATGCTCCTCCCATTTTTCACACCTTTTCTTGCTCCTCGCATTTTTCACACCTTTTCATGATCCTCGCATTTTTCACACCTTTTCATGCTCCTCCCATTTTTCACACCTTTTCATGGTACTCGCATTTTTCACTCCTATTCATGTTGCTCGCATTTTTCACAGCTTTTCATGCTCCTTGAATTTTTCACACCTTTTCATGCTCCTCGCATTTTTCACACCTTTTCATGCTCCTCCCATTTTTCACACCTTTTCTTGCTCCTCGCATTTTTCACACCTTTTCATGATCCTCGCATTTTTCACACATTTTCATGCTCCTCGCATTTTTCACACCTTTTCATGGTACTCGCATTTTTCACTCCTATTCATGTTGCTCGCATTTTTCACAGCTTTTCATGCTCCTTGAATTTTTCACACCTTTTCATGCTCCTCGCATTTTTCACACCTTTTCATGCTCCTTTCCTTTTTCACATCTTTTCATGCTCCTTGTATTTTTTTTTTGCTCCTCGCATTTTTCACACCTTTTCATGCTCCCTGCATTTTTCAAACCTTTTCATGCTCCGCGCATTTTTCACACCTTTTCATGCTCCTTGCATTTTTCACACCTTTTCATGCTCCTCGCATTTTTACACCTTTTCATGCTCCTTGTATTTTTTTTTTTTTGCTCCTCGCATTTTTCACACAATTTCTTGCTCCTTGCATTTTTCAAACCTTTTCATGCTCCTCGCATTTTTCACACCTTTTCATGCTCCTCATCTTTTTCTTTTTTTTTTTGCTCCTCGTATTTTTCACACCTTTTCATGCTTCTTGCATTTTACACACCTTTTCATGCTCCTCGCATTTTTCAAACCTTTTCATGCTCCTCACATTTTTCACAGCTTTTCATTCTCTCGCATTTTTCACAGCTTTTCATGCTCCTCGCATTTTTCACACCTTTTCATTCTCCTCGTATTTTTGACAACTTTTCATGCTCCTCGACATTTTCACACATTTTCATGCTCCTCATATTTTTCACACCTTTTCCTGCTCCTTGGATTTTTCACACCTTTTCATGCTCCTCGCACTTTTCAAACCTTTTCATGCTCCTCGTATTTTTCACACCTTTTCATGCACCTCACATTTTTCACACGTTTTCATGCTCCTCGCATTTTTCACACCTTTTCATGTTCATCATCTTTTTTTTTTGCTCCTTGCATATTTCACACCTTTTCATGCTCCTTGCATTTTCACACCTTTTCATGCTCCTTGTATTTTTTTTTGCTCCTCGCATTTTTCACACATTTTCATGCTCCTTGCATTTTTCAAAACTTTTCAAGCTCCTCGCATTTTTCACACCTTTTCATGCTACTTGCCTTTTTCACACCTTTTCATGCTCCTTGCTTTTGTCACACCTTTTCATGCTCCTCGGATTTTTCTTTTTTTTTTTTTTGCTCCTCGCCTTTTTTACAATTTTTCATGCTGCTTGCATTTTTCACACCTTTTCATGCTCCTTGCATTTTACACACCTTTTCATGCTCCTCTTCTTTTGTTTTTTTTGCTCCTCGCATTATTCACACCTTTTCATCTCCTCGTGTTTTTTTTTTGCTCCTCACATTTTTCACACCTTTTCATGCACCTCGCATTTTTCACACCTTTTCATGGTCCTCGTCTTTTTTTTTTTTGCTCCTCGGATTTTTCACACCTTTTCATGCTTCTCGTCTTTTTTTTTTTTTGCTTCTCACATTTTTCACACCTTTTCATGCTGCTCGCATTTTTCACACGTTTTCGTGGTCCTCGTCTTTTTTTTTTTTTTGCTCCTCTCATTTTTCACAACTTTTCATGCTCCTCGCCTTTTTCACACCTTTTCATGCTCCTCGCATTTTTCACAACTTTTCATGCTCCTCGCCTTTTTCACACCTTTTCATGCTCCTCGTCTTTTTTTTTTTTTCGTAGCATTTTTCACACCTTTTCATGATCCTCGCATTTTTCACACCTTTTCATGCTCCTCCCATTTTTCGCACCTTTTCATGCTACTCTCATTTTTCACACCTTTTCATGATCCATGCATTTTTCACACCTTTTCATGCTCCTCGCATTTTTCACACCTTTTCATGCTCCTCGCATTTTTCACACCTTTTCATGCTCCTCGTCTTTTACTTTTTTTTTTTTTGCTCCTTGCATTTTTCACACCTTTTCATGCTCCTCGCATTTTTCACACATTTTCATGCTCCTCGCATTTTTCACACCTTTTCATGCTCCTCGCATTTTTCACACCTTTTCATGCTTCTCGTCTTTTTTTTTTTTTGCTTCTCACATTTTTCACAGCTTTTCATTCTCCTCGCATTTTTCACACCTTTTCATGCTCCTCGCATTTTTCACACCTTTTCATGCTTCTCGTCTTTTTTTTTTTTGCTTCTCACATTTTTCACAGCTTTTCATGCTCCTCGCATTTTTCACACCTTTTCATGCTCCTCGCATTTTTCACACCTTTTCATGCTTCTCGCATTTTTCACTCCTTTTCATGCTCCTCGCATTTTTCAAACCTTTTCATGATCCACGCATTTTTCACACCTTTTCATGCTCCTCGCTTTTTCACACCTTTTCATGCTTCTCGTCTTTTTTTTTTGCTCCTCGCATTTTTCACACCTTTTCATGCTCCTCGCATTTTTCACACCTTTTCATGCTCCTCGCATTTTTCACACCTTTTCATGCTCCTCGCATTTTTCAGACCTTTTCATGCTCCTCGTCTTTCACTTTTTTTTTTTTGCTCCTCACATTTTTCACAACTTTTCATGCTCCTTGCATTTTTCACACCTTTTCATGCTCCTCGCATTTTTCACAAATTTTCATGCTCCTCGCATTTTTCACACCTTTTCATGCTCCTTGCATTTTACACAACTTTTCATGCTCCTCATATTTTTCTTTCTTTTTTTTTTGCTCCTCGCCTTTTTTACACCTTTTCATGCTCCTTGCATTTTTCACACCTTTTCATGCTCGTCGTCTTTTTCTTTTTTATTTTTTCTCCTCGCTTTTTTCACACCTTTTCATGCTCCTCGTCTTTTTTTTTTTGCTCCTAACATTTTTCACACCTTTTCATGCTCCTCGCATTTTTCACACCTTTTCATGCTCCTCGCATTTTTCACACCTTTTCATGCTCCTCGCATTTTTCACCCCTTTTCATGCTCCTTGCATTTTTCACACCTTTTCATGCTCCTCGCATTTTTACACCTTTTCATGCTCCTTGCATTTGTCACACCTTTTCATGCTCCTTGTATTTTTTTTTTGCTCCTCGCATTTTTCACACTTTTTCATGCTCCTTGCATTTTACACACCTTTTCATGCTCCTCGCATGTTTCACACCTTTTCATGCTCCTCCCATTTTTCACAACTTTTCTTGCTCCTCGCATTTTTCACACCTTTTCATGATCCTCGCATTTTTCACACCTTTTCATGCTCCTCGCATTTTTCACACCTTTTCATGGTACTCGCATTTTTCACTCCTATTCATGTTGCTCGCATTTTTCACAGCTTTTCATGCTCCTTGAATTTTTCACACCTTTTCATGCTCCTCGCATTTTTCACACCTTTTCATGCTCCTTTCCTTTTTCACACCTTTTCATGCTTCTTGTATTTTTTTTTGCTCCTCGCATTTTTCACACCTTTTCATGCTCCCTGCATTTTTCACACCTTTTCATGCTCCGCGCATTTTTCACACCTTTTCATGCTCCTTGCATTTTTCACACCTTTTCATGCTCCTCGCATTTTTACACCTTTTCATGCTCCTTGTATTTTTTTTTTTTGCTCCTCGCATTTTTCACACATTTTCATGCTCCTTGCATTTTTCACACCTTTTCATGCTCCTCGCATTTTTCACACCTTTTATGCTACTTGCATTTTTCACACCTTTTCATGCGCCTCATCTTTTTTTTTTTGTCCTCGCATTTTTCACACCTTTTCATGCTCCTCGTCTTTTTTTTTTCTCCTTGCATTTTTCACACCTTTTCATGCTCCTCATCTTTTTCTTTTTTTTTTTGCTCCTCGCATTTTTCACACCTTTTCATGCTCCTCATCTTTGTTTTTTTTTTTGCTCCTCACATTTTTCACACCTTTTCATGCTCCTTGCATTTTTCACAACTTTTCATGCTCGTCGTCTTTTTCTTTTTTTTTTTTCTTCTCGCGTTTTTCACACCTTTTCATGCTCCTTGCATTTTACACACCTTTTCATGCTCCTCGCATTTTTCAAACCTTTTCATGCTCCTCACATTTTTCACAGCTTTTCATTCTCTTGCATTTTTCACAGCTTTTCATGCTCCTCGCATTTTTCACACCTTTTCATTCTCCTCGGATTTTTGACAACTTTTCATGCTCCTCGACATTTTCACACATTTTCATGCTCCTCATATTTTTCACACCTTTTCCTGCTCCTTGCATTTTTCACACCTTTTCATGCTCCTCGCACTTTTCAAACCTTTTCATGCTCCTCGTATTTTTCACACCTTTTCATGCACCTCGCATTTTTCACACGTTTTCATGCTCCTCGCATTTTTCACACCTTTTCATGTTCCTCGTCTTTTTTTTTTGCTCCTTGCATGTTTCACACCTTTTCATGCTCCTTGCATTTTCACACCTTTTCATGCTCCTCGCATTTTTACACCTTTTCATGCTCCTTGTATTTTTTTTTTGCTCCTCGCATTTTTCACACATTTTCATGCTCCTTGCATTTTTCAAACCTTTTCATGCTCCTCGCATTTTTCACACCTTTTCATGCTACTTGCCTTTTTCACACCTTTTCATGCTCCTCGCTTTTTTCACACCTTTTCATGCTCCTCGAATTTTTCTTTTTTTTTTTTTTTTTGCTCCTCGCCTTTTTTACACCTTTTCATGCTGCTTGCATTTTTCACACCTTTTCATGCTCGTCCTCTTTTTCTTTCTTTTTTTTTTCTCCTCACTTTTTTAACACCTTTTCATGCTCCTTGCATTTTACACACCTTTTCATGCTCCTCGTCTTTCTTTTTTTGCTCTTTGCATTATTCACACCTTTTCATGCTCCTCGTCTTTTTTTTTTTTTTGCTCCTCACATTTTTCACACCTTTTCATGCTCCTCGAATTTTTCACACCTTTTCATGCACCTCGCATTTTTCACACCTTTTCATGCTCCTCGCATTTTTCACACCTTTTCATGCTCCTCGTCTTTTTTTTTTGCTCCTCGCATGTTTCACACCTTTTCATGCTCCTTGCATTTTCACACCTTTTCATGCTCCTCGCATTTCTAAACCTTTTCATGCTCCTTGTATTTTTTTTTGCTCCTCGCATTTTTCACACCTTTTCATGCTCCTTGCATTTTTCACACCTTTTCATGCTTCTCGCATTTTTCACACCTTTACATGCTACTCTCCTTTTTCACACCTTTTCATGCTCCTCGCTTTTTTCACACCTTTTCATGCTCCTCGTATTTTTTTTTTTTTTTTTTTTTGCTCCTCGCCTTTTTCATACCTTTTCATGCTCCTCGCATTTTTCACACCTTTTCATGATCCTCGCATTTTTCACACCTTTTCATGCTCCTCGCATTTTTCACACCTTTTCATGGTACTCGCATTTTTCACTCCTATTCATGTTGCTCGCATTTTTCACAGCTTTTCATGCTCCTTGAATTTTTCACACCTTTTCATGCTCCTCGCATTTTTCACACCTTTTCATGCTCCTTTCCTTTTTCACACCTTTTCATGCTTCTTGTATTTTTTTTTGCTCCTCGCATTTTTCACACCTTTTCATGCTCCCTGCATTTTTCAAACCTTTTCATGCTCCGCGCATTTTTCACACCTTTTCATGCTCCTTGCATTTTTCACACCTTTTCATGCTCCTCGCATTTTTACACCTTTTCATGCTCCTTGTATTTTTTTTTTTTGCTCCTCGCATTTTTCACACATTTTCATGCTCCTTGCATTTTTCACACCTTTTCATGCTCCTCGCATTTTTCACACCTTTTATGCTACTTGCATTTTTCACACCTTTTCATGCGCCTCATCTTTTTTTTTTTGTCCTCGCATTTTTCACACCTTTTCATGCTCCTCGTCTTTTTTTTTTCTCCTTGCATTTTTCACACCTTTTCATGCTCCTCATCTTTTTCTTTTTTTTTTTGCTCCTCGCATTTTTCACACCTTTTCATGCTCCTCATCTTTGTTTTTTTTTTTGCTCCTCACATTTTTCACACCTTTTCATGCTCCTTGCATTTTTCACAACTTTTCATGCTCGTCGTCTTTTTCTTTTTTTTTTTTCTTCTCGCGTTTTTCACACCTTTTCATGCTCCTTGCATTTTACACACCTTTTCATGCTCCTCGCATTTTTCAAACCTTTTCATGCTCCTCACATTTTTCACAGCTTTTCATTCTCTTGCATTTTTCACAGCTTTTCATGCTCCTCGCATTTTTCACACCTTTTCATTCTCCTCGGATTTTTGACAACTTTTCATGCTCCTCGACATTTTCACACATTTTCATGCTCCTCATATTTTTCACACCTTTTCCTGCTCCTTGCATTTTTCACACCTTTTCATGCTCCTCGCACTTTTCAAACCTTTTCATGCTCCTCGTATTTTTCACACCTTTTCATGCACCTCGCATTTTTCACACGTTTTCATGCTCCTCGCATTTTTCACACCTTTTCATGTTCCTCGTCTTTTTTTTTTGCTCCTTGCATGTTTCACACCTTTTCATGCTCCTTGCATTTTCACACCTTTTCATGCTCCTCGCATTTTTACACCTTTTCATGCTCCTTGTATTTTTTTTTTGCTCCTCGCATTTTTCACACATTTTCATGCTCCTTGCATTTTTCAAACCTTTTCATGCTCCTCGCATTTTTCACACCTTTTCATGCTACTTGCCTTTTTCACACCTTTTCATGCTCCTCGCTTTTTTCACACCTTTTCATGCTCCTCGAATTTTTCTTTTTTTTTTTTTTTTTGCTCCTCGCCTTTTTTACACCTTTTCATGCTGCTTGCATTTTTCACACCTTTTCATGCTCGTCCTCTTTTTCTTTCTTTTTTTTTTCTCCTCACTTTTTTAACACCTTTTCATGCTCCTTGCATTTTACACACCTTTTCATGCTCCTCGTCTTTCTTTTTTTGCTCTTTGCATTATTCACACCTTTTCATGCTCCTCGTCTTTTTTTTTTTTTTGCTCCTCACATTTTTCACACCTTTTCATGCTCCTCGAATTTTTCACACCTTTTCTTGCACCTCGCATTTTTCACACCTTTTCATGCTCCTCGCATTTTTCACACCTTTTCATGCTCCTCGTCTTTTTTTTTTGCTCCTCGCATGTTTCACACCTTTTCATGCTCCTTGCATTTTCACACCTTTTCATGCTCCTCGCATTTCTAAACCTTTTCATGCTCCTTGTATTTTTTTTTGCTCCTCGCATTTTTCACACATTTTCATGCTCCTTGCATTTTTCAAACCTTTTCATGCTCCTCGCATTTTTCACACCTTTACATGCTCCTCTCCTTTTTCACACCTTTTCATGCTCCTCGCTTTTTTCACACCTTTTCATGCTCCTCGTATTTTTTTTTTTTTTTTTTTTTGCTCCTCGCCTTTTTCATACCTTTTCATGCTCGTCGGCTTTTTTTTTTCTCCTCGCTTTTTTCACACCTTTTCATGCTCCTTGCATTTTTCACACCTTTTTATGCTCCCCACATTTTTCACACCTTTTCATGCTCCTCGCATTTTTCACACGTTTTCATGCTCCTCGTCTTTTTTTTTTTTTACTCCTCTCATTTTTCACAACTTTTCATGATCCTCGCATTTTTCACACCTTTCATGCTCCTCGCATTTTTCGCACCTTTTCATGCTCCTCGCATTTTTCACACCTTTTCATGCTCCTTGCATTTTTCACACATTTATATGCTCCTCGTCTTATTTTTATTTTGCTCCTCCCATTTTTCACACCTTTTCATGCTCCTCATCTTTTTTTTTTTTGCTCCTCGCATTTTTCACACCTTTTCATGCTCCTTGCATTTTTTTCACCTTTTCATGCTCCTCGTCTTTTTTTTTTTTTTTTCTTCTTGCATTTTTCACACCTTTTCATGCTCCTTGCATTTTACACACCTTTTCATGCTCCTCGCATTTTTCAAACCTTTTCATGCTCCTCACATTTTTCACAGCTTTTCATTCTCCTCGCATTTTTCACACCTTTTCATGGTCCTTGCATTTTTCACACCTTTTCATGCTCCTCGCATTTTTCAAACCTTTTCATGCCCCTCGCATTTTTCACACCTTTTCATGCACCTCGCATTTTTCACGCCTTTTCATGCTCCTCGCATTTTTCACACCTTTTCATGCTCCTCATCCTTTTTTTTTTTTTGCTCCTCGCATGTTTCACACCTTATCATGCTCGTCGCATTTTTCACACCTTTTCATGCTCCTTACTTTTTTCACACCTTTTCATTCTCCTCGTATTTTTCTTTTTTTTTTTTCTCTCATCACCTTTTTTACACCTTTTCATGCTCCTTGCATTTTTCACACCTTTTCATGCTCCTCATCTTTTTCTTTTTTTTTTTTTTGCTCCTCGCATTTTTCACAACTTTTCATGCTCTTCGAATTTTCACACCTTTATATGTTCCTCGTCTTATTTTTTTTTTTGCTCCTCGCATATTTCACACCTTTTCATGCTCCTCATCTTTGTTTTTTTTTTTTTGCTCCTCGCATTTTTTACACCTTTTCATGCTCCTTGCATTTGTCACACCTTTTCATGCTCCTCGTCTTTTTCTTTTTTTTTTTTTCTTCTCGCATTTTTCACACCTTTTCATGCTCCTTGCATTTTACACACCTTTTCATGCTCCTCGCATTTTTCAAACCTTTTCATGCTCCTCACATTTTTCACAGCTTTTCATTCTCCTCGCATTTTTCACACCTTTTCATGCTCCTCGCATTTTTCACACCTTTTCATTCTCCTCGTATTTTTGACAACTTTTCATGCTCCTCGAAATTTTCACACATTTTCATGCTCCTCATATTTTTCACACCTTTTCCTGCTCCTTGCATTTTTCACACGTTTTCATGCTCCTCGCACTTTTCACACCTTTTCATGCTCCTCGTCTTTTTTTTTTTGCTCCTAACATTTTTCACACCTTTTCATGCTCCTCGAATTTTTCACACCTTTTCATGCACCTCGCATTTTTCACACCTTTTCATGCTCCTCGCATTTTTCACCCCTTTTCATGCTCCTTGCATTTTTCACACCTTTTCATGCTCCTCGCATTTTTACACCTTTTCATGCTCCTTGCATTTGTCACACCTTTTCATGCTCCTTGTATTTTTTTTTTGCTCCTCGCATTTTTCACACTTTTTCATGCTCCTTGCATTTTACACACCTTTTCATGCTCCTCGCATGTTTCACACCTTTTCATGCTCCTCCCATTTTTCACAACTTTTCTTGCTCCTCGCATTTTTCACACCTTTTCATGATCCTCGCATTTTTCACACCTTTTCATGCTCCTCGCATTTTTCACACCTTTTCATGGTACTCGCATTTTTCACTCCTATTCATGTTGCTCGCATTTTTCACAGCTTTTCATGCTCCTTGAATTTTTCACACCTTTTCATGCTCCTCGCATTTTTCACACCTTTTCATGCTCCTTTCCTTTTTCACACCTTTTCATGCTTCTTGTATTTTTTTTTGCTCCTCGCATTTTTCACACCTTTTCATGCTCCCTGCATTTTTCAAACCTTTTCATGCTCCGCGCATTTTTCACACCTTTTCATGCTCCTTGCATTTTTCACACCTTTTCATGCTCCTCGCATTTTTACACCTTTTCATGCTCCTTGTATTTTTTTTTTTTGCTCCTCGCATTTTTCACACAATTTCTTGCTCCTTGCATTTTTCACACCTTTTCATGCTCCTCGCATTTTTCACACCTTTTATGCTACTTGCATTTTTCACACCTTTTCATGCGCCTCATCTTTTTTTTTTTGTCCTCGCATTTTTCACACCTTTTCATGCTCCTCGTCTTTTTTTTTTCTCCTTGCATTTTTCACACCTTTTCATGCTCCTCATCTTTTTCTTTTTTTTTTTGCTCCTCGCATTTTTCACACCTTTTCATGCTCCTCATCTTTGTTTTTTTTTTTGCTCCTCACATTTTTCACACCTTTTCATGCTCCTTGCATTTTTCACAACTTTTCATGCTCGTCGTCTTTTTCTTTTTTTTTTTTCTTCTCGCGTTTTTCACACCTTTTCATGCTCCTTGCATTTTACACACCTTTTCATGCTCCTCGCATTTTTCAAACCTTTTCATGCTCCTCACATTTTTCACAGCTTTTCATTCTCTTGCATTTTTCACAGCTTTTCATGCTCCTCGCATTTTTCACACCTTTTCATTCTCCTCGGATTTTTGACAACTTTTCATGCTCCTCGACATTTTCACACATTTTCATGCTCCTCATATTTTTCACACCTTTTCCTGCTCCTTGCATTTTTCACACCTTTTCATGCTCCTCGCACTTTTCAAACCTTTTCATGCTCCTCGTATTTTTCACACCTTTTCATGCACCTCGCATTTTTCACACGTTTTCATGCTCCTCGCATTTTTCACACCTTTTCATGTTCCTCGTCTTTTTTTTTTGCTCCTTGCATGTTTCACACCTTTTCATGCTCCTTGCATTTTCACACCTTTTCATGCTCCTCGCATTTTTACACCTTTTCATGCTCCTTGTATTTTTTTTTTGCTCCTCGCATTTTTCACACATTTTCATGCTCCTTGCATTTTTCAAACCTTTTCATGCTCCTCGCATTTTTCACACCTTTTCATGCTACTTGCCTTTTTCACACCTTTTCATGCTCCTCGCTTTTTTCACACCTTTTCATGCTCCTCGAATTTTTCTTTTTTTTTTTTTTTTTGCTCCTCGCCTTTTTTACACCTTTTCATGCTGCTTGCATTTTTCACACCTTTTCATGCTCGTCCTCTTTTTCTTTCTTTTTTTTTTCTCCTCACTTTTTTAACACCTTTTCATGCTCCTTGCATTTTACACACCTTTTCATGCTCCTCGTCTTTCTTTTTTTGCTCTTTGCATTATTCACACCTTTTCATGCTCCTCGTCTTTTTTTTTTTTTTGCTCCTCACATTTTTCACACCTTTTCATGCTCCTCGTATTTTTCACACCTTTTCTTGCACCTCGCATTTTTCACACCTTTTCATGCTCCTCCCATTTTTCACACCTTTTCATGCTCCTCGTCTTTTTTTTTTTGCTCCTCGCATGTTTCACACCTTTTCATGCTCCTTGCATTTTCACACCTTTTCATGCTCCTCGCATTTCTAAACTTTTTCATGCTCCTTGTATTTTTTTTTGCTCCTCGCATTTTTCACACATTTTCATGCTCCTTGCATTTTTCAAACCTTTTCATGCTCCTCGCATTTTTCACACCTTTACATGCTACTCTCCTTTTTCACACCTTTTCATGCTCCTCGCTTTTTTCACACCTTTTCATGCTCCTCGTATTTTTTTTTTTTTTTTTTTTTGCTCCTCGCCTTTTTCATACCTTTTCATGCTCGTCGGCTTTTTTTTTTCTCCTCGCTTTTTTCACACCTTTTCATGCTCCTTGCATTTTTCACACCTTTTTATGCTCCCCACATTTTTCACACCTTTTCATGCTCCTCGCATTTTTCACACGTTTTCATGCTCCTCGTCTTTTTTTTTTTTTACTCCTCTCATTTTTCACAACTTTTCATGATCCTCGCATTTTTCACACCTTTCATGCTCCTCGCATTTTTCGCACCTTTTCATGCTCCTCGCATTTTTCACACCTTTTCATGCTCCTTGCATTTTTCACACATTTATATGCTCCTCGTCTTATTTTTATTTTGCTCCTCCCATTTTTCACACCTTTTCATGCTCCTCATCTTTTTTTTTTTTGCTCCTCGCATTTTTCACACCTTTTCATGCTCCTTGCATTTTTTTCACCATTTCATGCTCCTCGTCTTTTTCTTTTTTTTTTCTTCTTGCATTTTTCACACCTTTTCATGCTCCTTGCATTTTACACACCTTTTCATGCTCCTCGCATTTTTCAAACCTTTTCATGCTCCTCACATTTTTCACAGCTTTTCATTCTCCTCGCATTTTTCACACCTTTTCATGGTCCTTGCATTTTTCACACCTTTTCATGCTCCTCGCATTTTTCAAACCTTTTCATGCTCCTCGCATTTTTCACACCTTTTCATGCACCTCGCATTTTTCACGCCTTTTCATGCTCCTCGCATTTTTCACACCTTTTCATGCTCCTCATCCTTTTTTTTTTTTTGCTCCTCGCATGTTTCACACCTTATCATGCTCGTCGCATTTTTCACACCTTTTCATGCTCCTTACTTTTTTCACACCTTTTCATTCTCCTCGTATTTTTCTTTTTTTTTTTTCTCTCATCACCTTTTTTACACCTTTTCATGCTCCTTGCATTTTTCACACCTTTTCATGCTCCTCATCTTTTTCTTTTTTTTTTTTTTGCTCCTCGCATTTTTCACAACTTTTCATGCTCTTCGAATTTTCACACCTTTATATGTTCCTCGTCTTATTTTTTTTTTTGCTCCTCGCATATTTCACACCTTTTCATGCTCCTCATCTTTGTTTTTTTTTTTTTGCTCCTCGCATTTTTTACACCTTTTCATGCTCCTTGCATTTGTCACACCTTTTCATGCTCCTCGTCTTTTTCTTTTTTTTTTTTTCTTCTCGCATTTTTCACACCTTTTCATGCTCCTTGCATTTTACACACCTTTTCATGCTCCTCGCATTTTTCAAACCTTTTCATGCTCCTCACATTTTTCACAGCTTTTCATTCTCCTCGCATTTTTCACACCTTTTCATGCTCCTCGCATTTTTCACACCTTTTCATTCTCCTCGTATTTTTGACAACTTTTCATGCTCCTCGAAATTTTCACACATTTTCATGCTCCTCATATTTTTCACACCTTTTCCTGCTCCTTGCATTTTTCACACGTTTTCATGCTCCTCGCACTTTTCACACCTTTTCATGCTCCTCGTATTTTTCACACCTTTTCATGCACCTCGCATTTTTCACACCTTTTCATGCTCCTCGCATTTTTCACACATTTTCATGCTCCTCGTCTTTTTTTTTTGCTCCTCGCATGTTTCACACATTTTCATGCCCCTTGCATTTTCACACCTTTTCATGCCCCTCGCATTTTTACACCTTTTCATGCTCCTTGTAGTTTTTTTTTGCTCCTCGCATTTTTCACACATTTTCATGCTCCTTGCATTTTTCACACCTTTTCATGCTCCTCGTCTTTTTTTTTTTGCTCCTCGCATTTTTTACACATTTTCATGCTCCTTGCATTTTTCACACCTTTTCATGCTCCTCGCTTTTTTCACACATTTTCATGCTCCTTGCATTTTTCACACCTTTTCATGCTCCTCGCTTTTTTCACACCTTTTCATGCTCCTCGCATTTTTCACACATTTTCGTGGTCCTCGTCTTTTTTTTTTTTTGCTCCTCTCATTTTTCACAACTTTTCATGCTCCTTGCATTTTTCACAACTTTTCATGCTCCTTGCATTTTTCACAACTTTTCATGCTCCTCGCATTTTTCACAACTTTTCATGCTCCACGCATTTTTTACACCTTTTCATGCTCCTCGCATTTGTCACACCTTTTCATGGTCCTCGCATTTTTCACTCCTATTCATGTTGCTCGCATTTTTCACAGCTTTTCATGCTCCTTGCATTTTTCACACCTTTTCATGCTCCTCGCATTTTTCACACCTTTTCATGCTCCTTGCCTTTTTCACACCTTTTCATGCTCCTTGTAACTTTTTTTGCTCCTCGCATTTTTCACACAATTTCATGCGCCTTGCATTTTTCAAACCTTTTCATGCTCCACGCATTTTTCACACCTTTTCATGCCTCTTGCATTTTTCACACCTTTTCATGCTCCTCACATTTTTACACCTTTTCATGCTCCTTGTCTTTTTTTTTTGCTCCTCGCATTTTTCTCACAATTTCTTGCTCCTTGCATTTTTCAGACCTTTTCATGCTCCTCGCATTTTTCACACATTTTCATGCTCCTTGTATTTTTCACACCTTTTCATGCTCCTCGTTTTTTCACACCTTTTCATGCTCCTCGCATTTTTCACACCTTTTCGTGGTTCTCGTCTTTTTTTTTTTTTTGCTCCTCGCATTTTTCACACCTTTTCATGCTCCTTGCATTTTTCACACCATTTCATGCTCCTCGTCTTTTTCTTTTTTTTTTCTTCTTGCATTTTTCACACCTTTTCATGCTCCTTGCATTTTACACACCTTTTCATGCTCCTCGCATTTTTCAAACCTTTTCATGCTCCTCACATTTTTCACAGCTTTTCATTCTCCTCACATTTTTCACACCTTTTCATGGTCCTTGCATTTTTCACACCTTTTCATGCTCCTCGCATTTTTCAAACCTTTTCATGCTCCTCGCATTTTTCACACCTTTTCATGCTCCTCGCATTTTTCACGCCTTTTCATGCTCCTCGCATTTTTCACACCTTTTCATGCTCCTCATCCTTTTTTTTTTTTTGCTCCTCGCATGTTTCACACCTTATCATGCTCGTCGCATTTTTCACACCTTTTCATGCTCCTTACTTTTTTCACACCTTTTCATTCTCCTCGTATTTTTCTTTTTTTTTTTTCTCTCATCACCTTTTTTACACCTTTTCATGCTCCTTGCATTTTTCACACCTTTTCATGCTCCTCATCTTTTTCTTTTTTTTTTTTTTTGCTCCTCGCATTTTTCACAACTTTTCATGCTCTTCGAATTTTCACACCTTTATATGTTCCTCGTCTTATTTTTTTTTTGCTCCTCGCATATTTCACACCTTTTCATGCTCCTCATCTTTGTTTTTTTTTTTTTTGCTCCTCGCATTTTTTACACCTTTTCATGCTCCTTGCATTTGTCACACCTTTCCATGCTCCTCGTCTTTTTCTTTTTTTTTTTTTCTTCTCGCATTTTTCACACCTTTTCATGCTCCTTGCATTTTACACACCTTTTCATGCTCCTCGCATTTTTCAAACCTTTTCATGCTCCTCACATTTTTCACAGCTTTTCATTCTCCTCGCATTTTTCACACCTTTTCATGCTGCTCGTATTTTTCACACCTTTTCATTCTCCTCGTATTTTTGACAACTTTTCATGCTCCTCGAAATTTTCACACATTTTCATGCTCCTCATATTTTTCACACCTTTTCCTGCTCCTTGCATTTTTCACACGTTTTCATGCTCCTCGCACTTTTCACACCTTTTCATGCTCCTCGTATTTTTCACACCTTTTCATGCACCTCACATTTTTCACACCTTTTCATGCTCCTCGCATTTTTCACACATTTTCATGCTCCTCGTCTTTTTTTTTTGCTCCTCGCATGTTTCACACATTTTCATGCCCCTTGCATTTTCACACCTTTTCATGCCCCTCGCATTTTTACACCTTTTCATGCTCCTTGTAGTTTTTTTTTTGCTCCTCGCATTTTTCACACATTTTCATGCTCCTTGCATTTTTCACACCTTTTCATGCTCCTCGTCTTTTTTTTTTTGCTCCTCGCATTTTTTACACATTTTCATGCTCCTTGCATTTTTCACACCTTTTCATGCTCCTCGCTTTTTTCACACCTTTTCATGCTCCTCGCATTTTTCACACATTTTCGTGGTCCTCGTCTTTTTTTTTTTTGCTCCTCTCATTTTTCACAACTTTTCATGCTCCTTGCATTTTTCACAACTTTTCATGCTCCTTGCATTTTTCACAACTTTTCATGCTCCTCGCATTTTTCACAACTTTTCATGCTCCACGCATTTTTTACACCTTTTCATGCTCCTCGCATTTGTCACACCTTTTCATGGTCCTCGCATTTTTCACTCCTATTCATGTTGCTCGCATTTTTCACAGCTTTTCATGCTCCTTGCATTTTTCACACCTTTTCATGCTCCTCGCATTTTTCACACCTTTTCATGCTCCTTGCCTTTTTCACACCTTTTCATGCTCCTTGTACCTTTTTTTTGCTCCTCGCATTTTTCACACAATTTCATGCGCCTTGCATTTTTCAAACCTTTTCATGCTCCACGCATTTTTCACACCTTTTCATGCCTCTTGCATTTTTCACACCTTTTCATGCTCCTCACATTTTTACACCTTTTCATGCTCCTTGTCTTTTTTTTTTGCTCCTCGCATTTTTCTCACAATTTCTTGCTCCTTGCATTTTTCAGACCTTTTCATGCTCCTCGCATTTTTCACACATTTTCATGCTCCTTGTATTTTTCACACCTTTTCATGCTCCTCGTTTTTTCACACCTTTTCATGCTCCTCGCATTTTTCACACCTTTTCGTGGTTCTCGTCTTTTTTTTTTTTTTGCTCCTCTCATTTTTCACAACTTTTCATGCTCCTTGCATTTTTCACACGTTTTCATGCTCCTCGCATTTTTCACAACTTTTCATGCTCCTCGCATTTTTCACACCTTTTCATGCTCCTCGTCTTTTTTTTTTTTGCTCCTCGCATTTTTCACACCTTTTCATGCTCCTCGCATTTTTCACACCTTTTCATGCTCCTCGCATTTTTCACACCTTTTCATGCTCCTCTTTTTTTTCACACCTTTTCATGCTCCTCGCATTTGTCACTCCTTTTCATGCTCCTCGCATTTTTCACTCCTTCTCATGCTCCTCGCATTTTTCACACCTTTTCATGCTCCTTGTCTTTTTTTTTTTTGCTCATCGCATTTTTCACACCTTTTCATTCTCCTCGCATTTTTCACACCTTTTCATGCTCCTCGCATTTTTCACACCTTTTCATGCTCCTCTTTTTTTTCACACCTTTTCATGCACCTCGCATTTTTCACACCTTTCCATGCACCTCGCATTTTTCACGCCTTCTCATGCTCCTCGCATTTTTCACACCTTTTCATGCTCCTCGTCCTTTTTTTTTTTTTTGCTCCTCGGATGTTTCACAACTTTTCATGCTCGTCGCATTTTTCACACCTTTTCATGCTCCTTGCTTTTTTCACATCTTTTCATTCTCCTCGTATTTTTCTTTTTTTTTTTTTCGCTCCTCGCCTTTTTTACACCTTTTCATGCTCCTTGCATTTTTCACAGCTTTTCATGCTCCTCGCATTTTTCACACCTTTTCATTCTCCTCGTATTTTTGACAACTTTTCATGCTCCTCGACATTTTCACACATTTTCATGCTCCTCTTATTTTTCACACCTTTTCCTGCTCCTTGCATTGTTCACACCTTTTCATGCTCCTCGCACTTTTCAAACCTTTTCATGCTCCTCGTATTTTTCACACTTTTTCATGCACCTCGCATTTTTCACACGTTTTCATGCTCCTCGCATTTTTCACACCTTTTCATGTTCCTCGTCTTTTTTTTTTGCTCCTTGCATGTTTCACACCTTTTCATGCTCCTTGCATTTTCACACCTTTTCATGCTCCTCGCATTTTTACACCTTTTCATGCTCCTTGTATTTTTTTTTTGCTCCTTGCATTTTTCACACATTTTCCGGCTCCTTGCATTTTTCAAACCTTTTCATGCTCCTCGCATTTTTCGCACCTTTTCATGCTACTTACCTTTTTCACACCTTTTCATGCTCCTCGCTTTTTTCACACCTTTTCATGCTCCTCGAATTTTTCTTTTTTTTTTTTTTTTTGCTCCTCGCCTTTTTTACACCTTGTCATGCTGCTTGCATTTTTCACACCTTTTCATGCTCGTCCCCTTTTTCTTTCTTTTTTTTTTCTCCTCACTTTTTTAACACCTTTTCATGCTCCTTGCATTTTACACACCTTTTCATGCTCCTCGTCTTTTTTTTTTGCTCCTTGCATTATTCACACCTTTTCATGCTCCTCGTCTTTTTTTTTTTTTGCTCCTCACATTTTTCACACCTTTTCATGCTCCTCGAATTTTTCACACCTTTTCTTGCACCTCACATTTTTCACACCTTTTCATGCTCCTCGCATTTTTCACACCTTTTCATGCTCCTCGTCTTTTTTTTTTGCTCCTCACATGTTTCACACCTATTCATGCTCCTTTCATTTTCACACCTTTTCATGCTCCTCGCATTTCTAAACCTTTTCATGCTCCTTGTATTTTTTTTTGCTCCTCGCATTTTTCACACATTTTCATGCTCCTTGCATTTTTCAAACCTTTTCATGCTCCTCGCATTTTTCACACCTTTACATGCTACTCGCCTTTTTCACACCTTTTCATGCTCCTCGCTTTTTTCACACCTTTTCATGCTCCTCGTATTTTTTTTTTTTTTTTTTGCTCCTCGCCTTTTTCATACCTTTTCATGCTCGTCGGCTTTTTTTTTTTCTCCTCGCTTTTTTCACACCTTTTCATGCTCCTTGCATTTTTCACGCCTTTTCATGCTCCTCGCATTTTTACACCTTTTCATGTTCCTTGTATATTTTTTTTGCTCCTCGCATTTTTCACACATTTTCATGCTCCTTGCATTTTTCAAAACTTTTCATGCTCCTCGCATTTTTCACACCTTTTCATGCTCGTTGCATTTTTCACACCTTTTCATGCTCCTTGTATTTTTTTTTGCTCCTCGCATTTTTCACACCTTTTCATGCTCCTTAATTTTTCACAACTTTTCATGCTCCTCGAAATTTTCACAGATTTACATGCTCCTCATATTTTTCACACCTTTTCCTGCTCCTCACATTTTTCACACCTTTTCATGCTCCTCGCATTTTTCACACCTTTTCATGCTCCTCTTTTTTTTCACAACTTTTCATGCACCTCGCATTTGTCACATCTTTTCATGCTCCTCGCATTTTTCACTCCTTTTCATGCTCCTCGCATTTTTCACACATTTTCATGCTCCTTGCATTTTTCACACCTTTTCATGCTCCTCGTCTTTTTTTTTTTGCTCCTCGCATTTTTTACACATTTTCATGCTCCTTGCATTTTTCACACCTTTTCATGCTCGTCGCATTTTTCACACCTTTTCATGCTCCTTGCTTTTTTCACACCTTTTCATTCTCCTCCTATTTTTCTTTTTTTTTTTTTTTCGCTCCCTGCCTTTTTTACACCTTTTCATGCTCCTTGCATTTTTCACACCTTTTCATGCTCCTCATCTTTGTTTTTTTTTTTTGCTCCTCGCATTTTTTACACCTTTTCATGCCCCTTGCATTTGTCACACCTTTTCATGCTCCTCGACTTTTTCTTTTTTTTTTCTTCTCGCATTTTTCACACCTTTTCATGCTCCTTGCATTTTACACACCTTTTCATGCTCCTCGCATTTTTCAAACCTTTTCATGCTCCTCACATTTTTCACAGCTTTTCATTCTCCTCGCATTTTTCACACCTTTTCATGCTCCTGGCATTTTTCACACCTTTTCATGCTCCTCGTATTTTTGACAACTTTTCATGCTCCTCGAAATTTTCACACCTTTTCATGCTCCTCACATTTTTCACACCTTTTCATGCTCCTCGTCTTTTTTTTTTGCTCCTCGCATGTTTCACACCTTTTCATGCCCCTTGCATTTTCACACCTTTTCATGCTCCTCGCATTTTTACACCTTTTCATGCTCCTTGTATTTTTTTTTTGCTCCTCGCATTTTTCACACATTTTCATGCTCCTTGCATTTTTCGAACCTTTTCATGCTCCTCGCATTTTTCACACCTTTTCATGCTACTTGCCTTTTTCACATCTTTTCATGCTCCTCGCTTTTTTCACACCTTTTCATGCTCCTTGAATTTTTCTTTCTTTTTTTTTTTTGCTCCTCGCCTTTTTTACACCTTTTCATGCTGCTTGCATTTTTCACACCTTTTCCTGCTCGTCCTCTTTTTCTTTCTTTTTTTTTTCTCCTCGCTTTTTTTACACCTTTTCATGCTCCTTGCATTTTACACTCCTTTCATGCTCCTCTGCT
Organism: Cervus elaphus; assembly: GCF_910594005.1. Taxonomy (NCBI): domain Eukaryota; kingdom Metazoa; phylum Chordata; class Mammalia; order Artiodactyla; family Cervidae; genus Cervus; species Cervus elaphus. The sequence goes on from NW_025316787.1 coordinate 2,257,944, forward strand.
TTTTTTTTTTGCAACTCGCATTATTCACACCTTTTCATGCTCCTCGTCTTTTTTTTTTTTGCTCCTCACATTTTTCACACGTTTTCATGCTCCTCGAATTTTTCACACCCTTTCATGCACCTCGCATTTTTCACACGTTTTCATGCTCCTCGCATTTTTCACACCTTTTCATGCTCCTCGTCTTTTTTTTTTGCTCCTCGCATGTTTCACACCTTTTCATGCTCCTTGCATTTTCACACCTTTTCATGCTCCTCGCATTTTTAATCCATTTCATGCTCCTTGTATTTTTTTTTGCTCCTCGCATTTTTCACACATTTTCATGCTCCTTGCATTTTTCAAACCTTTTCATGCTCCACGCATTTTTCACACCTTACATGCTACTCGCCTTTTTCACACCTTTTCATGCTCCTCGCATTTTTCACACCTTTTCATGCTCCTCGTATTTTTCTTTTTTTTTTTTTGCTCCTCGCCTTTTTTACACCTTTTCATGCTCCTTGCATTTTTCATACCTTTTCATGCTCGTCGTCTTTTTTTTTTCACCTCGCTTTTTTCACACCTTTTCATGCTCCTTGCATTTTTCACACCTTTTTATGCTCCCCACATTTTTCACACCTTTTCATGCTCCTCGCATTTTTCACACGTTTTCATGCTCCTCGTCTTTTTTTTTTTTTTGCTCCTCCCATTTTTCCCAACTTTTCATGTTCCTCGCATTTTTCACACCTTTTCATGCTCCTCGTCTTTTTCTTTTTTTTTTCTTCTCACATTTTTCACACCTTTTCATGCTCCTCGAATTTTTCACACCTTTTCATCCACCTCGCATTTTTCACACCTTTTCATGCTCCTCGCATTTTTCACACCTTTTCATGCTCCTCGCATTTTTACACCTTTTCATGCTCCTTGTATTTTTTTTTTTGCTCCTCGCATTTTTCACACATTTTCATGCTCCTTGCATTTTTCAAAACTTTTCATGCTCCTCGCATTTTTCACACCTTTTCATGCTCCTCGCATTTTTACACCTTTTCATGCTCCTTGTATTTTTTTTTTTGCTCCTCGCATTTTTCACACATTTTCATGCTCCTTGCATTTTTCAAAACTTTTCATGCTCCTCGCATTTTTCACACCTTTTCATGCTCCTTGCATTTTCCACACCTTTTCATGCTCCTCGCATATTTCACTCCTTTTCATGCTCCTCGCATTTTTCACACCTTTTCATGCTCCTCGTCTTTTTTTTTTTGCTCCTCACATTTTTCACACCTTTTCATGCACCTCGCATTTTTCACGCATTTTCATGCTCCTCGCATTTTTCACACCTTTTCATGCTCTTCGCATTTTTCATACCTTTTCAGGCTCTTCATCTTTTTTTTTTTTGCTCCTCTCATTTTTCACACCTTTTCATGCTCCTCGCATTTTTCACACCTTTTCATGCTCCTCGTCTTTTTTTTTTTGCTCCTCGCATTTTTCACACCTTTTCATGCTCCTCGTCTTTTTCTTTTTTTTTTTTTCTTCTCGCATTTTTCACACCTTTTCATGCTCCTTGCATTTTACACACCTTTTCATGCTCCTCGCATTTTTCAAACCTTTTCATGCTCCTCACATTTTTCACAGCTTTTCATTCTCGCATTTTTCACACCTTTTCATGCTCCTCGCATTTTTCACACCTTTTCATGCTCCTCGTATTTTTGACAACTTTTCATGCTCCTCGAAATTTTCACACATTTTCAGCTCCTCATATTTTTCACACCTTTTCCTGCTCCTTGCATTTTTCACACGTTTTCGTGCTCCTCACACTTTTCACACCTTTTCATGCTCCTCGTATTTTTCACACCTTTTCATGCTCCTCGCATTTTTCACAACTTTTCATGCTCCTCGCATTTTTCACACCTTTTCATGCTCCTCGTCTTTTTTTTTTTTGCTCCTCGCATTTTTCACACCCTTTCATGCTCCTCGCATTTTTCACACCTTTTCATGCTCCTCGCATTTTTCACACCTTTTCCTGCTCCTCTTTTTTTTCACACCTTTTCATGCACCTCGCATTTGTCACACCTTTTCATGCTCCTCGCATTTTTCACTCCTTCTCATGCTCCTCGCATTTTTCACACCTTTTCATGCTCCTCGTCTTTTTTTTTTTGCTCCTCGCATTTTTCACACCTTTTCATTCTCCTCGCATTTTTCACACCTTTTCTTGCTCCTCGCATTTTTCACACCTTTTCATGCTCCTCTTTTTTTTCACACCTTTTCATGCACCTCGCATTTTTCACACCTTTCCATGCACCTCGCATTTTTCACGCCTTCTCATGCTCCTCGCATTTTTCACACCTTTTCATGCTCCTCGTCCTTTTTTTTTTTTTTTGCTCCTCGGATGTTTCACAACTTTTCATGCTCGTCGCATTTTTCACACCTTTTCATGCTCCTTGTTTTTTTAAACCTTTTCATTCTCCTCGTATTTTTCTTTTTTTTTTTTTCGCTCCTCGCCTTTTTTACACCTTTTCATGCTCCTTGCATTTTTCACACCTTTTCATGCTCCTCTTCTTTGTTTTTTTTTTGCTCCTCGCATTTTTTACACCTTTTCATGCTCCTCGCATTTGTCACACCTTTTCATGCTCCTCGTCTTTTTCTTTTTTTTTTCTTCTCGCATTTTTCACACCTTTTCATGCTCCTTGCATTTTACACACCTTTTCATGCTCCTCGCATTTTTCAAACCTTTTCATGCTCCTCACATTTTTCACAGCTTTTCATTCTCCTCGCATTTTTCACACCTTTTCATGCACCTCGCATTTTTACACCTTTTCATGCTCCTTGTATTTTTTTTTTTGCTCCTCGCATTTTTCACACCTTTTCATGCTCCTTGCATTTTTCAAAACTTTTCATGCTCCTCGCATTTTTCACACCTTTTCATGCTCCTTGCATTTTCCACACCTTTTCATGCTCCTCGCATATTTCACTCCTTTTCATGCTCCTCACATTTTTCACACCTTTTCATGCTCCTCGTCTTTTTTTTTTGCTCCTCACATTTTTCACACCTTTTCATGCACCTCGCATTTTTCACGCATTTTCATGCTCCTCGCATTTTTCACACCTTTTCATGCTCCTCGCATTTTTCACACCTTTTCATGCTCCTCGTCTTTTTCTTTTTTTTTTTTTCTTCTCGCATTTTTCACACCTTTTCATGCTCCTTGCATTTTACACACCTTTTCATGCTCCTCGCATTTTTCACACCTTTTCATGCTCCTCACATTTTTCACAGCTTTTCATTCTCGCATTTTTCACACCTTTTCATGCTCCTCGCATTTTCCACACCTTTTCATGCGCCTCGTATTTTTGACAACTTTTCATGCTCCTCGAAATTTTCACACATTTTCAGCTCCTCATATTTTTCACACCTTTTCCTGCTCCTTGCATTTTTCACACGTTTTCGTGCTCCTCACACTTTTCACACCTTTTCATGATCCTCAATTTTTCACAACTTTTCATGCTCCTCGAAATTTTCACAGATTTACATGCTCCTCATATTTTTCACACCTTTTCCTGCTCCTCACATTTTTCACACCTTTTCATGCTCCTCGCATTTTTCACACCTTTTCATGCTCCTCTTTTTTTTCACACCTTTTCATGCACCTCGCATTTGTCACACCTTTTCATGCTCCTCGCATTTTTCACTCCTTTTCATGCTCCTCGCATTTTTCACACATTTTCATGCTCCTTGCATTTTTCACACCTTTTCATGCTCCTCGTCTTTTTTTTTTTGCTCCTCGCATTTTTTACACATTTTCATGCTCCTTGCATTTTTCACACCTTTTCATGCTCGTCGCATTTTTCACACCTTTTCATGCTCCTTGCTTTTTTCACACCTTTTCATTCTCCTCGTATTTTTCTTTTTTTTTTTTTTCGCTCCTCGCCTTTTTTACACCTTTTCATGCTCCTTGCATTTTTCACACCTTTTCATGCTCCTCATCTTTGTTTTTTTTTTTTGCTCCTCGCATTTTTTAGACCTTTTCATGCTCCTTGCATTTGTCACACCTTTTCATGCTCCTCGTCTTTTTCTTTTTTTTTTCTTCTCGCATTTTTCACACCTTTTCATGCTCCTTGCATTTTACACACCTTTTCATGCTCCTCGCATTTTTCAAACCTTTTCATGCTCCTCACATTTTTCACAGCTTTTCATTCTCCTCGCATTTTTCACACCTTTTCATGCTCCTGGCATTTTTCACACCTTTTCATGCTCCTCGTATTTTTGACAACTTTTCATGCTCCTCGAAATTTTCACACCTTTTCATGCTCCTCACATTTTTCACACCTTTTCATGCTCCTCGTCTTTTTTTTTTGCTCCTCGCATGTTTCACACCTTTTCATGCCCATTGCATTTTCACACCTTTTCATGCTCCTCGCATTTTTACACCTTTTCATGCTCCTTGTATTTTTTTTTTGCTCCTCGCATTTTTCACACATTTTCATGCTCCTTGCATTTTTCGAACCTTTTCATGCTCCTCGCATTTTTCACACCTTTTCATGCTACTTGCCTTTTTCACACCTTTTCATGCTCCTCGCTTTTTTCACACCTTTTCATGCTCCTTGAATTTTTCTTTTTTTTTTTTTTTTGCTCCTCGCCTTTTTTACACCTTTTCATGCTGCTTGCATTTTTCACACCTTTTCCTGCTCGTCCTCTTTTTCTTTTTTTTTTTTTTTCTCCTCGCTTTTTTTACACCTTTTCATGCTCCTTGCATTTTACACTCCTTTCATGCTCCTCTTCTTTTTTTTTTTGCAACTCGCATTATTCACACCTTTTCATGCTCCTCGTCTTTTTTTTTTTGCTCCTCACATTTTTCACACGTTTTCATACTCCTCGAATTTTTCACACCCTTTCATGCACCTCGCATTTTTCACACGTTTTCATGCTCCTCGCATTTTTCACACCTTTTCATGCTCCTCGTCTTTTTTTTTTGCTCCTCGCATGTTTCACACCTTTTCATGCTCCTTGCATTTTCACACCTTTTCATGCTCCTCGCATTTTTAATCCATTTCATGCTCCTTGTATTTTTTTTTGCTCCTCGCATTTTTCACACATTTTCATGCTCCTTGCATTTTTCAAACCTTTTCATGCTCCACGCATTTTTCACACCTTACATGCTACTCGCCTTTTTCACACCTTTTCATGCTCCTCGCATTTTTCACACCTTTTCATGCTCCTCGTATTTTTCTTTTTTTTTTTTTGCTCCTCGCCTTTTTTACACCTTTTCATGCTCCTTGCATTTTTCATACCTTTTCATGCTCGTCGTCTTTTTTTTTTCACCTCGCTTTTTTCACACCTTTTCATGCTCCTTGCATTTTTCACACCTTTTTATGCTCCCCACATTTTTCACACCTTTTCATGCTCCTCGCATTTTTCACACGTTTTCATGCTCCTCGTCTTTTTTTTTTTTTTGCTCCTCCCATTTTTCACAACTTTTCATGATCCTCGCATTTTTCACACCTTTTCATGCTCCTCGTCTTTTTCTTTTTTTTTTCTTCTCACATTTTTCACACCTTTTCATGCTCCTCAAATTTTTCACACCTTTTCATCCACCTCGCATTTTTCACACCTTTTCATGCTCCTCGCATTTTTCACACCTTTTCATGCTCCTCGCATTTTTACACCTTTTCATGCTCCTTGTATTTTTTTTTTTGCTCCTCGCATTTTTCACACATTTTCATGCTCCTTGCATTTTTCAAAACTTTTCATGCTCCTCGCATTTTTCACACCTTTTCATGCTCCTCGCATTTTTACACCTTTTCATGCTCCTTGTATTTTTTTTTTTGCTCCTCGCATTTTTCACACATTTTCATGCTCCTTGCATTTTTCAAAACTTTTCATGCTCCTCGCATTTTTCACACCTTTTCATGCTCCTTGCATTTTCCACACCTTTTCATGCTCCTCGCATATTTCACTCCTTTTCATGCTCCTCGCATTTTTCACACCTTTTCATGCTCCTCGGCTTTTTTTTTTTGCTCCTCACATTTTTCACACCTTTTCATGCACCTCGCATTTTTCACGCATTTTCCTGCTCCTCGCATTTTTCACACCTTTTCATGCTCCTCGCATTTTTCACACCTTTTCATGCTCCTCGTCTTTTTCTTTTTTTTTTTTTCTTCTCGCATTTTTCACACCTTTTCATGCTCCTTGCATTTTACACACCTTTTCATGCTCCTCGCATTTTTCAAACCTTTTCATGCTCCTCACATTTTTCACAGCTTTTCATTCTCGCATTTTTCACACCTTTTCATGCTCCTCGCATTTTTCACACCTTTTCATGCGCCTCGTATTTTTGACAACTTTTCATGCTCCTCGAAATTTTCACACATTTTCAGCTCCTCATATTTTTCACACCTTTTCCTGCTCCTTGCATTTTTCACACGTTTTCGTGCTCCTCACACTTTTCACACCTTTTCATGCTCCTCGTATTTTTCACACCTTTTCATGCTCCACGCATTTTTCACAACTTTTCATGCTCCTCGCATTTTTCACACCTTTTCATGCTCCTCGTCTTTTTTTTTTTTGCTCCTCGCATTTTTCACACCCTTTCATGCTCCTCGCATTTTTCACACCTTTTCATGCTCCTCGCATTTTTCACACCTTTTCATGCTCCTCTTTTTTTTCACACCTTTTCATGCACCTCGCATTTGTCACACCTTTTCATGCTCCTCGCATTTTTCACTCCTTCTCATGCTCCTCGCATTTTTCACACCTTTTCATGCTCCTCGTCTTTTTTTGTTTGCTCCTCGCATTTTTCACACCTTTTCATGCTCCTCTTTTTTTTCACACCTTTTCATGCACCTCGCATTTTTCACACCTTTCCATGCACCTCGCATTTTTCACGCCTTCTCATGCTCCTCGCATTTTTCACACCTTTTCATGCTCCTCGTCCTTTTTTTTTTTTTTTGCTCCTCGGATGTTTCACAACTTTTCATGCTCGTCGCATTTTTCACACCTTTTCATGCTCCTTGTTTTTTTAAACCTTTTCATTCTCCTCGTATTTTTCTTTTTTTTTTTTTTCGCTCCTCGCCTTTTTTACACCTTTTCATGCTCCTTGCATTTTTCACACCTTTTCTTGCTCCTCATCTTTGTTTTTTTTTTGCTCCTCGCATTTTTTACACCTTTTCATGCTCCTCGCATTTGTCACACCTTTTCATGCTCCTCGTCTTTTTCTTTTTTTTTTCTTCTCGCATTTTTCACACCTTTTCATGCTCCTTGCATTTTACACACCTTTTCATGCTCCTCGCATTTTTCAAACCTTTTCATGCTCCTCACATTTTTCACAGCTTTTCATTCTCCTCGCATTTTTCACACCTTTTCATGCACCTCGCATTTTTACACCTTTTCATGCTCCTTGTATTTTTTTTTTTGCTCCTCGCATTTTTCACACATTTTCATGCTCCTTGCATTTTTCAAAACTTTTCATGCTCCTCGCATTTTTCACACCTTTTCATGCTCCTTGCATTTTCCACACCTTTTCATGCTCCTCGCATATTTCACTCCTTTTCATGCTCCTCGCATTTTTCACACCTTTTCATGCTCCTCGTCTTTTTTTTTTGCTCCTCACATTTTTCACACCTTTTCATGCACCTCGCATTTTTCACGCATTTTCATGCTCCTCGCATTTTTCACACCTTTTCATGCTCCTCGCATTTTTCACACCTTTTCATGCTCCTCGTCTTTTTCTTTTTTTTTTTTTCTTCTCGCATTTTTCACACCTTTTCATGCTCCTTGCATTTTACACACCTTTTCATGCTCCTCGCATTTTTCACACCTTTTCATGCTCCTCACATTTTTCACAGCTTTTCATTCTCGCATTTTTCACACCTTTTCATGCTCCTCGCATTTTCCACACCTTTTCATGCGCCTCGTATTTTTGACAACTTTTCATGCTCCTCGAAATTTTCACACATTTTCAGCTCCTCATATTTTTCACACCTTTTCCTGCTCCTTGCATTTTTCACACGTTTTCGTGCTCCTCACACTTTTCACACCTTTTCATGCTCCTCGCATTTTTCAAACCTTTTCATGCTCCTCACATTTTTCACAGCTTTTCATTCTCGCATTTTTCACACCTTTTCATGCTCCTCGCATTTTTCACACCTTTTCATGCGCCTCGTATTTTTGACAACTTTTCATGCTCCTCGAAATTTTCACACATTTTCAGCTCCTCATATTTTTCACACCTTTTCCTGCTCCTTGCATTTTTCACACGTTTTCGTGCTCCTCACACTTTTCACACCTTTTCATGCTCCTCGTATTTTTCACACCTTTTCATGCTCCTCGCATTTTTCACAACTTTTCATGCTCCTCGCATTTTTCACACCTTTTCATGCTCCTCGTCTTTTTTTTTTTTGCTCCTCGCATTTTTCACACCCTTTCATGCTCCTCGCATTTTTCACACCTTTTCATGCTCCTCGCATTTTTCACACCTTTTCATGCTCCTCTTTTTTTTCACACCTTTTCATGCACCTCGCATTTGTCACACCTTTTCATGCTCCTCGCATTTTTCACTCCTTCTCATGCTCCTCGCATTTTTAACACCTTTTCATGCTCCTCGTCTTTTTTTTTTTGCTCCTCGCATTTTTCACACCTTTTCATTCTCCTCGCATTTTTCACACCTTTTCTTGCTCCTCGCATTTTTCACACCTTTTCATGCTCCTCTTTTTTTTCACACCTTTTCATGCACCTCGCATTTTTCACACCTTTCCATGCACCTCGCATTTTTCACGCCTTCTCATGCTCCTCGCATTTTTCACACCTTTTCATGCTCCTTGTCCTTTTTTTTTTTTTTTTGCTCCTCGGATGTTTCACAACTTTTCATGCTCGTCGCATTTTTCACACCTTTTCATGCTCCTTGTTTTTTTAAACCTTTTCATTCTCCTCGTATTTTTCTTTTTTTTTTTTTTTCGCTCCTCGCCTTTTTTACACCTTTTCATGCTCCTTGCATTTTTCACACCTTTTCATGCTCCTCGCATTTGTCACACCTTTTCATGCTCCTCGTCTTTTTCTTTTTTTTTTCTTCTCGCATTTTTCACACCTTTTCATGCTCCTTGCATTTTACACACCTTTTCATGCTCCTCGCATTTTTCAAACCTTTTCATGCTCCTCACATTTTTCACAGCTTTTCATTCTCCTCGCATTTTTCACACCTTTTCATGCACCTCGCATTTTTACACCTTTTCATGCTCCTTGTATTTTTTTTTTTGCTCCTCGCATTTTTCACACATTTTCATGCTCCTTGCATTTTTCAAAACTTTTCATGCTCCTCGCATTTTTCACACCTTTTCATGCTCCTTGCATTTTCCACACCTTTTCATGCTCCTCGCATATTTCACTCCTTTTCATGCTCCTCGCATTTTTCACACCTTTTCATGCTCCTCGTCTTTTTTTTTTGCTCCTCACCTTTTTCACACCTTTTCATGCACCTCGCATTTTTCACGCCTTTTCATGCTCCTCGCATTTTTCACACCTTTTCATGCTCCTCGCATTTTTCACACCTTTTCATGCTCCTCGTCTTTTTCTTTTTTTTTTTTTTCTTCTCGCATTTTTCACACCTTTTCATGCTCCTTGCATTTTACACACCTTTTCATGCTCCTCGCATTTTTCACACCTTTTCATGCTCCTCACATTTTTCACAGCTTTTCATTCTCGCATTTTTCACACCTTTTCATGCTCCTCGCATTTTCCACACCTTTTCATGCGCCTCGTATTTTTGACAACTTTTCATGCTCCTCGAAATTTTCACACATTTTCAGCTCCTCATATTTTTCACACCTTTTCCTGCTCCTTGCATTTTTCACACGTTTTCGTGCTCCTCACACTTTTCACACCTTTTCATGCTCCTCGTATTTTTCACACCTTTTCATGCACCTCGCATTTTTCACACCTTTTCATGCTCCTCGTATTTTTCACACCTTTTCATGCTCTTCGTCTTTTTTTTTGCTCCTCGCATGTTTCACACCTTTTCATGCCCCTTGCATTTTCACACCTTTTCATGCTCCTCGCATTTTTACACCTTTTCATGCTCCTTGTATTTTTTTTTTGCTCCTCGCATTTTTCTCACATTTTCATGCTCCTTGCATTTTCCAACCTTTTCATGCTCCTCGCATTTTTCACACCTTTTCATGCTACTTGCCTTTTCACACCTTTTAATGCTCCTCGCTTTTTTCACACCTTTTCATGCTCCTCGTATATTTCTTTTTTTTTTTTTTGCTCCTCGCCTTTTTTACACCTTTTCATGCTGCTTGCATTTTTCACACCTTTTCATGCTCGTCCTCTTTTTCTTTTCTTTTTTTTTTCTCCTCACTTTTTTCACACCTTTTCATGCTCCTTGCATTTTACACACCTTTTCATGCTCCTCGTCTGTTTTTTTTTTGCGCCTCACATTTTTCACACCTTTTCATGCTCCTCGAATTTTTCACACCTTTTCATGCACCTCGCATTTTTCACACCTTTCATGCTCCTCGCATTTTTCACACCTTTTCATGGTCCTTGCATTTTTCACACCTTTTCATGCCTCTCGCATTTTCACACCTTTTCATGCTCCTCGTATTTTTCTTTTTTTTTTTTCGCTCCTCCCCTTTTTTACACCTTTTCATGCTCCTTGCATTTTTCACACCTTTTCATGCACCTCGCATTTTTCACATCTTTTCATGCTCCTCGCATTTTTCACACCTTTTCATGCTCCTCGTCTTTTTTTTCTGCTCCTCGCATGTTTCACACATTTTCATGCTCCTTGCATTTTCACACCTTTTCATGCTCCTCGCATTTTTACAACTTTTCATGCTCCTTGTATTTTTTTTTTTGCTCCTTGCATTTTCACACCTTTTCATGCTTCTCGCATTTTTACTCCTTTTCATGCTCGTCGTCTTTTTCTTTTTTCTCCTCGCTTTTTTAACACTTTTTCATGCTCCTTGCATTTTACACACCTTTTAATGCTCCTCGTCTTTTTTTTTTTTGCTCCTCGCATTATTCACACCTTTTCATGCTCCTCGTCTTTATTTTTTTGGTCCTCACATTTTTCACACCTTTTCATGCTCCTCGAATTTTTCACACCTTTTCATGCTCCTCGCATTTTTCACACCTTTTCATGCTCCTTGCATTTTTCACACCTTTTCATGCTCCTCGCATTTTTACACCTTTTCATGCTCCTTGTATTTTTTTTTTTTGCTCCTCGCATTTTTCACACATTTTCATGCTCCTTGCATTTTTCAAAACTTTTCATGCTCCTCGCATTTTTCACACCTTTTCATGCTCCTTGCATTTTTCACACCTTTTCATGCTCCTCCCATATTTCACTCCTTTTCATGCTCCTCGCATTTTTCACACCTTTTCATGCTCCTCGTCTTTTTTTTTTTGCTCCTCACATTTTTCACACCTTTTCATGCACCTCGCATTTTTCATGCATTTTCATGCTCCTCGCATTTTTCACACCTTTTCATTCTCCTCGCATTTTTCACACCTTTTCATGCTCCTCGTCTTTTTTTTTTTCTTCTCGCCTTTTTCACACCTTTTCATGCTCCTTGCATTTTACACACCTTTTCATGCTCCTCGCATTTTTCAAACCTTTTCATGCTCCTCACATTTTTCACAGCTTTTCATTCTCGCATTTTTCACACCTTTTCATGCTCCTCGCATTTTTCACACCTTTTCATGCTCTTCGTCTTTTTTTTTTGCTCCTCGCATTTTTCACACCCTTTCATGCTCCTCGCATTTTTCACACCTTTTCATGCTCCTCGTATTTTTCACACCTTTTCATGCTCCTCGCATTTTTCACAACTTTTCATGCTCCTCGCATTTTTCACACCTTTTCATGCTCCTCGTCTTTTTTTTTTTTGCTCCTCGCATTTTTCACACCCTTTCATGCTCCTCGCATTTTTCACACCTTTTCATGCTCCTCGCATTTTTCACACCTTTTCATGCTCCTCTTTTTTTTCACACCTTTTCATGCTCCTCGCATTTTTCACACCTTTTCATGCTCCTCGCATTTTTCACTCCTTCTCATGCTCCTCGCATTTTTAACACCTTTTCATGCTCCTCGTCTTTTTTTTTTTGCTCCTCGCATTTTTCACACCTTTTCATTCTCCTCGCATTTTTCACACCTTTTCTTGCTCCTCGCATTTTTCACACATTTTCATGCTCCTCTTTTTTTTCACACCTTTTCATGCACCTCGCATTTTTCACACCTTTCCATGCACCTCGCATTTTTCACGCCTTCTCATGCTCCTCGCATTTTTCACACCTTTTCATGCTCCTCGTCCTTTTTTTTTTTTTTTGCTCCTCGGATGTTTCACAACTTTTCATGCTCGTCGCATTTTTCACACCTTTTCATGCTCCTTGTTTTTTTAAACCTTTTCATTCTCCTCGTATTTTTCTTTTTTTTTTTTTTCGCTCCTCGCCTTTTTTACACCTTTTCATGCTCCTTGCATTTTTCACACCTTTTCATGCTCCTCGCATTTGTCACACCTTTTCATGCTCCTCGTCTTTTTCTTTTTTTTTTCTTCTCGCATTTTTCACACCTTTTCATGCTCCTTGCATTTTACACACCTTTTCATGCTCCTCGCATTTTTCAAACCTTTTCATGCTCCTCACATTTTTCACAGCTTTTCATTCTCCTCGCATTTTTCACACCTTTTCATGCACCTCGCATTTTTACACCTTTTCATGCTCCTTGTATTTTTTTTTTTGCTCCTCGCATTTTTCACACATTTTCATGCTCCTTGCATTTTTCAAAACTTTTCATGCTCCTCGCATTTTTCACACCTTTTCATGCTCCTTGCATTTTCCACACCTTTTCATGCTCCTCGCATATTTCACTCCTTTTCATGCTCCTCGCATTTTTCACACCTTTTCATGCTCCTCGTCTTTTTTTTTTGCTCCTCACATTTTTCACACCTTTTCATGCACCTCGCATTTTTCACGCATTTTCATGCTCCTCGCATTTTTCACACCTTTTCATGCTCCTCGCATTTTTCACACCTTTTCATGCTCCTCGTCTTTTTCTTTTTTTTTTTTTCTTCTCGCATTTTTCACACCTTTTCATGCTCCTTGCATTTTACACACCTTTTCATGCTCCTCGCATTTTTCACACCTTTTCATGCTCCTCACATTTTTCACAGCTTTTCATTCTCGCATTTTTCACACCTTTTCATGCTCCTCGCATTTTCCACACCTTTTCATGCGCCTCGTATTTTTGACAACTTTTCATGCTCCTCGAAATTTTCACACATTTTCAGCTCCTCATATTTTTCACACCTTTTCCTGCTCCTTGCATTTTTCACACGTTTTCGTGCTCCTCACACTTTTCACACCTTTTCATGCTCCTCGTATTTTTCACACCTTTTCATGCACCTCGCATTTTTCACACCTTTTCATGCTCCTCGTATTTTTCACACCTTTTCATGCTCTTCGTCTTTTTTTTTGCTCCTCGCATGTTTCACACCTTTTCATGCCCCTTGCATTTTCACACCTTTTCATGCTCCTCGCATTTTAACACCTTTTCATGCTCCTTGTATTTTTTTTTTGCTCCTCGCATTTTTCTCACATTTTCATGCTCCTTGCATTTTCCAACCTTTTCATGCTCCTCGCATTTTTCACACCTTTTCATGCTACTTGCCTTTTCACACCTTTTAATGCTCCTCGCTTTTTTCACACCTTTTCATGCTCCTCGTATATTTCTTTTTTTTTTTTTTGCTCCTCGCCTTTTTTACACCTTTTCATGCTGCTTGCATTTTTCACACCTTTTCATGCTCGTCCTCTTTTTCTTTTCTTTTTTTTTTCTCCTCACTTTTTTCACATCTTTTCATGCTCCTCGCATTTTTCACACCTTTTCATGCTCCTCGTCTTTTTTTTCTGCTCCTCGCATGTTTCACACATTTTCATGCTCCTTGCATTTTCACACCTTTTCATGCTCCTCGCATTTTTACAACTTTTCATGCTCCTTGTATTTTTTTTTTTGCTCCTTGCATTTTCACACCTTTTCATGCTTCTCGCATTTTTACACCTTTTCATGCTCGTCGTCTTTTTCTTTTTTCTCCTCGCTTTTTTAACACTTTTTCATGCTCCTTGCATTTTACACACCTTTTAATGCTCCTCGTCTTTTTTTTTTTTGCTCCTCGCATTATTCACACCTTTTCATGCTCCTCGTCTTTATTTTTTTGGTCCTCACATTTTTCACACCTTTTCATGCTCCTCGAATTTTTCACACCTTTTCATGCACCTCGCATTTTTCACGCCTTTTCATGCTCCTTGCATTTTTCACACCTTTTCATGCTCCTCGCATTTTTACACCTTTTCATGCTCCTTGTATTTTTTTTTTTGCTCCTCGCATTTTTCACACATTTTCATGCTCCTTGCATTTTTCAAAACTTTTCATGCTCCTCGCATTTTTCACACCTTTTCATGCTCCTTGCATTTTTCACACCTTTTCATGCTCCTCCCATATTTCACTCCTTTTCATGCTCCTCGCATTTTTCACACCTTTTCATGCTCCTCGTCTTTTTTTTTTTGCTCCTCACATTTTTCACACCTTTTCATGCTCCTCGCATTTTTCATGCATTTTCATGCTCCTCGCATTTTTCACACCTTTTCATTCTCCTCGCATTTTTCACACCTTTTCATGCTCCTCGTCTTTTTTTTTTCTTCTCGCATTTTTCACACCTTTTCATGCTCCTTGCATTTTACACACCTTTTCATGCTCCTCGCATTTTTCAAACCTTTTCATGCTCCTCACATTTTTCACAGCTTTTCATTCTCGCATTTTTCACACCTTTTCATGCTCCTCGCATTTTTCACACCTTTTCATGCTCTTCGTCTTTTTTTTTTGCTCCTCGCATGTTTCACACCTTTTCATGCCCCTTGCATTTTCACACCTTTTCATGCTCCTCGCATTTTTACACCTTTTCATGCTCCTTGTATTTTTTTTTGCTCCTCGCATTTTTCTCACATTTTCATGCTCCTTGCATTTTTCAAACCTTTTCATGCTCCTCGCATTTTTCACACCTTTTCATGCTACTTGCCTTTTCACACCTTTTAATGCTCCTCGCTTTTTTCACACCTTTTCATGCTCCTCGTATATTTCTTTTTTTTTTTTTGCTCCTCGCCTTTTTCACACCTTTTCATGCTGCTTGCATTTTTCACACCTTTTCATGCTCGTCCTCTTTTTCTTTTCTTTTTTTTTCTCCTCACTTTTTTCACACCTTTTCATGCTCCTTGCATTTTACACACCTTTTCATGCTCCTCGTCTTTTTTTTTTTTTGCTCCTCACATTTTTCACACCTTTTCATGCTCCTCGAATTTTTCACACCTTTTCATGCACCTCACATTTTTCACACTTTTCATGCTCCTCACATTTTTCACAACTTTTCATGCTCCTTGCATTTTTCACACCTTTTCATGCTCCTCGCATTTTCACACCTTTTCATGCTCCTCGTATTTTTCTTTTTTTTTTTTCGCTCCTCGCCTTTTTTACACCTTTTCATGCTCCTTGCATTTTTCACACCTTTTCATGCACCTCGCATTTTTCACATCTTTTCATGCTCCTCGCATTTTTCACACTTTTTCATGCTCCTCATCTTTTTTTTCTGCTCCTCGCATGTTTCACACATTTTCATGCTCCTTGCATTTTCACACCTTTTCATGCTCCTCGCATTTTTACACCTTTTCATGCTCCTTGTATTTTTTTTTTGCTCCTCGCATTTTTGACACATTTTCATGCTCCTTGCATTTTTCAAACCTTTTCATGCTCCTCACATTTTTCACACCTTTTCATGCTACTTGCCTTTTTCACACCTTTTCGTGCTCCTCGCTTTTTTCACACCTTTTCATGCTCCTCGTATTTTTCTTTTTTTTTCTTGCTCCTCGCCTTTTTCACACCTTTTCATGCTCGTCGTCTTTTTCTTTTTTCTCCTCGCTTTTTTAACACCTTTTCATGCTCCTTGCATTTTACACACCTTTTAATGCTCCTCGTCTTTTTTTTTTTTTGTTCCTCGCATTATTCACACCTTTTCAAGCTCCTCGTCTTTATTTTTTTGGTCCTCACATTTTTCACACCTTTTCATGCTCCTCGAATTTTTCACACCTTTTCATGCACCTCGCATTTTTCACACCTTTTCATGCTCCTCGCATTTTTCACACCTTTTCATGCTCCTTGCATTTTTCACACCTTTTCATGCTCCTTGCACTTTTACACCTTTTCATGCTCCTTGTATTTTTTTTTTTACTCCTCGCATTTTTCACACATTTTCATGCTCCTTGCATTTTTCAAAACTTTTTATGCTCCTCGCATTTTTCACACCTTTTCATGCTCCTTGCATTTTTCACACCTTTTCATGCTCCTCGCATATTTCACTCCTTTTCATGCTCCTCGCATTTTTCACACCTTTTCATGCTCCACGTCTTTTTTTTTTTGCTCCTCACATTTTTCACACCTTTTCATGCACCTCGCATTTTTCACGCCTTTTCATGCTCCTCGCATTTTTCACACCTTTTCATGCTCCTCGCATTTTTCACACCTTTTCATGCTCCTCGTCTTTTTCTTTTTTTTTTTCTTCTCGCATTTTTCACACCTTTTCATGCTCCTTGCATTTTACACACCTTTTCATGCTCCTCGTCTTTTTTTTTTTTGCTCCTCACATTTTTCACACCTTTTCATGCTCCTCGAATTTTTCACACCTTTTCATGCACCTCGCATTTTTCACACCTTTTCATGCTCCTCGCATTTTTCACACCTTTTCATGCTCCTTGCATTTTTCACACGTTTTCGTGCTCCTCACACTTTTCACACCTTTTCATGCTCCTCGTATTTTTCACACCTTTTCATGCACCTCGCATTTTTCACACCTTTTCATGCTCCTCGCATTTTTCACACCTTTTCATGCTCTTCGTCTTTTTTTTTTGCTCCTCGCATATTTCACACCTTTTCATGCCCCTTGCATTTTCACACCTTTTCATGCTCCTCGCATTTTTACACCTTTTCATGCTCCTTGTATTTTTTTTTTTGCTCCTCGCATTTTTCTCACATTTTCATGCTCCTTGCATTTTTCAAACCTTTTCATGCTCCTCGCATTTTTCACACCTTTTCATGCTACTTGCCTTTTCACACCTTTTAATGCTCCTCGCTTTTTTCACACCTTTTCATGCTCCTCGTATATTTCTTTTTTTTTTTTTTGCTCCTCGCCTTTTTTACACCTTTTCATGCTGCTTGCATTTTTCACACCTTTTCATGCTCGTCCTCTTTTTCTTTTCTTTTTTTTTTCTCCTCACTTTTTTCACACCTTTTCATGCTCCTTGCATTTTACACACCTTTTCATGCTCCTCGTCTTTTTTTTTTTTGCTCCTCACATTTTTCACACCTTTTCATGCTCCTCGAATTTTTCACACCTTTTCATGCACCTCGCATTTTTCACACCTTTTCATGCTCCTCGCATTTTTCACACCTTTTCATGCTCCTTGCATTTTTCACACCTTTTCATGCTCCTCATCTTTTTCTTTTTTTTTTTTTGCTCCTCGCATTTTTCACACCTTTTCATCCTCCTCGCATTTTCACACTTTATATAGTCCTCGTCTTATTTTTTTTTTGCTCCTCGCATGTTTCACACCTTTTCATGCTCCTTGCATTTTCACACCTTTTCATGCTCCTCGCATTTTTAAACCTTTTCATGCTCATTGTATTTTTTTGTGCTCCTCGCATTTTTCACACATTTTCATGCTCCTTGCATTTTTCAAACCTTTTCATGCTCCTCGCATTTTTCACACCTTTACATGCTACTCACCTTTTTCACACCTTTTCATTCTCCTCGCATTTTTCACACCTTTTCATGCTCCTCGTATTTTTCTTTTTTTTTTTTTTTTTGCTCCTCGCCTTTTTTACACCTTTTCATGCTCCTTGCATTTTTCATACCTTTTCATGCTCGTCGTCTTTTTTTTTTTCTCCTCGCTTTTTTCACACCTTTTCATGCTCCTTGCATTTTTCACACCTTTTTATGCTCCCCACATTTTTCACACCTTTTCATGCTCCTCGCATTTTTCACATGTTTTCATGCTCCTCGTCTTTTTTTTTTTTTGCTCCTCTCATTTTTCACAACTTTTCATGATCCTCGCATTTTTCACACCTTTTCATGCTCCTCGCATTTTTCGCACCTTTTCATGCTCCTCGCATTTTTCGCACCTTTTCATGCTCCTCATATTGTTCACACCTTTTCCTGTTCCTCGCATTTTTCACACATTTTCATGCTCCTCGCATTTTTCACACCTTTTCATGCTCCTCATCTTTTTCTTTTTTATTTTTTGCTCCTCGCATTTTTCACACGTTTTCATGCTCCTCGCATTTTTCACACATTTATATGCTCCTCGTCTTATTTTTTTTTTTGCTCCTCCCATTTTTCACACCTTTTCATGCTCCTCGTCTTTTTCTTTTTTTTTTTTTCTTCTCGC
The DNA here is from genome assembly GCF_910594005.1 of Cervus elaphus. Lineage (NCBI taxonomy): Eukaryota > Metazoa > Chordata > Mammalia > Artiodactyla > Cervidae > Cervus > Cervus elaphus. The sequence continues at coordinate 2,276,386 of NW_025316787.1, forward strand.
ATTTTTCACATCTTTTCATGCTCGTTGCATTTTACACACCTTTTCATGCTCCTCGCATTTTTCAAACCTTTTCATGCTCCTCGCATTTTTCACACCTTTTCATGCTACTTGCCTTTTTCACACCTTTTCATGCTCCTCGCTTTTTTCACACCTTTTCATGTTCCTCGAATTTTTCTTTTTTTTTTTTTTTGCTCCTCGCCTTTTTTACACGTTTTCATGCTGCTTGCATTTTTCACACCTTTTCATGCTCGTCCTCTTTTTCTTTCTTTTTTTTTCTCCTCGCTTTTTTCACTCCTTTTCATGCTCCTTGCATTTTTCACACCTTTTCATGCTACTTGCCTATTCACACCTTTTAATGCTCCTCGCTTTTTTCACACCTTTTCATGCTCCTCGTATATTACTTTTTTTTTTTTTTTGCTCCTCGCCTTTTTCACACCTTTTCATGCTCCTTGCATTTTACACACCTTTTCATGCTCCTCGTCTTTTTTTTTTTTGCTCCTCACATTTTTCACACCTTTTCATGCTCCTCGAATTTTTCACACCTTTTCATGCACCTCGCATTTTTCACACCTTTTCATGCTCCTCGCATTTTTCACACCTTTTCATGCTCCTTGCATTTTTCACACCTTTTCATGCCTCTCGCATTTTCACACCTTTTCATGCTCCTCGTATTTTTCTTTTTTTTTTTTCGCTCCTCCCCTTTTTTACACCTTTTCATGCTCCTTGCATTTTTCACACCTTTTCATGCACCTCGCATTTTTCACGTCTTTTCATGCTCCTCGCATTTTTCACACCTTTTCATGCTCCTCGTCTTTTTTTTCTGCTCCTCGCATGTTTCACACATTTTCATCCTCCTTGCATTTTCACACCTTTTCATGCTCCTCGCATTTTTACACCTTTTCATGCTCCTTGTATTTTTTTTTTTTGCTCCTTGCATTTTCACACCTTTTCATGCTCCTCGCATTTTTACACCTTTTTATGCTCGTCGTCTTTTTCTTTTTTCTCCTCGCTTTTTTAACACCTTTTCATGCTCCTTGCATTTTACACACCTTCTAATGCTCCTCGTCTTTTTTTTTTTGTTCCTCGCATTATTCACACCTTTTCATGCTCCTCATCTTTATTTTTTTGGTCCTCACATTTTTCACACCTTTTCATGCTCCTCGAATTTTTCACACCTTTTCATGCACCTCGCATTTTTCACACCTTTTCATGCTCCTTGCATTTTTCACACCTTTTCATGCTCCTCGCATTTTTACACCTTTTCATGCTCCTTGTATTTTTTTTTTGCTCCTCGCATTTTTCACACATTTTCATGCTCCTTGCATTTTTCAAAACTTTTCATGCTCCTCGCATTTTTCACACCTTTTCATGCTCCTTGCATTTTTCACACCTTTTCATGCTCCTCGCATATTTCACTCCTTTTCATGCTCCTCGCATTTTTCACACCTTTTCATGCTCCTCGTCTTTTTTTTTTTGCTCCTCACATTTTTCACACCTTTTCATGCACCTCGCATTTTTCATGCATTTTCATGCTCCTCGCATTTTTCACACCTTTTCATTCTCCTCGCATTTTTCACACCTTTTCATGCTCCTCGTCTTTTTTTTTTTCTTCTCGATTTTTCACACCTTTTCCTGCTCCTTGCATTTTACACACCTTTTCATGCTCCTCGCATTTTTCAAACCTTTTCATGCTCCTCACATTTTTCACAGCTTTTCATTCTCGCATTTTTCACACCTTTTCATGCTCCTCGCATTTTTCACACCTTTTCATGCACCTCGCATTTTTCACACCTTTTCATGCTCCTCGCATTTTTCACACCTTTTCATGCTCTTCGTCTTTTTTTTTTGCTCCTCGCATGTTTCACACCTTTTCATGCCCCTTGCATTTTCACACCTTTTCATGCTCCTCGCATTTTTACACCTTTTCATGCTCCTTGTATTTTTTTTTGCTCCTCGCATTTTTCTCACATTTTCATGCTCCTTGCATTTTTCAAACCTTTTCATGCTCCTCGCATTTTTCACACCTTTTCATGCTACTTGCCTTTTCACACCTTTTAATGCTCCTCGCTTTTTTCACACCTTTTCATGCTCCTCGTATATTTCTTTTTTTTTTTTTTGCTCCTCGCCTTTTTTACACCTTTTCATGCTGCTTGCATTTTTCACACCTTTTCATGCTCGTCCTCTTTTTCTTTTCTTTTTTTTTTCTCCTCACTTTTTTCACACCTTTTCATGCTCCTTGCATTTTAAACACCTTTTCATGCTCCTCGTCTTTTTTTTTTTTGCTCCTCACATTTTTCACACCTTTTCATGCTCCTCGAATTTTTCACACCTTTTCATGCACCTCGCATTTTTCACACTTTTCATGCTCCTCGCATTTTTCACAACTTTTCATGCTCCTTGCATTTTTCACACCTTTTCATGCTCCTCGCATTTTCACACCTTTTCATGCTCCTCGTATTTTTCTTTTTTTTTTTTCGCTCCTCGCCTTTTTTACACCTTTTCATGCTCCTTGCATTTTTCACACCTTTTCATGCACCTCGCATTTTTCACATCTTTTCATGCTCCTCGCATTTTTCACACTTTTTCATGCTCCTCATCTTTTTTTTCTGCTCCTCGCATGTTTCACACATTTTCATGCTCCTTGCATTTTCACACCTTTTCATGCTCCTCGCATTTTTACACCTTTTCATGCTCCTTGTGTTTTTTTTTTTGCTCCTCGCATTTTTGACACATTTTCATGCTCCTTGCATTTTTCAAACCTTTTCATGCTCCTCACATTTTTCACACCTTTTCATGCTACTTGCCTTTTTCACACCTTTTCATGCTCCTCGTATTTTTCTTTTTTTTTCTTGCTCCTCGCCTTTTTTACACCTTTTCATGCTGCTTGCATTTTTCACACCTTTTCATGCTCGTCGTCTTTTTCTTTTTTCTCCTCGCTTTTTTAGCACTTTTTCATGCTCCTTGCATTTTACACACCTTTTAATGCTCCTCGTCTTTATTTTTTTGGTCCTCACATTTTTCACACCTTTTCATGCTCCTCGCATTTTTCACACGTTTTCATGCTCCTTGCATTTTTCACACCTTTTCATGCTCCTCGCACTTTTACACCTTTTCATGCTCCTTGTATTTTTTTTTTTACTCCTCGCATTTTTCACACATTTTCATGCTCCTTGCATTTTTCAAAACTTTTTATGCTCCTCGCATTTTTCACACCTTTTCATGCTCCTTGCATTTTTCACACCTTTTCATGCTCCTCGCATATTTCACTCCTTTTCATGCTCCTCGCATTTTTCACACCTTTTCATGCTCCTCGTCTTTTTTTTTTTGCTCCTCACATTTTTCACACCTTTTCATGCACCTCGCATTTTTCACGTCTTTTCATGCTCCTCGCATTTTTCACACCTTTTCATGCTCCTCGAATTTTTCACACCTTTTCATGCTCCTCGTCTTTTTCTTTTTTTTTTTCTTCTCGCATTTTTCACACCTTTTCATGCTCCTTGCATTTTACACACCTTTTCATGCTCCTCGTCTTTTTTTTTTTGCTCCTCACATTTTTCACACCTTTTCATGCTCCTCGAATTTTTCACACCTTTTCATGCACCTCGCATTTTTCACACCTTTTCATGCTCCTCGCATTTTTCACACCTTTTCATGCTCCTTGCATTTTTCACATGTTTTCGTGCTCCTCACACTTTTCACACCTTTTCATGCTCCTCGTATTTTTCACACCTTTTCATGCTCCTCGCATTTTTCACACCTTTTCATGCTCTTCGTCTTTTTTTTTTGCTCCTCGCATATTTCACACCTTTTCATGCCCCTTGCATTTTCACACCTTTTCATGCTCCTCGCATTTTTACACCTTTTCATGCTCCTTGTATTTTTTTTTTGCTCTTCGCATTTTTCTCACATTTTCATGCTCCTTGCATTTTTCAAACCTTTTCATGCTCCTCGCATTTTTCACACCTTTTCATGCTACTTGCCTTTTCACACCTTTTCATGCTCCTCGCTTTTTTCACACCTTTTCATGCTCCTCGTATATTTCTTTTTTTTTTTTTTTTGCTCCTCGCCTTTTTTACACCTTTTCATGCTGCTTGCATTTTCCACACCTTTTCATGATCGTCCTCTTTTTCTTTTCTTTTTTTTTTCTCCTCACTTTTTTCACACCTTTTCATGCTCCTTGCATTTTACACACCTTTTCATGCTCCTCGTCTTTTTTTTTTTGCTCCTCACATTTTTCACACCTTTTCATGCTCCTCGAATTTTTCACACCTTTTCATGCACCTCGCATTTTTCACACCTTTTCATGCTCCTCGCATTTTTCACACCTTTTCATGCTCCTTGCATTTTTCACACCTTTTCATGCTCCTCGCATTTTCACACCTTTTCATGTTCCTCGTATTTTTCTTTTTTTTTTTCGCTCCTCGCCTTTTTTACACCTTTTCATGCTTCTTGCATTTTTCACACCTTTTCATGCTCCTCATCTTTTTCTTTTTTTTTTTTTGCTCCTCGCATTTTTCACACCTTTTCATCCTCCTCGCATTTTTCACACCTTTATATAGTCCTCGTCTTATTTTTTTTTTTGCTCCTCGCATGTTTCACACCTTTTCATGCTCCTTGCATTTTTTTTTGCATCTCGCATTTTTCACACATTTTCATGCTCCTTGCATTTTTCAAACCTTTTCATGCTCCTCGCATTTTTCACACCTTTACATGCTACTCACCTTTTTCACACCTTTTCATGCTCCTCGCGTTTTGCACACCTTTTCATGCTCCTCGCATTTTTAAACCTTTTCATGCTCCTTGTATTTTTTTTTGCATCTCGCATTTTTCACACATTTTCATGCTCCTTGCATTTTTCAAACCTTTTCATGCTCCTCGCATTTTTCACACCTTTACATGCTACTCACCTTTTTCACACCTTTTCATGCTCCTCGCATTTTTCACACCTTTTCATGCTCCTCGTATTTTTCTTTTTTTCTTTTTTTTGCTCCTCGCCTTTTTTACACATTTTCATGTTCCTTGCATTTTTCAACCTTTTCATGCTCGTCGTCTTTTTTTTTTTCTCCTCGCTTTTTTCACACCTTTTCATGCTCCTTGCATTTTTCACACATTTTTATGCTCCCCACATTTTTCACACCTTTTCATGCTCCTCGCATTTTTCACACCTTTTCATGCTCCTTGCATTTTTCACACCTTTTCATGCCTCTCGCATTTTCACACCTTTTCATGCCCCTCGCATTTTTACATCTTTTCATGCTCCTTGTAGTTTTTTTTTGCTCCTCGCATTTTTCACACATTTTCATGCTCCTCGCATTTTTCACACCTTTTCATGCTCCTCGTCTTTTTTTTCTGCTCCTCGCATGTTTCACACATTTTCATGCTCCTTGCATTTTCACACCTCTTCATGCTCCTCGCATTTTTACATCTTTTCATGCTCCTTGTATTTTTTTTTTTGCTCCTTGCATTTTCACACCTTTTCATGCTCCTCGCATTTTTACACCTTTTCATGCTCGTCGTCTTTTTCTTTTTTCTCCTCGCTTTTTTCACACCTTTTCATGCTCCTCGCTTTTTTCACACCTTTTCATGCTCCTCGCATTTTTCACACCTTTTCGTGGTCCTCGTCTTTTTTTTTTTTTGCTTCTCTCATTTTTCACAACTTTTCATGCTCCTTGCATTTTTCACAACTTTTCATGCTCCTTGCATTTTACACAACTTTTCATGCTCCTCGCAATTTTCACACCTTTTCATGCTCCTTGCCTTTTTCACACCTTTTCATGCTCCTTGTACCTTTTTTTTGCTCCTCGCATTTTTCACACAATTTCATGCGCCTTGCATTTTTCAAACCTTTTCATGCTCCACGCATTTTTCACACCTTTTCATGCTCCTTGCATTTTTCACACCTTTTCATGCTCCTCACATTTTTACACCTTTTCATGCTCCTTGTATTTTTTTTTTGCTCCTCGCATTTTTCTCACAATTACTTGCTCCTTGCATTTTTCAAACCTTTTCATGCTCCTCGCATTTTTCACACATTTTCATGCTCCTTGTATTTTTCACACCTTTTCATGCTCCTCGTTTTTTCACACCTTTTCATGCTCCTCACATTTTTCACACCTTTTCGTGGTTCTCGTCTTTTTTTTTTTTTGCTCCTCTCATTTTTCACAACTTTTCATGCTCCTTGCATTTTTCACACCTTTTCATGCTCCTCGCATTTTTCACAACTTTTCATGCTCCTCGCATTTTTCACACCTTTGCATGCTCCTCGTCTTTTTTTTTTTGCTCCTCGCATTTTTCACACCCTTTCATGCTCCTCGCATTTTTCACACCTTTTCATGCTCCTCGCATTTTTCACACATTTTCATGCTCCTCTTTTTTTTCACACCTTTTCATGCACGTCGCATTTTTCACACCTTTCCATGCACCTCGCATTTTTCACGCCTTCTCATGCTCCTCGCATTTTTCACACCTTTTCATGCTCCTCGTCCTTTTTTTTTTTTTTGCTCGTCGGATGTTTCACAACTTTTCATGCTCGTCGCATTTTTCACACCTTTTCATGCTCCTTGTTTTTTTAAACCTTTTCATTCTCCTCGTATTTTTCTTTTTTTTTTTTTCGCTCCTCGCCTTTTTTACACCTTTTCATGCTCCTTGCATTTTTCACACCTTTTCATGCTCGTTCTCTTTTTCTTTTCTTTTTTTTTTCTCCTCACTTTTTTCACACCTTTTCATGCTCCTTGCATTTTACACACCTTTTCATGCTCCTCGTCTTTTTTTTTTTTGCTCCTCACATTTTTCACACCTTTTCATGCTCCTCGAATTTTTCACACCTTTTCATGCACCTCGCATTTTTACACCTTTTCATGCTCCTCGCATTTTTCACACCTTTTCATGCTCCTTGCATTTTTCACACCTTTTCATGCTCCTCGCATTTTCACACCTTTTCATGCTCCTCGTATTTTTCTTTTTTTTTTCGCTCCTCGCCTTTTTTACACCTTTTCATGCTCCTTGCATTTTTCACACCTTTTCATGCTCCTCATCTTTTTCTTTTTTTTTTTTGCTCCTCGCATTTTTCACACCTTTTCATCCTCCTCGCATTTTTCACACCTTTATATAGTCCTCGTCTTATTTTTTTTTTTGCTCCTCGCATGTTTCACACCTTTTCATGCTCCTTGCATTTTCACACCTTTTCATGCTCCTCGCATTTTTAAACCTTTTCATGCTCCTTGTATTTTTTTTTGCTCCTCGCATTTTTCACACATTTTCATGCTCCTTGCATTTTTCAAACCTTTTTATGCTCCTCGCATTTTTCACACCTTTACATGCTACTCACCTTTTTCACACCTTTTCATGCTCCTCGCATTTTTCACATGTTTTCATGCTCCTCGTCTTTTTTGTTTTTTGCTCCTCTCATTTTTCACAACTTTTCATGATCCTCGCATTTTTCACACCTTTTCATGCTCCTCGCATTTTTCGCACCTTTTCATGCTCCTCGCATTTTACACACCTTTTCATGCTCCTCGCATTTTTCGCACCTTTTCATGCTCCTCGCATTTTTCACACCTTTTCATGCTCCTTGTCTTTTACTTTTTTTTTTTTTAGCTCCTCGCGTTTTTCACACCTTTTCATGCTCCTCATATTGTTCACACCTTTTCCTGTTCCTCGCATTTTTCACACATTTTCATGCTCCTCGCATTTTTCACACCTTTTCATGCTCCTCATCTTTTTCTTTTTTTTTTTTTTGCTCCTCGCATTTTTCACACGTTTTCATGCTCCTCGCATTTTTCACACATTTATATGCTCCTCGTCTTATTTTTTTTTTTTCTCCTCCCCTTTTTCACACCTTTTCATGCTCCTCGTCTTTTTCTTTTTTTTTTTTTCTTCTCGCATTTTTCACACCTTTTCATGCTCCTTGCATTTTACACACCTTTTCATGCTCCTCGCATTTTTCAAACCTTTTCATGCTCCTCGCATTTTTCACACCTTTTCATGCTACTTGCCTTTTTCACACCTTTTCATGCTCCTCGCTTTTTTCACACCTTTTCATGTTCCTCGAATTTTTCTTTTTTTTTTTTTTTGCTCCTCGCCTTTTTTACACATTTTCATGCTGCTTGCATTTTTCACACCTTTTCATGCTCGTCCTCTTTTTCTTTCTTTTTTTTTCTCCTCGCTTTTTTCACTCCTTTTCATGCTCCTTGCATTTTACACACCTTTTCATGCTCCTGCTCTTTTTTTTTTTGCTCCTCGCATTATTCACACCTTTTCATGCTCCTCGTTTTTTTTTTTTTGCTACTCACATTTTTCACACGTTTTCATGCTCCTCGAATTTTTCACACCTTTTCATGCACCTCGCATTTTTCACACGTTTTCATGCTCCTCGCATTTTTCACACCTTTTCATGCTCCTCGTCTTTTTTTTTTGCTCCTCGCATGTTTCACACCTTTTCATGCTCCTTGCATTTTCACACCTTTTCATGCTCCTCGCATTTTTACACCTTTTCATGCTCCTTGTATTTTTTTTTGCTCCTCGCATTTTTCACACATTTTCATGCTCCTTGCATTTTTCAAACCTTTTCATGCTCCTCGCATTTTTCACACCTTTACATGCTACTCGCCTTTTTCACACCTTTTCATGCTCCTCGCTTTTTTCACACCTTTTCATGCTCCTCGTATTTTTCTTTTTTTTTTTTTTGCTCCTCGCCTTTTTTACACCTTTTCATGCTCCTTGCATTTTTCATACCTTTTCATGCTCGTCGTCTTTTTTTTTTTTCTCCTCGCTTTTTTCACACCTTTTCATGCTCCTTGCATTTTTCACACCTTTTTATGCTCCCCACATTTTTCACACCTTTTCATGCTCCTCGCATTTTTCACACGTTTTCATGCTCCTCGTCTTTTTTTTTTTTTGCTCCTCTCATTTTTCACAACTTTTCATGATCCTCGCATTTTTCACACCTTTTCATGCTCCTCGCATTTTTCACACCTTTTCGTGGTCCTTGTGTTTGTTTTTTTGCTCCTCTCATTTCTCACAACTTTTCATGCTCCTCGCATTTTTCACACCTTTTCATGCTCCTTGTCTTTTACTTTTTTTTTTTTTTAGCTCCTCGCGTTTTTCACACCTTTTCATGCTCCTCATATTGTTCACACCTTTTCCTGTTCCTCGCATTTTTCACACATTTTCATGCTCCTCGCATTTTTCACACCTTTTCATGCTCCTCATCTTTTTCTTTTTTTTTTTTTTTTTTGCTCCTCGCATTTTTCACACGTTTTCATGCTCCTCGCATTTTTCACACATTTACATGCTCCTCGTCTTATTTTTTTTTTTGCTCCTCCCATTTTTCACACCTTTTCATGCTCCTCGTCTTTTTCTTTTTTTTTTTTCTTCTCGCATTTTTCACACCTTTTCATGCTCCTTGCATTTTACACACCTTTTCATGCTCCTTGCATTTTACAAACCTTTTCATGCTCCTCGCATTTTTCACACCTTTTCATGCTACTTGCCTTTTTCACACCTTTTCATGCTCCTCGCTTTTTTCACACCTTTTCATGTTCCTCGAATTTTTCTTTTTTTTTTTTTTTGCTCCTCGCCTTTTTTACACGTTTTCATGCTGCTTGCATTTTTCACACCTTTTCATGCTCGTCCTCTTTTTCTTTCTTTTTTTTTCTCCTCGCTTTTTTCACTCCTTTTCATGCTCCTTGCATTTTACACACCTTTTCATGCTCCTGCTCTTTTTTTTTTTGCTCCTCGCATTATTCACACCTTTTCATGCTCCTCGTTTTTTTTTTTTGCTCCTCACATTTTTCACACGTTTTCATGCTCCTCGAATTTTTCACACCTTTTCATGCACCTCGCATTTTTCACACGTTTTCATGCTCCTCGCATTTTTCACACCTTTTCATGCTCCTCGTCTTTTTTTTTTGCTCCTCGCATGTTTCACACCTTTTCATGCTCCTTGCATTTTCACACCTTTTCATGCTCCTCGCATTTTTACACCTTTTCATGCTCCTTGTATTTTTTTTTGCTCCTCGCATTTTTCACACATTTTCATGCTCCTTGCATTTTCCAAACCTTTTCATGCTCCTCGCATTTTTCACACCTTTACATGCTACTCGCCTTTTTCACACCTTTTCATGCTCCTCGCTTTTTTCACACCTTTTCATGCTCCTCGTATTTTTCTTTTTTTTTTTTTTGCTCCTCGCCTTTTTTACACCTTTTCATGCTCCTTGCATTTTTCATACCTTTTCATGCTCGTCGTCTTTTTTTTTTTCTCCTCGCTTTTTTCACACCTTTTCATGCTCCTTGCATTTTTCACACCTTTTTATGCTCCCCACATTTTTTACACCTTTTCATGCTCCTCGCATTTTTCACACGTTTTCATGCTCCTCGTCTTTTTTTTTTTTTGCTCCTCTCATTTTTCACAACTTTTCATGATCCTCGCATTTTTCACACCTTTTCATGCTCCTCGCATTTTTCACACCTTTTCGTGGTCCTTGTGTTTTTTTTTTTGCTCCTCTCATTTCTCACAACTTTTCATGCTCCTTGCATTTTTCACACCTTTTCATCTCCTCGCATTTTTCACAACTTTTCATGCTCCTCGCATTTTTCACACCTTTACATGCTCCTCGTCTTTTACTTTTTTTTTTTTTGCTCCTCGCATTTTTCACACATTTTCATGCTCCTCATATTTTTCACACCTTTTCCTGTTCCTCGCATTTTTCACACCTTTTCATGCTCCTCGCATTTTTCACACCTTTTCATGCTCCTCATATTTTTCTTTTTTTTTTTTTGCTCCTCACATTTTTCACACCTTTTCATGCTCCTCGCATTTTTCAAACCTTTTCATTCTCCTCGCATTTTTCACACCTTTTCATGCTCCTCGCATATTTCACACCTTTTCTTGCTCCTCGTATTTTTGACAACTTTTATGCTCCTCGAAATTTACACATTTTCATGCTCCTCATATTTTTCACACCTTTTCCTGCTCCTTGCATTTTTCACACCTTTTCATGCTCCTCGCACTTTTCACACCTTTTCATGCTCCTCGTATTTTTCACACCTTTTCATGCACCTCGCATTTTTCACATCTTTTCATGCTCCTCGCATTTTTCACACCTTTTCATGCTCCTCGTCTTTTTTTTTTGCTCCTCGCATGTTTCACACATTTTCATGCTCCTTGCATTTTCACACCTTTTCATGCTCCTCGCATTTTTACACCTTTTCATGCTCCTTGTATTTTTTTTTTTGCTCCTCGCATTTTTCACACATTTTCATGCTCCTTGCATTTTTCAAACCTTTTCATGCTCCTCACATATTTCACACCTTTTCATGCTACTTGCCTTTTTCACACCTTTTCATGCTCCTCGATTTTTTCACACCTTTTCATGCTCCTCGTATCTTTCTTGTTTTTTTCCTTGTTTCTCGCCTTTTTTACACCTTTTCATGCTGCTTGCATTTTTCACACCTTTTCATGCTCGTCGTCTTTTTCTTTTTTCTCCTCGCTTTTTTAACACCTTTTCATGCTCCTTGCATTTTTCACACCTTTTTATGCTCCTCGTCTTTTTTTTTTTGCTCCTCGCATTATTCACACCTTTTCATGCTCCTCGTCTTTTTTTTTTTGCTCCTCGCCTTTTTTACACCTTTTCATGCTCCTTGCATTTTTCATACCTTTTCATGCTCGTCGTCTTTTTTTTTTTCCTCCTCGCTTTTTTCACACCTTTTCATGCTCCTTGCATTTTTCACACCTTTTTATGCTCCCCACATTTTTCACACCTTTTCATGCTCCTCGCATTTTTCACATGTTTTCATGCTCCTCGTCTTTTTTGTTTTTTGCTCCTCTCATTTTTCACAACTTTTCATGATCCTCGCATTTTTCACACCTTTTCATGCTCCTCGCATTTTTCGCACCTTTTCATGCTCCTCGCATTTTTCACACCTTTTCATGCTCCTCGCATTTTTCACACCTTTTCATGCTCCTTGCATTTTTCACACCTTTTCATGCTCCTTGTCTTTTACTTTTTTTTTTTTTAGCTCCTCGCGTTTTTCACACCTTTTCATGCTCCTCATATTGTTCACACCTTTTCCTGTTCCTCGCATTTTTCACACATTTTCATGCTCCTCGCATTTTTCACACCTTTTCATGCTCCTCCTCTTTTTCTTTTTTTTTTTTTTTGCTCCTCGCATTTTTCACACGTTTTCATGCTCCTCGCATTTTTCACACATTTATATGCTCCTCGTCTTATTTTTTTTTTTGCTCCTCCCATTTTTCACACCTTTTCATGCTCCTCGTCTTTTTCTTTTTTTTTTTTCTTCTCGCATTTTTCACACCTTTTCATGCTCCTTGCATTTTACACACCTTTTCATGCTCCTCGCATTTTTCAAACCTTTTCATGCTCCTCGCATTTTTCACACCTTTTCATGCTACTTGCCTTTTTCACACCTTTTCATGCTCCTCGCTTTTTTCACACCTTTTCATGTTCCTCGAATTTTTCTTTTTTTTTTTTTTTGCTTTTTCATGCTGCTTGCATTTTTCACACCTTTTCATGCTCGTCCTCTTTTTCTTTCTTTTTTTTTCTCCTCGCTTTTTTCACTCCTTTTCATGCTCCTTGCATTTTACACACCTTTTCATGCTCCTGCTCTTTTTTTTTTTTGCTCCTCGCATTATTCACACCTTTTCATGCTCCTCGTTTTTTTTTTTTTGCTACTCACATTTTTCACACGTTTTCATGCTCCTCGAATTTTTCACACCTTTTCATGCACCTCGCATTTTTTCACACGTTTTCATGCTCCTCCGCATTTTTCACACCTTTTCATGCTCCTCGTCTTTTTTTTTTGCTCCTCGCATGTTTCACACCTTTTCATGCTCCTTGCATTTTCACACCTTTTCATGCTCCTCGCATTTTTTACACCTTTTCATGCTCCTTGTATTTTTTTTTTGCTCCTCGCATTTTTCACACATTTTCATGCTCCTTGCATTTTTCAAACCTTTTCATGCTCCCTCGCATTTTTCACACCTTTACATGCTACTCGCCTTTTTCACACCTTTTCATGCTCCTCGCTTTTTTCACACCTTTTCATGCTCCTCGTATTTTTCTTTTTTTTTTTTTTGCTCCTCGCCTTTTTTACACCTTTTCATGCTCCTTGCATTTTTCATACCTTTTCATGCTCGTCGTCTTTTTTTTTTTCTCCTCGCTTTTTTTCACACCTTTTCATGCTCCTTGCATTTTTCACAACCTTTTTATGCTCCCCACATTTTTCACACCTTTTCATGCTCCTCGCATTTTTCACACGTTTTCATGCTCCTCGTCTTTTTTTTTTTTGCTCCTCTCATTTTTCACAACTTTTCATGATCCTCCGCATTTTTCACACCTTTTCATGCTCCTCGCATTTTTCACACCTTTTCGTGGGTCCTTGTGTTTGTTTTTTTTGCTCCTCTCATTTCTCACAACTTTTCATGCTCCTCGCATTTTTCACACCTTTTCATGCTCCTTGTCTTTTACTTTTTTTTTTTTTTAGCTCCCTCGCGTTTTTCACACCTTTTCATGCTCCTCATATTCCTGTTACACCCTTTTCCTGTTCCTCACATTTTTCACACATTTTCATGCTCCTCGCATTTTTTCACACCTTTTCATGCTCCTCATCTTTTTCTTTTTTTTTTTTTTTTTGCTCCTCGCATTTTTCACACGTTTTCATGCTCCTCGCATTTTTCACACATTTATATGCTCCTCCTCGTCTTTTTCTTTTTTTTTTCTCCTCCCATTTTTCACACCTTTTCATGCTCCTCGTCTTTTTCTTTTTTTTTTTTCTTCTCGCATTTTTCACACCTTTTCATGCTCCTTGCATTTTACACACCTTTTCATGCTCCTTGCATTTTTCAAACCTTTTCATGCTCCTCGCATTTTTTCACACCTTTTCATGCTCCTTGCCTTTTTCACACCTTTTCATGCTCCTCGCTTTTTTCACACCTTTTCATGTTCCTCGAATTTTTCTTTTTTTTTTTTTTTGCTCCTCGCCTTTTTTACACGTTTTCATGCTGCTTGCATTTTTCACACCTTTTCATGCTCGTCCTCTTTTTCTTTCTTTTTTTTTCTCCTCGCTTTTTTCACTCCTTTTCATGCTCCTTGCATTTTACACACCTTTTCATGCTCCTGCTCTTTTTTTTTTGCTCCTCGCATTATTCACACCTTTTCATGCTCCTCGTTTTTTTTTTTTGCTCCTCACATTTTTCACACGTTTTCATGCTCCTCGAATTTTTCACACCTTTTCATGCACCTCGCATTTTTTCACACGTTTTCATGCTCCTCGCATTTTTCACACCTTTTCATGCTCCTCGTCTTTTTTTTTTGCTCCTCGCATGTTTCACACCTTTTCATGCTCCTTGCATTTTCACACCTTTTCATGCTCCTCGCATTTTTACACCTTTTCATGCTCCTTGTATTTTTTTTTGCTCCTCGCATTTTTCACACATTTTCATGCTCCTTGCATTTTCCAAACCTTTTCATGGTCCTCGCATTTTTCACACCTTTACATGCTACTCGCCTTTTTCACACCTTTTCATGCTCCTCGCTTTTTTCACACCTTTTCATGCTCCTCGTATTTTTCTTTTTTTTTTTTTTGCTCCTCGCCTTTTTTACACCTTTTCATGCTCCTTGCATTTTTCATACCTTTTCATGCTCGTCGTCTTTTTTTTTTTCTCCTCGCTTTTTTCACACCTTTTCATGCTCCTTGCATTTTTCACACCTTTTTATGCTCCCCACATTTTTCACACCTTTTCATGCTCCTCGCATTTTTCACACGTTTTCATGCTCCTCGTCTTTTTTTTTTTTTGCTCCTCTCATTTTTCACAACTTTTCATGATCCTCGCATTTTTCACACCTTTTCATGCTCCTCGCATTTTTCACACCTTTTCGTGGTCCTTGTGTTTTTTTTTTTGCTCCTCTCATTTCTCACAACTTTTCATGCTCCTTGCATTTTTCACACCTTTTCATCTCCTCGCATTTTTCACAACTTTTCATGCTCCTCGCATTTTTCACACCTTTACATGCTCCTCGTCTTTTACTTTTTTTTTTTTTGCTCCTCGCATTTTTCACACATTTTCATGCTCCTCATATTGTTCACACCTTTTCCTGTTCCTCGCATTTTTCACACCTTTTCATGCTCCTCGCATTTTTCACACCTTTTCATGCTCCTCATATTTTTCTTTTTTTTTTTTTTGCTCCTCACATTTTTCACACCTTTTCATGCTCCTCGCATTTTTCAAACCTTTTCATTCTCCTCGCATTTTTCACACCTTTTCATGCTCCTCGCATATTTCACACATTTTCTTGCTCCTCGTATTTTTGACAACTTTTATGCTCCTCGAAATTTACACATTTTCATGCTCCTCATATTTTTCACACCTTTTCCTGCTCCTTGCATTTTTCACACCTTTTCATGCTCCTCGCACTTTTCACACCTTTTCATGCTCCTCGTATTTTTCACACCTTTTCATGCGCCTCGCATTTTTCACATCTTTTCATGCTCCTCGCATTTTTCACACCTTTTCATGCTCCTCGTCTTTTTTTTTTGCTCCTCGCATGTTTCACACATTTTCATGCTCCTTGCATTTTCACACCTTTTCATGCTCCTCGCATTTTTACACCTTTTCATGCTCCTTGTATTTTTTTTTTTGCTCCTCGCATTTTTCACACATTTTCATGCTCCTTGCATTTTTCAAACCTTTTCATGCTCCTCACATATTTCACACCTTTTCATGCTACTTGCCTTTTTCACACCTTTTCATGCTCCTCGATTTTTTCACACCTTTTCATGCTCCTCGTATCTTTCTTGTTTTTTTCCTTGTTTCTCGCCTTTTTTACACCTTTTCATGCTGCTTGCATTTTTCACACCTTTTCATGCTCGTCGTCTTTTTCTTTTTTCTCCTCGCTTTTTTAACACCTTTTCATGCTCCTTGCATTTTACACACCTTTTTATGCTCCTCGTCTTTTTTTTTTTGCTCCTCGCATTATTCACACCTTTTCATGCTCCTCGTCTTTTTTTTTTTGCTCCTCGCCTTTTTTACACCTTTTCATGCTCCTTGCATTTTTCATACCTTTTCATGCTCGTCGTCTTTTTTTTTTTCCTCCTCGCTTTTTTCACACCTTTTCATGCTCCTCGCATTTTTCACACCTTTTTATGCTCCCCACATTTTTCACACCTTTTCATGCTCCTCGCATTTTTCACATGTTTTCATGCTCCTCGTCTTTTTTGTTTTTTGCTCCTCTCATTTTTCACAACTTTTCATGATCCTCGCATTTTTCACACCTTTTCATGCTCCTCGCATTTTTCGCACCTTTTCATGCTCCTCGCATTTTACACACCTTTTCATGCTCCTCGCATTTTTCGCACCTTTTCATGCTCCTCGCATTTTTCACACCTTTTCATGCTCCTTGTCTTTTACTTTTTTTTTTTTTAGCTCCTCGCGTTTTTCACACCTTTTCATGCTCCTCATATTGTTCACACCTTTTCCTGTTCCTCGCATTTTTCACACATTTTCATGCTCCTCGCATTTTTCACACCTTTTCATGCTCCTCATCTTTTTCTTTTTTTTTTTTTTTGCTCCTCGCATTTTTCACACGTTTTCATGCTCCTCGCATTTTTCACACATTTATATGCTCCTCGTCTTATTTTTTTTTTTGCTCCTCCCATTTTTCACACCTTTTCATGCTCCTCGTCTTTTTCTTTTTTTTTTTTTCTTCTCGCATTTTTCACACCTTTTCATGCTCCTTGCATTTTACACACCTTTTCATGCTCCTCGCATTTTTCAAACCTTTTCATGCTCCTCGCATTTTTCACACCTTTTCATGCTACTTGCCTTTTTCACACCTTTTCATGCTCCTCGCTTTTTTCACACCTTTTCATGTTCCTCGAATTTTTCTTTTTTTTTTTTTTTGCTCCTCGCCTTTTTTACACGTTTTCATGCTGCTTGCATTTTTCACACCTTTTCATGCTCGTCCTCTTTTTCTTTCTTTTTTTTTCTCCTCGCTTTTTTCACTCCTTTTCATGCTCCTTGCATTTTACACACCTTTTCATGCTCCTGCTCTTTTTTTTTTTGCTCCTCGCATTATTCACACCTTTTCATGCTCCTCGTTTTTTTTTTTTTTGCTACTCACATTTTTCACACGTTTTCATGCTCCTCGAATTTTTCACACCTTTTCATGCACCTCGCATTTTTCACACGTTTTCATGCTCCTCGCATTTTTCACACCTTTTCATGCTCCTCGTCTTTTTTTTTTGCTCCTCGCATGTTTCACACCTTTTCATGCTCCTTGCATTTTCACACCTTTTCATGCTCCTCGCATTTTTACACCTTTTCATGCTCCTTGTATTTTTTTTTGCTCCTCGCATTTTTCACACATTTTCATGCTCCTTGCATTTTTCAAACCTTTTCATGCTCCTCGCATTTTTCACACCTTTACATGCTCCTCGCCTTTTTCACACCTTTTCATGCTCCTCGCTTTTTTCACACCTTTTCATGCTCCTCGTATTTTTCTTTTTTTTTTTTTTGCTCCTCGCCTTTTTTACACCTTTTCATGCTCCTTGCATTTTTCATACCTTTTCATGCTCGTCGTCTTTTTTTTTTTCTCCTCGCTTTTTTCACACCTTTTCATGCTCCTTGCATTTTTCACACCTTTTTATGCTCCCCACATTTTTCACACCTTTTCATGCTCCTCGCATTTTTCACACGTTTTCATGCTCCTCGTCTTTTTTTTTTTTTTGCTCCTCTCATTTTTCACAACTTTTCATGATCCTCGCATTTTTCACACCTTTTCATGCTCCTCGCATTTTTCACACCTTTTCGTGGTCCTTGTGTTTGTTTTTTTGCTCCTCTCATTTCTCACAACTTTTCATGCTCCTCGCATTTTTCACACCTTTTCGTGCTCCTTGTCTTTTACTTTTTTTTTTTTTTAGCTCCTCGCGTTTTTCACACCTTTTCATGCTCCTCGCATTTTTCACACCTTTTCCTGTTCCTCGCATTTTTCACACATTTTCATGCTCCTCGCATTTTTCACACCTTTTCATGCTCCTCATCTTTTTCTTTTTTTTTTTTTTTTGCTCCTCGCATTTTTCACACGTTTTCATGCTCCTCGCATTTTTCACACATTTATATGCTCCTCGTCTTATTTTTTTTTTTGCTCCTCCCATTTTTCACACCTTTTCATGCTCCTCGTCTTTTTCTTTTTTTTTTTTCTTCTCGCATTTTTCACACCTTTTCATGCTCCTTGCATTTTACACACCTTTTCATGCTCCTTGCATTTTACAAACCTTTTCATGCTCCTCGCATTTTTCACACCTTTTCATGCTACTTGCCTTTTTCACACCTTTTCATGCTCCTCGCTTTTTTCACACCTTTTCATGTTCCTCGAATTTTTCTTTTTTTTTTTTTTTTGCTCCTCGCCTTTTTTACACGTTTTCATGCTGCTTGCATTTTTCACACCTTTTCATGCTCGTCCTCTTTTTCTTTCTTTTTTTTTCTCCTCGCTTTTTTCACTCCTTTTCATGCTCCTTGCATTTTTCACACCTTTTCATGCTCCTGCTCTTTTTTTTTTTGCTCCTCGCATTATTCACACCTTTTCATTCTCCTCGTTTTTTTTTTTTGCTCCTCACATTTTTCACACGTTTTCATGCTCCTCGAATTTTTCACACCTTTTCATGCACCTCGCATTTTTCACACGTTTTCATGCTCCTCGCATTTTTCACACCTTTTCATGCTCCTCGTCTTTTTTTTTTGCTCCTCGCATGTTTCACACCTTTTCATGCTCCTTGCATTTTCACACCTTTTCATGCTCCTCGCATTTTTACACCTTTTCATGCTCCTTGTATTTTTTTTTGCTCCTCGCATTTTTCACACATTTTCATGCTCCTTGCATTTTCCAAACCTTTTCATGGTCCTCGCATTTTTCACACCTTTACATGCTACTCGCCTTTTTCACACCTTTTCATGCTCCTCGCTTTTTTCACACCTTTTCATGCTCCTCGTATTTTTCTTTTTTTTTTTTTTGCTCCTCGCCTTTTTTACACCTTTTCATGCTCCTTGCATTTTTCATACCTTTTCATGCTCGTCGTCTTTTTTTTTTTCTCCTCGCTTTTTTCACACCTTTTCATGCTCCTTGCATTTTTCACACCTTTTTATGCTCCCCACATTTTTCACACCTTTTCATGCTCCTCGCATTTTTCACACGTTTTCATGCTCCTCGTCTTTTTTTTTTTTTGCTCCTCTCATTTTTCACAACTTTTCATGATCCTCGCATTTTTCACACCTTTTCATGCTCCTCGCATTTTTCACACCTTTTCGTGGTCCTTGTGTTTTTTTTTTTTGCTCCTCTCATTTCTCACAACTTTTCATGCTCCTTGCATTTTTCACACCTTTTCATCTCCTCGCATTTTTCACAACTTTTCATGCTCCTCGCATTTTTCACACCTTTACATGCTCCTCGTCTTTTACTTTTTTTTTTTTTGCTCCTCGCATTTTTCACACATTTTCATGCTCCTCCTATTTTTCACACCTTTTCCTGTTCCTCGCATTTTTCACACCTTTTCATGCTCCTCGCATTTTTCACACCTTTTCATGCTCCTCATATTTTTCTTTTTTTTTTTTTGCTCCTCACATTTTTCACACCTTTTCATGCTCCTCGCATTTTTCAAACCTTTTCATTCTCCTCGCATTTTTCACACCTTTTCATGCTCCTCACATATTTCACACATTTTCTTGCTCCTCGTATTTTTGACAACTTTTATGCTCCTCGAAATTTACACATTTTCATGCTCCTCATATTTTTCACACCTTTTCCTGCTCCTTGCATTTTTCACACCTTTTCATGCTCCTCGCACTTTTCACACCTTTTCATGCTCCTCGTATTTTTCACACCTTTTCATGCACCTCGCATTTTTCACATCTTTTCATGCTCCTCGCATTTTTCACACCTTTTCATGCTCCTCGTCTTTTTTTTTTGCTCCTCGCATGTTTCACACATTTTCATGCTCCTTGCATTTTCACACCTTTTCATGCTCCTCGCATTTTTACACCTTTTCATGCTCCTTGTATTTTTTTTTTTGCTCCTCGCATTTTTCACACATTTTCATGCTCCTTGCATTTTTCAAACCTTTTCATGCTCCTCACATATTTCACACCTTTTCATGCTACTTGCCTTTTTCACACCTTTTCATGCTCCTCGATTTTTTCACACCTTTTCATGCTCCTCGTATCTTTCTTGTTTTTTTCCTTGTTTCTCGCCTTTTTTACACCTTTTCATGCTGCTTGCATTTTTCACACCTTTTCATGCTCGTCGTCTTTTTCTTTTTTCTCCTCGCTTTTTTAACACCTTTTCATGCTCCTTGCATTTTACACACCTTTTAATGCTCCTCGTCTTTTTTTTTTTGCTCCTCGCATTATTCACACCTTTTCATGCTCCTCGTCTTTTTTTTTTGCTCCTCACATTTTTCACACCTTTTCATGCTCCTCGAATTTTTCACACCTTTTCATGCACCTCGCATTTTTCACACCTTTTCATGCTCCTCGCATTTTTCACACCTTTTCATGCTCCTTGCATTTTTCACACCTTTTCATGCTCCTCGCATTTTTACAACTTTTCATGCTCCTTGCATTTTTCACAGCTTTTCATGCTCCTTGTAATTTTTTTTTGCTCCTTGCATTTTTCACACTTTTTCATGCTCCTTGCAATTTACACACCTTTTCATGCTCCTCGCATGTTTCACACCTTTTCATGCTCCTCCCTTTTTTCACACCTTTTCATGCTCCTCGCATGTTTCACACCTTTTCATGCCCCTTGCATTTTCACACCTTTTCATGCTCCTTGCATTTTTACACCTTTTCATGCTCCTTGTATTTTTTTTTTGCTCCTCGCATTTTTCACACATTTTCATACTCCTTGCATTTTACACACCTTTTCATGCTCCTCGCATTTTTCAAACCTTTTCATGCTCCTCACATTTTTCACAGCTTTTCATTCTCCTCGCATTTTTCACACCTTTTCATGCTCCTGGCATTTTTCACACCTTTTCATGCTCCTCGTATTTTTGACAACTTTTCATGCTCCTCGAAATTTTCACACCTTTTCATTCTCCTCACATTTTTCACACCTTTTCATGCTCCTCGTCTTTTTTTTTTGCTCCTCGCATGTTTCACACCTTTTCATGCCCCTTGCATTTTCACACCTTTTCATGCTCCTCGCATTTTTACACCTTTTCATGCTCCTTGTATTTTTTTTTGCTCCTCGCATTTTTCACACATTTTCATGCTCCTTGCATTTTTCGAACCTTTTCATGCTCCTCGCATTTTTCACACCTTTTCATGCTACTTGCCTTTTTCACACCTTTTCATGCTCCTCGCTTTTTTCACACCTTTTCATGCTCCTCGAATTTTTCTTTTTTTTTTTTTTTTACTCCTCGCCTTTTTTTACACCTTTTCATGCTGCTTGCATTTTTCACACCTTTTCCTGCTCGTCCTCTTTTTCTTTCTTTTTTTTTTCTCCTCGCTTTTTTCATACCTTTTCATGCTCCTTGCATTTTACACACCTTTCATGCTCCTCGTCTTTTTTTTTTTTGCTCCTCGCATTATTCACACCTTTTCATGCTCCTCGTCTTTTTTTTTTTGCTCCTCACATTTTTCACACGTTTTCATGCTCCTCGAATTTTTCACACCTTTTCATGCACCTCGCATTTTTCACACGTTTTCATGCTCCTCGCATTTTTCACACCTTTTCATGCTCCTCGTCTTTTTTTTTTGCTCCTCGCATGTTTCACACCTTTTCATGCTCCTTGCATTTTCACACCTTTTCATGCTCCTCGCATTTTTAAACCATTTCATGCTCCTTGTATTTTTTTTTGCTCCTCGCATTTTTCACACATTTTCATGCTCCTTGCATTTTTCAAACCTTTTCATGCTCCACGCATTTTTCACACCTTTACATGCTACTCGCCTTTTTCACACCTTTTCATGCTCCTCGCATTTTTCACACCTTTTCATGCTCCTCGTATTTTTCTTTTTTTTTTTTCTTTGCTCCTCGCCTTTTTTACACCTGTTCATGCTCCTTGCATTTTTCATACTTTTTCATGCTCGTCGTCTTTTTTTTTTCTCCTCGCTTTTTTCAC
The DNA here is from genome assembly GCF_910594005.1 of Cervus elaphus. Taxonomy (NCBI): domain Eukaryota; kingdom Metazoa; phylum Chordata; class Mammalia; order Artiodactyla; family Cervidae; genus Cervus; species Cervus elaphus. The sequence goes on from NW_025316787.1 coordinate 2,298,523, forward strand.
ACCTTTTCATGCTCCTTGCATTTTTCACACCTTTTTATGCTCCCCACATTTTTCACACCTTTTCATGCTCCTCGCATTTTTCACACGTTTTCATGCTCCTCGTCTTTTTTTTTTTTTTGCTCCTCTCATTTTTCACAATTTTTCATGATCCTCGCATTTTTCACACCTTTTCATGCTCCTCGTCTTTTTCTTTTTTTTTTTCTTCTCACATTTTTCACACCTTTTCATGCTCCTCGAATTTTTCTTTTTTTTCTTTTTTTGCTCCTCGCCTTTTTTACACCTTTTCATGCTGCTTGCATTTTTCACACCTTTTCATGCTCGTCCTCTTTTTCTTTCTTTTTTTTTTCTCCTCCCTTTTTTCACCCCTTTTCATGCTCCTTGCATTTTACACACCTTTCATGCTCCTCGTCTTTTTTTTTTTTGCTCCTCGCATTATTCACACCTTTTCATGCTCCTCGTCTTTTTTTTTTTTGCTCCTCACATTTTTCACACGTTTTCATGCTCCTCGAATTTTTCACACCTTTTCATGCACCTCGCATTTTTCACACGTTTTCATGCTCCTCGCATTTTTCACACCTTTTCATGCTCCTCGTCTTTATATTTTGCTCCTCGCATGTTTCACACCTTTTCAAGCTCCTTGCATTTTCACACCTTTTCATGCTCCTCGCATTTTTAAACCATTTCATGCTCCTTGTATTTTTTTTGCTCCTCGCATTTTTCACACATTTTCATGCTCCTTGCATTTTTCAAACCTTTTCATGCTCCTCGCATTTTTCACACCTTTACATGCTCCTCGCATTTTTCACACCTTTTCATGCTCCTCGCATTTTTCACACCTTTTCATGCTCCTCGTATTTTTCTTTTTTTTTTTTTGCTCCTCGCCTTTTTTACACCTTTTCATGCTCCTTGCATTTTTTATACCTTTTCATGCTCGTCGTCTTTTTTTTTCTCCTCGCTTTTTTCACACCTTTTCATGCTCCTTGCATTTTTCACACCTTTTTATGCTCCCCACATTTTTCACACCTTTTCATGCTCCTCGCATTTTTCACACCTTTTCATGCTCCTCGTCTTTTTTTTTTTTGCTCCTCTCATTTTTCACAACTTTTCATGATCCTCGCATTTTTCACACCTTTTCATGCTCCTCGTCTTTTTCTTTTTTTTTTTCCTCTCACATTTTTCACACCTTTTCATGCTCCTCGAATATTTCACACCTTTTCATGCTCCTCGCATTTTTCACACCTTTTCATGCTCCTCGCATTTTTCACACCTTTTCATGCTCCTTGCATTTTTCACACCTTTTCATGCTCCTCGCATTTTTACACCTTTTCATGCTCCTTGTATTTTTTTTTTGCTCCTCGCATTTTTCACACATTTTCATGCTCCTTGCATTTTTCAAAACTTTTCATGCTCCTCGCATTTTTCACACCTTTTCATGCTCCTTGCATTTTTCACACCTTTTCATGCTCCTCGCATATTTCACTCCTTTTCATGCTCCTCGCATTTTTCACACCTTTTCATGCTCCTCGTCTTTTTTTTTTTGCTCCTCACATTTTTCACACCTTTTCATGCACCTCGCATTTTTCACGCATTTTCATGCTCCTCGCATTTTTCACACCTTTTCATGCTCCTCGCATTTTTCACACCTTTTCATGCTCCTCGTCTTTTTCTTTTTTTTTTTTCTTCTCGCATTTTTCACACCTTTTCATGCTCCTTGCATTTTACACACCTTTTCATGCTCCTCGCATTTTTCACACCTTTTCATGCTCCTCACATTTTTCACAGCTTTTCATTCTCGCATTTTTCACACCTTTTCATGCTCCTCGCATTTTTCACAAATTTTCATGCGCCTCGTATTTTTGACAACTTTTCATGCTCCTCGAAATTTTCACACATTTTCAGCTTCTCATATTTTTCACACCGTTTCCTGCTCCTTGCATTTTTCACACGTTTTCGTGCTCCTCACACTTTTCACACCTTTTCATGCTCCTCGTATTTTTCACACCTTTTCATGCACCTCGCATTTTTCACACCTTTTCATGCTCCTCGTATTTTTCACACCTTTTCATGCTCTTCGTCTTTTTTTTTTGCTCCTCGCATGTTTCACACCTTTTCATGCCCCTTGCATTTTCACACCTTTTCATGCTCCTCGCATTTTTACACCTTTTCATGCTCCTTGTATTTTTTTTTTTGCTCCTCGCATTTTTCTCACATTTTCATGCTCCTTGCATTTTTCAAACCTTTTCATGCTCCTCGCATTTTTCACACGTTTTCATGCTCCTCGTCTTTTTTTTTTTTTTGCTCCTCTCATTTTTCACAATTTTTCATGATCCTCGCATTTTTCACACCTTTTCATGCTCCTCGTCTTTTTCTTTTTTTTTTTCTTCTCACATTTTTCACACCTTTTCATGCTCCTCGAATTTTTCTTTTTTTTCTTTTCATGCTCCTCGTCCTTTTTTACACCTTTTCATGCTGCTTGCATTTTTCACACCTTTTCATGCTCGTCCTCTTTTTCTTTCTTTTTTTTTTCTCCTCCCTTTTTTCACACCTTTTCATGCTCCTTGCATTTTACACACCTTTCATGCTCCTCGTCTTTTTTTTTTTTGCTCCTCGCATTATTCACACCTTTTCATGCTCCTCGTCTTTTTTTTTTTTGCTCCTCACATTTTTCACACGTTTTCATGCTCCTCGAATTTTTCACACCTTTTCATGCACCTCGCATTTTTCACACGTTTTCATGCTCCTCGCATTTTTCACACCTTTTCATGCTCCTCGTCTTTATATTTTGCTCCTCGCATGTTTCACACCTTTTCAAGCTCCTTGCATTTTCACACCTTTTCATGCTCCTCGCATTTTTAAACCATTTCATGCTCCTTGTATTTTTTTTGCTCCTCGCATTTTTCACACATTTTCATGCTCCTTGCATTTTTCAAACCTTTTCATGCTCCACGCATTTTTCACACCTTTACATGCTACTCGCCTTTTTCACACCTTTTCATGCTCCTCGCATTTTTCACACCTTTTCATGCTCCTCGTATTTTTCTTTTTTTTTTTTTGCTCCTCGCCTTTTTTACACCTTTTCATGCTCCTTGCATTTTTTATACCTTTTCATGCTCGTCGTCTTTTTTTTTCTCCTCGCTTTTTTCACACCTTTTCATGCTCCTTGCATTTTTCACACCTTTTTATGCTCCCCACATTTTTCACACCTTTTCATGCTCCTCGCATTTTTCACACGTTTTCATGCTCCTCGTCTTTTTTTTTTTTGCTCCTCTCATTTTTCACAACTTTTCATGATCCTCGCATTTTTCACACCTTTTCATGCTCCTCGTCTTTTTCTTTTTTTTTTTCCTCTCACATTTTTCACACCTTTTCATGCTCCTCGCATATTTCACACCTTTTCATGCTCCTCGCATTTTTCACACCTTTTCATGCTCCTCGCATTTTTCACACCTTTTCATGCTCCTCGCATTTTTCACACCTTTTCATGCTCCTCGCATTTTTACACCTTTTCATGCTCCTTGTATTTTTTTTTTGCTCCTCGCATTTTTCACACATTTTCATGCTCCTTGCATTTTTCAAAACTTTTCATGCTCCTCGCATTTTTCACACCTTTTCATGCTCCTTGCATTTTCTACACCTTTTCATGCTCCTCGCATATTTCACTCCTTTTCATGCTCCTCGCATTTTTCACACCTTTTCATGCTCCTCGTCTTTTTTTTTTTGCTCCTCACATTTTTCACACCTTTTCATGCACCTCGCATTTTTCACGCATTTTCATGCTCCTCGCATTTTTCACACCTTTTCATGCTCCTCGCATTTTTCACACCTTTTCATGCTCCTCGTCTTTTTCTTTTTTTTTTTTCTTCTCGCATTTTTCACACCTTTTCATGCTCCTTGCATTTTACACACCTTTTCATGCTCCTCGCATTTTTCACACCTTTTCATGCTCCTCACTTTTTTCACAGCTTTTCATTCTCGCATTTTTCACACCTTTTCATGCTCCTCGCATTTTTCACAAATTTTCATGCGCCTCGTATTTTTGACAACTTTTCATGCTCCTCGAAATTTTCACACATTTTCAGCTTCTCATATTTTTCACACCGTTTCCTGCTCCTTGCATTTTTCACACGTTTTCGTGCTCCTCACACTTTTCACACCTTTTCATGCTCCTCGTATTTTTCACACCTTTTCATGCACCTCGCATTTTTCACACCTTTTCATGCTCCTCGTATTTTTCACACCTTTTCATGCTCTTCGTCTTTTTTTTTTGCTCCTCGCATGTTTCACACCTTTTCATGCCCCTTGCATTTTCACACCTTTTCCTGCTCCTCGCATTTTTACCCCTTTTCATGCTCCTTGTATTTTTTTTTTTGCTCCTCGCATTTTTCTCACATTTTCATGCTCCTTGCATTTTTCAAACCTTTTCATGCTCCTCGCATTTTTCACACCTTTTCATGCTACTTGCCTTTTCACACCTTTTCATGCTCCTCGCTTTTTTCACACCTTTTCATGCTCCTCGTATATTTCTTTTTTTTTTTTTTTGCTCCTCGCCTTTTTTACACCTTTTCATGCTGCTTGCATTTTTCACACCTTTTCATACTCGTCCTCTTTTTCTTTTCTTTTTTTTTTCTCCTCACTTTTTTCACACCTTTTCATGCTCCTTGCATTTTACACACCTTTTCATGCTCCTCGTCTTTTTTTTTTTTGCTCCTCACATTTTTCACACCTTTTCATGCTCCTCGAATTTTTCACACCTTTTCATGCACCTCGCATTTTTCACACCTTTTCATGCTCCTCGCATTTTTCACACCTTTTCATGCTCCTTGCATTTTTCACACCTTTTCATGCCTCTCGCATTTTCACACCTTTTCATGCTCCTCGTATTTTTCTTTTTTTTTTTTTCGCTCCTCCCCTTTTTTACACCTTTTCATGCTCCTTGCATTTTTCACACCTTTTCATGCACCTCGCATTTTTCACATCTTTTCATGCTCCTCGCATTTTTCACACCTTTTCATGCTCCTCGTCTTTTTTTTCTGCTCCTCGCATGTTTCACACATTTTCATGCTCCTTGCATTTTCACACCTTTTCATGCTCCTCGCATTTTTCACATCTTTTCATGCTCCTCGCATTTTTCACACCTTTTCATGCTCCTCGTCTTTTTTTTCTGCTCCTCGCATGTTTCACACATTTTCATGCTCCTTGCATTTTCACACCTTTTCATGCTCCTCGCATTTTTACACCTTTTCATGCTCCTCGTATTTTTCTTTTTTTTTTTTTCGCTCCTCCCCTATTTTACACCTTTTCATGCTCCTTGCATTTTTCACACCTTTTCATGCTCCTCGCATTTTTACATCTTTTCATGCTCCTTGTATTTTTTTTTTTGCTCCTTGCATTTTCACACCTTTTCATGCTCCTCGCATTTTTACACCTTTTCATGCTCGTCGTCTTTTTCTTTTATCTCCTCCCTTTTTTAACACCTTTTCATGCTCCTTGAATTTTACAAACCTTTTAATGCTCCTCGTCTTTTTTTTTTTGCTCCTCGCATTATTCACACCTTTTCATGCTCCTCGTCTTTATTTTTTTGGTCCTCACATTTTTCACACCTTTTCATGCTCCTCGAATTTTTCACACCTTTTCATGCACCTCGCATTTTTCACACCTTTTCATGCTCCTCGCATTTTTCACACCTTTTCATGCTCCTTGCATTTTTCACACCTTTTCATGCTCCTCGCATTTTTACACCTTCTCATGCTCCTTGTATTTTTTTTTTTGCTCCTCGCATTTTTCACACATTTTCATGCTCCTTGCATTTTTCAAAACTTTTCATGCTCCTCGCATTTTTCACACCTTTTCATGCTCCTTGCATTTTTCACACCTTTTCATGCTCCTCGCATATTTCACTCCTTTTCATGCTCCTCGCATTTTTCACACCTTTTCATGCTCCTCGTCTTTTTTTTTTGCTCCTCACATTTTTCACACCTTTTCATGCACCTCGCATTTTTCATGCATTTTCATGCTCCTCGCATTTTTCACACCTTTTCATTCTCCTCGCATTTTTCACACCTTTTCATGCTCCTCGTCTTTTTTTTTTTCTTCTCGCATTTTTCACACCTTTTCATGCTCCTTGCATTTTACACACCTTTTCATGCTCCTCGCATTTTTCAAACCTTTTCATGCTCCTCACATTTTTCACAGCTTTTCATTCTCGCATTTTTCACACCTTTTCATGCTCCTCGCATTTTTCACACCTTTTCATGCGCCTCGTATTTTTGACAACTTTTCATGCTCCTCGAAATTTTCACACATTTTCATGCTCCTCGCATTTTTCACACCTTTTCCTGCTCCTTGCATTTTTCACACGTTTTCGTACTCCTCACACTTTTCACACCTTTTCATGCACCTCGCATTTTTCACACCTTTTCATGCTCCTTGCATTTTACACCACCTTTTAATGCTCCTCGTCTTTTTTTTTTTGCTCCTCGCATTATTCACACCTTTTCATGCTCCTCGTCTTTATTTTTTTGGTCCTCACATTTTTCACACCTTTTCATGCTCCTCGAATTTTTCACACCTTTTCATGCACCTCGCATTTTTCACACCTTTTCATGCTCCTTCCATTTTTTCACACCTTTTCATGCTCCTCGCATTTTTACACTTTTCATGCACCTTGTATTTTTTTTTTTGCTCCTCGCATTTTTCACACATTTTCATGCTCCTTGCATTTTTCAAAACTTTTCATGCTCCTCGCATTTTTCACACCTTTTCATGCTCCTCGCATTTTTCACACCTTTTCATGCTCCTCGCATTTTTCACACCTTTTCATGCTCTTCGTCTTTTTTTTTTGCTCCTCGCATGTTTCACACCTTTTCATGCCCCTTGCATTTTCACACCTTTTCATGCTCCTCGCATTTTTACACCTTTTCATGCTCCTTGTATTTTTTTTTGCTCCTCGCATTTTTCTCACATTTTCATGCTCCTTGCATTTTTCACACCTTTTCATGCTCCTCACATTTTTGCACCTTTTCATGCTCCTTGTATTTTTTTTTTGCTCCTCGCATTTTTCTCACAATTTCTTGCTCCTTGCATTTTTCAAACCTTTTCATGCTCCTCGCATTTTTCACACATTTTCATGCTCCTTGTATTTTTCACACCTTTTCATGCTCCTCGTTTTTTCACACCTTTTCATGCTCCTCACATTTTTCACACCTTTTCGTGGTTCTCGTCTTTTTTTTTTTTTGCTCCTCTCATTTTTCACAACTTTTCATGCTCCTTGCATTTTTCACACCTTTTCATGCTCCTCGCATTTTTCACACCCTTTCATGCTCCTCGCATTTTTCACACCTTTTCATGCTCCTCGCATTTTTCACACCTTTTCATGCTCCTCTTTTTTTTCACACCTTTTCATGCACCTCGCATTTGTCACACCTTTTCATGCTCCTCGCATTTTTCACTCCTTCTCATGCTCCTCGCATTTTTCACACCTTTTCATGCTCCTCGTCTTTTTTTTTTTGCTCCTCGCATTTTTACCACCTTTTCATTCTCCTCGCATTTTTCACACCTTTTCTTGCTCCTCCCATTTTTCACACCTTTTCATGCTCCTCTTTTTTTCACACCTTTTCATGCACCTCGCATTTTTCACACCTTTCCATGCACCTCGCATTTTTCACGCCTTCTCATGCTCCTCGCATTTTTCACACCTTTTCATGCTCCTCGTCCTTTTTTTTTTTTTTGCTCCTCGGATGTTTCACACCTTTTCATGCTCGTCGCATTTTTCACACCTTTTCATGCTCCTTGCTTTTTTCACACCTTTTCATTCTCCTTGCATTTTACACACCTTTTCATGCTCCTCGCATTTTTCAAACCTTTTCATGCTCCTCACATTTTTCACACCTTTTCATGCTCCTGGCATTTTTCACACCTTTTCATGCTCCTCGTATTTTTGACAACTTTTCATGCTCCTCGAAATTTTCACACCTTTTCATTCTCCTCACATTTTTCACACCTTTTCATGCTCCTCGTCTTTTTTTTTTGCTCCTCGCATGTTTCACACCTTTTCATGCCCCTTGCATTTTCACACCTTTTCATGCTCCTCGCATTTTTACACCTTTTCATGCTCCTTGTATTTTTTTTTTGCTCCTCGCATTTTTCACACATTTTCATGCTCCTTGCATTTTTCGAACCTTTTCATGCTCCTCGCATTTTTCACACCTTTTCATGCTACTTGCCTTTTTCACACCTTTTCATGCTCCTCGCTTTTTTCACACCTTTTCATGCTCCTCGAATTTTTCTTTTTTTTTTTTTTTTGCTCCTCGCCTTTTTTACACCTTTTCATGCTGCTTGCATTTTTCACACGTTTTCCTGCTCGTCCTCTTTTTCTTTCTTTTTTTTTTCTCCTCGCTTTTTTCACACTTTTTCATGCTCCTTGCATTTTACACTCCTTTCATGCTCCTCGTCTTTTTTTTTTTGCTCCTCGCATTATTCACACCTTTTCATGCTCCTCGTCTTTTTTTTTTTTTGCTCCTCACATTTTTCACACGTTTTCATGCTCCTCGAATTTTTCACACCTTTTCATGCACCTCGCATTTTTCACACGTTTTCATGCTCCTCGCATTTTTCACACCTTTTCATGCTCCTCGTCTTTTTTTTTTGCTCCTCGCATGTTTCACACCTTTTCATGCTCCTTGCATTTTCACACCTTTTCATGCTCCTCGCATTTTTAAACCATTTCATGCTCCTTGTATTTTTTTTTGCTCCTCGCATTTTTCACACATTTTCATGCTCCTTGCATTTTTCAAACCTTTTCATGCTCCACGCATTTTTCACACCTTACATGCTACTCGCCTTTTTCACACCTTTTCATGCTCCTCGCATTTTTCACACCTTTTCTTGCTCCTCGTATTTTTCTTTTTTTTTTTTTTGCTCCTCGCCTTTTTTACACCTTTTCATGCTCCTTGCATTTTTCATACCTTTTCATGCACGTCATCTTTTTTTTTCTCCTCGCTTTTTTCACACCTTTTCATGCTCCTTGCATTTTTCACACCTTTTTATGCTCCCCACATTTTTCACACCTTTTCATGCTCCTCGCATTTTTCACACCTTTTCATGCTCCTCGTCTTTTTCTTTTTTGCTCCTCTCATTTTTCACAACTTTTCATGATCCTCGCATTTTTCACACCTTTTCATGCTCCACGTCTTTTTCTTTTTTTTTTTCTTCTCACATTTTTCACACCTTTTCATGCTCCTCGAATTTTTCACACCTTTTCATGCTCCTCGCATTTTTACACCTTTTCATGCTCCTTGTATTTTTTTTTTTGCTCCTCGCATTTTTCACACTTTTTCATGCTCCTTGCATTTTTCAAAACTTTTCATGCTCCTCGCATTTTTCACACCTTTTCATGCTCCTTGCATTTTCCACACCTTTTCATGCTCCTCGCATATTTCACTCCATTTCATGCTCCTCGCATTTTTCACACCTTTTCATGCTCCTCGTCTTTTTTTTTTTTGCTCCTCACATTTTTCACACCTTTTCATGCACCTCGCATTTTTCACGCATTTTCATGCTCCTCGCATTTTTCACACCTTTTCATGCTCCTCGCATTTTTCACACCTTTTCATGCTCCTCGTCTTTTTCTTTTTTTTTTTCTTCTCGCATTTTTCACACCTTTTCATGCTCCTTGCATTTTACACACCTTTTCATGCTCCTCGCATTTTTCACACCTTTTCATGCTCCTCACATTGTTCACAGCTTTTCATTCTCGCATTTTTCACACCTTTTCATGCTCCTCGCATTTTTCACACCTTTTCATGCGCCTCGTATTTTTGACAACTTTTCATGCTCCTCGAAATTTTCACACATTTTCAGCTCCTCATATTTTTCACACCTTTTCCTTCTCCTTGCATTTTTCACACGTTTTCGTGCTCCTCACACTTTTCACACCTTTTCATGCTCCTCGTATTTTTCACACCTTTTTATGCTCCTCACATTTTTCACAACTTTTCATGCTCCTCCATTTTTCACACCTTTTCATGCTCCTCGTCTTTTTTTTTTTGCTCCTCGCATTTTTCACACCCTTTCATGCTCCTCGCATTTTTCACACCTTTTCATGCTCCTCGCATTTTTCACACCTTTTCATGCTCCTCTTTTTTTTCACACCTTTTCATGCACCTCGCATTTGTCACACCTTTTCATGCTCCTCGCATTTTTCACTCCTTCTCATGCTCCTCGCATTTTTCACACCTTTTCATGCTCCTCGTCTTTTTTTTTTTGCTCCTCGCATTTTTCACACCTTTTCATTCTCCTCGCATTTTTCACACCTTTTCTTGCTCCTCGCATTTTTCACACCTTTTCATGCTCCTCTTTTTTTTCACACCTTTTCATGCACCTCGCATTTTTCACACCTTTCCATGCACCTCGCATTTTTCACGCCTTCTCATGCTCCTCGCATTTTTCACACCTTTTCATGCTCCTCGTCCTTTTTTTTTTTTTTGCTCCTCGGATGTTTCACAACTTTTCATGCTCGTCGCATTTTTCACACCTTTTCATGCTCCTTGTTTTTTTAAACCTTTTCATTCTCCTCGTATTTTTCTTTTTTTTTTTTTCGCTCCTCGCCTTTTTTACACCTTTTCATGCTCCTTGCATTTTTCACACCTTTTCATGCTCCTCATCTTTGTTTTTTTTTTTGCTCCTCGCATTTTTTACACCTTTTCATGCTCCTTGCATTTGTCACACCTTTTCATGCTCCTCGTCTTTTTCTTTTTTTTTTTCTTCTCGCATTTTTCACACCTTTTCATGCTCCTTGCATTTTACACACCTTTTCATGCTCCACGCATTTTTCAAACCTTTTCATGCTCCTCACATTTTTCACAGCTTTTCATTCTCCTCGCATTTTTCACACCTTTTCATGCACCTCGCATTTTTACACCTTTTCATGCTCCTTGTATTTTTTTTTTTGCTCCTCGCATTTTTCACACATTTTCATGCTCCTTGCATTTTTCAAAACTTTTCATGCTCCTCGCATTTTTCACACCTTTTCATGCTCCTTGCATTTTCCACACCTTTTCATGCTCCTCGCATATTTCACTCCTTTTCATGCTCCTCGCATTTTTCACACCTTTTCATCCTCCTCGTCTTTTTTTTTTTGCTCCTCACATTTTTCACACCTTTTCATGCACCTCGCATTTTTCACGCATTTTCATGCTCCTCGCATTTTTCACACCTTTTCATGCTCCTCGCATTTTTCACACCTTTTCATGCTCCTCGTCTTTTTCTTTTTTTTTTTTCTTCTCGCATTTTTCACACCTTTTCATGCTCCTTGAATTTTACACACCTTTTCATGCTCCTCGCATTTTTCACACCTTTTCATGCTCCTCACATTTTTCACAGCTTTTCATTATTGCATTTTTCACACCTTTTCATGCTCCTCGCATTTTTACACCTTTTCATGCTCCTTGTATTTTTTTTTTGCTCCTCGCATTTTTCTCACATTTTCATGCTCCTTGCATTTTTCAAACCTTTTCATGCTCCTCGCATTTTTCACACCTTTTCATGCTACTTGCCTTTTCACACCTTTTAATGCTCCTCGCTTTTTTCACACCTTTTCATGCTCCTCGTATATTTCTTTTTTTTTTTTTTTTTGCTCCTCGCCTTTTTTACACCTTTTCATGCTGCTTGCATTTTTCACACCTTTTCATGCTCCTCGCCTTTTTCACACCTTTTCATGCTCCTTGCATTTTTCACACCTTTTCATGCTCCTCACATTTTTCACACCTTTTCATGCTCCTTGTATTTTTTTTTTGCTCCTCGCATTTTTCTCACAATTTCTTGCTCCTTGCATTTTTCAAACCTTTTCATGCTCCTCGCATTTTTCACACATTTTCATGCTCCTTGTATTTTTCACACCTTTTCATGCTCCTCGTTTTTTCACACCTTTTCATGCTCCTCACATTTTTCACACCTTTTCGTGGTTCTCGTCTTTTTTTTTTTTTGCTCCTCTCATTTTTCACAACTTTTCATGCTCCTTGCATTTTTCACACCTTTTCATGCTCCTCGCTTTTTTCACAACTTTTCATGCTCCTCGCATTTTTCACACCTTTTCATGCTCCTCGTCTTTTTTTTTTTTGCTCCTCGCATTTTTCACACCCTTTCATGCTCCTCGCATTTTTCACACCTTTTCATGCTCCTCGCATTTTTCACACCTTTTCATGCTCCTCTTTTTTTTCACACCTTTTCATGCACCTCGCATTTGTCACACCTTTTCATGCTCCTCGCATTTTTCACTCCTTTTCATGCTCCTCGCATTTTTCACACCTTTTCATGCTCCTCGTCTTTTTTTTTTTGCTCCTCGCATTTTTCACACCTTTTCATTCTCCTCGCATTTTTCACACCTTTTCTTGCTCCTCGCATTTTTCACACCTTTTCATGCTCCTCTTTTTTTTCACACCTTTTCATGCACCTCGCATTTTTCACACCTTTCCATGCACCTCGCATTTTTCACGCCTTCTCATGCTCCTCGCATTTTTCACACCTTTTCATGCTCCTCGTCCTTTTTTTTTTTTTTTGCTCCTCGGATGTTTCACAACTTTTCATGCTCGTCGCATTTTTCACACCTTTTCATGCTCCTTGCTTTTTTCACACCTTTTCATTCTCCTCGTATTTTTCTTTTTTTTTTTTTCGCTCCTCGCCTTTTTTACACCTTTTCATGCTCCTTGCATTTTTCACACCTTTTCATGCTCCTCATCTTTGTTTTTTTTTTTTTTGCTCCTCACATTTTTTACACCTTTTCATGCTCCTTGCATTTGTCACACCTTTTCATGCTCCTCGTCTTTTTCTTTTTTTATTTCTTCTCGCATTTTTCACACCTTTTCATGCTCCTTGCATTTTACACACCTTTTCATGCTCCTCGCATTTTTCAAACCTTTTCATGCTCCTCACATTTTTCACAGCTTTTCATTCTCCTCGCATTTTTCACACCTTTTCATGCTCCTGGCATTTTTCACACCTTTTCATGCTCCTCGTATTTTTGACAACTTTTCATGCTCCTCGAAATTTTCACACCTTTTCATGCTCCTCACATTTTTCACACCTTTTCATGCTCCTCGTCTTTTTTTTTTGCTCCTCGCATGTTTCACACCTTTTCATGCCCCTTGCATTTTCTCACCTTTTCATGCTCCTCGCATTTTTACACCTTTTCATGCTCCTTGTATTTTTTTTTTGCTCCTCGCATTTTTCACACATTTTCATGCTCCTTGCATTTTTCGAACCTTTTCATGCTCCTCGCATTTTTCACACCTTTTCATGCTCCTTGCCTTTTTCACACCTTTTCATGCTCCTCGCTTTTTTCACACCTTTTCATGCTCCTCGAATTTTTCTTTTTTTTTTTTTTTTGCTCCTCACCTTTTTTACACCTTTTCATGCTGCTTGCATTTTTCACACCTTTTCCTGCTCGTCCTCTTTTTCTTTCTTTTTTTTTCTCCTCGCTTTTTTTACACCTTTTCATGCTCCTTGCATTTTACACTCCTTTCATGCTCCTCGTCTTTTTTTTTTTGCTCCTCGCATTATTCACACCTTTTCATGCTCCTCGTCTTTTTTTTTTTTGCTCCTCACATTTTTCACACGTTTTCATGCTCCTCGAATTTTTCACACCTTTTCATGCACCTCGCATTTTTCACACCTTTTCATGCTCCTTGCATTTTCACACCTTTTCATGCTCCTCGCATTTTTAAACCATTTCATGCTCCTTGTATTTTTTTTTGCTCCTCGCATTTTTCACACATTTTCATGCTCCTTGCATTTTTCACACCTTTTCATGCTCCTCGTATTTTTCTTTTTTTTTTTTTTGCTCCTCGCCTTTTTTACACCTTTTCATGCTCCTTGCATTTTTCATACCTTTTCATGCTCGTCGTCTTTTTTTTTTCTCCTCGCTTTTTTCACACCTTTTCATGCTCCTTGCATTTTTCACACCTTTTTATGCTCCCCACATTTTTCACACCTTTTCATGCTCCTCGCATTTTTCACACGTTTTCATGCTCCTCGTCTTTTTTTTTTTTTGCTCCTCGCATTTTTCACAACTTTTCATGATCCTCGCATTTTTCACACCTTTTCATGCTCCTCGTCTTTTTCTTTTTTTTTTCTTCTCACATTTTTCACACCTTTTCATGCTCCTCGAATTTTTCACACCTTTTCATGCACCTCGCATTTTTCACACCTTTTCATGCTCCTCGCATTTTTCACACCTTTTCATGCTCCTTGCATTTTTCACACCTTTTCATGCTCCTCGCATTTTTACACCTTTTCATGCTCCTTGTATTTTTTTTTGCTCCTCGCATTTTTCACACATTTTCATGCTCCTTGCATTTTTCAAAACTTTTCATGCTCCTCGCATTTTTCACACCTTTTCATGCTCCTTGCATTTTCCACACCTTTTCATGCTCCTCGCATATTTCACTCCTTTTCATGCTCCTCGCATTTTTCACACCTTTTCATGCTCCTCGTCTTTTTTTTTTTGCTCCTCACATTTTTCACACCTTTTCATGCACCTCGCATTCTTCACGCATTTTCATGCTCCTCGCATTTTTCACACCTTTTCATGCTCCTCGCATTTTTCACACCTTTTCATGCTCCTCGTCTTTTTCTTTTTTTTTTTTCTTCTCTCATTTTTCACACGTTTTCATGCTCCTTGCATTTTACACACCTTTTCATGCTCCTCGCATTTTTCAAACCTTTTCATGCTCCTCACATTTTTCACAGCTTTTCATTCTCGCATTTTTCACACCTTTTCATGCTCCTCGCATTTTTCACACCTTTTCATGCGCCTCGTATTTTTGACAACTTTTCATGCTCCTCGAAATTTTCACACATTTTCAGCTCCTCATATTTTTCACACCTTTTCCTGCTCCTTGCATTTTTCACACGTTTTCGTGTTCCTCACACTTTTCACACCTTTTCATGCTCCTCGTATTTTTCACACCTTTTCATGCTCCTCGCATTTTTCACAACTTTTCATGCTCCTCGCATTTTTCACACCTTTTCATGCTCCTCGTCTTTTTTTTTTTTGCTCCTCGCATTTTTCACACCCTTTCATGCTCCTCGCATTTTTCACACCTTTTCATGCTCCTCGCATTTTTCACACCTTTTCATGCTTCTCTTTTTTTTCACACCTTTTCTTGCACCTCGCATTTGTCACACCTTTTCATGCTCCTCGCATTTTTCACTCCTTCTCATGCTCCTCGCATTTTTCACACCTTTTCATGCTCCTCGTCTTTTTTTTTTTGCTCCTCGCGTTTTTCACACCTTTTCATGCTCCTTGCATTTTTCACACCTTTTCATGCTCCTCGCATTTTTCACAACTTTTCATGCTCCTCGCATTTTTCACACCTTTGCATGCTCCTCGTCTTTTTTTTTTTTGCTCCTCGCATTTTTCACACCCTTTCATGCTCCTCGCATTTTTCACACCTTTTCATGCTCCTCGCATTTTTCACACCTTTTCATGCTCCTCTTTTTTTTCACACCTTTTCATGCACCTCGCATTTGTCACACCTTTTCATGCTCCTCGCATTTTTCACTCCTTCTCATGCTCCTCGCATTTTTCACACCTTTTCATGCTCCTCGTCTTTTTTTTTTTGCTCCTCGCATTTTTCACACCTTTTCATGCTCCTCGCATTTTTCACACCTTTTCTTGCTCCTCGCATTTTTCACACCTTTTCATGCTCCTCTCTTTTTTCACACCTTTTCATGCACCTCGCATTTTTCACACCTTTCCATGCACCTCGCATTTTTCACGCCTTCTCATGCTCCTCGCATTTTTCACACCTTTTCATGCTCCTCGTCCTTTTTTTTTTTTTTTGCTCCTCGGATGTTTCACAACTTTTCATGCTCGTCGCATTTTTCACACCTTTTCATGCTCCTTGCTTTTTTCACACCTTTTCATTCTCCTCGTATTTTTCTTTTTTTTTTTTTCGCTCCTCGCCTTTTTTACACCTTTTCATGCTCCTTGCATTTTTCACACCTTTTCATGCTCCTCATCTTTGTTTTTTTTTTTTTTGCTCCTCACATTTTTTACACCTTTTCATGCTCCTTGCATTTGTCACACCTTTTCATGCTCCTCGTCTTTTTCTTTTTTTATTTCTTCTCGCATTTTTCACACCTTTTCATGCTCCTTGCATTTTACACACCTTTTCATGCTCCTCGCATTTTTCAAACCTTTTCATGCTCCTCACATTTTTCACAGCTTTTCATTCTCCTCGCATTTTTCACACCTTTTCATGCTCCTGGCATTTTTCACACCTTTTCATGCTCCTCGTATTTTTGACAACTTTTCATGCTCCTCGAAATTTTCACACCTTTTCATGCTCCTCACATTTTTCACACCTTTTCATGCTCCTCGTCTTTTTTTTTTGCTCCTCGCATGTTTCACACCTTTTCATGCCCCTTGCATTTTCTCACCTTTTCATGCTCCTCGCATTTTTACACCTTTTCATGCTCCTTGTATTTTTTTTTTGCTCCTCGCATTTTTCACACATTTTCATGCTCCTTGCATTTTTCGAACCTTTTCATGCTCCTCGCATTTTTCACACCTTTTCATGCTACTTGCCTTTTTCACACCTTTTCATGCTCCTCGCTTTTTTCACACCTTTTCATGCTCCTCGAATTTTTCTTTTTTTTTTTTTTTTGCTCCTCGCCTTTTTTACACCTTTTCATGCTGCTTGCATTTTTCACACCTTTTCCTGCTCGTCCTCTTTTTCTTTCTTTTTTTTTCTCCTCGCTTTTTTTACACCTTTTCATGCTCCTTGCATTTTACACTCCTTTCATGCTCCTCGTCTTTTTTTTTTTGCTCCTCGCATTATTCACACCTTTTCATGCTCCTCGTCTTTTTTTTTTTTGCTCCTCACATTTTTCACACGTTTTCATGCTCCTCGAATTTTTCACACCTTTTCATGCACCTCGCATTTTTCACACCTTTTCATGCTCCTTGCATTTTCACACCTTTTCATGCTCCTCGCATTTTTAAACCATTTCATGCTCCTTGTATTTTTTTTTGCTCCTCGCATTTTTCACACATTTTCATGCTCCTTGCATTTTTCACACCTTTTCATGCTCCTCGTATTTTTCTTTTTTTTTTTTTTGCTCCTCGCCTTTTTTACACCTTTTCATGCTCCTTGCATTTTTCATACCTTTTCATGCTCGTCGTCTTTTTTTTTTCTCCTCGCTTTTTTCACACCTTTTCATGCTCCTTGCATTTTTCACACCTTTTTATGCTCCCCACATTTTTCACACCTTTTCATGCTCCTCGCATTTTTCACACGTTTTCATGCTCCTCGTCTTTTTTTTTTTTTGCTCCTCGCATTTTTCACAACTTTTCATGATCCTCGCATTTTTCACACCTTTTCATGCTCCTCGTCTTTTTCTTTTTTTTTTTCTTCTCACATTTTTCACACCTTTTCATGCTCCTCGAATTTTTCACACCTTTTCATGCACCTCGCATTTTTCACACCTTTTCATGCTCCTCGCATTTTTCACACCTTTTCATGCTCCTTGCATTTTTCACACCTTTTCATGCTCCTCGCATTTTTACACCTTTTCATGCTCCTTGTATTTTTTTTTGCTCCTCGCATTTTTCACACATTTTCATGCTCCTTGCATTTTTCAAAACTTTTCATGCTCCTCGCATTTTTCACACCTTTTCATGCTCCTTGCATTTTCCACACCTTTTCATGCTCCTCGCATATTTCACTCCTTTTCATGCTCCTCGCATTTTTCACACCTTTTCATGCTCCTCGTCTTTTTTTTTTTGCTCCTCACATTTTTCACACCTTTTCATGCACCTCGCATTTTTCACGCATTTTCATGCTCCTCGCATTTTTCACACCTTTTCATGCTCCTCGCATTTTTCACACCTTTTCATGCTCCTCGTCTTTTTCTTTTTTTTTTTTCTTCTCTCATTTTTCACAGCTTTTCATGCTCCTTGCATTTTACACACCTTTTCATGCTCCTCGCATTTTTCAAACCTTTTCATGCTCCTCGCATTTTTCACAGCTTTTCATTCTCGCATTTTTCACACCTTTTCATGCTCCTCGCATTTTTCACACCTTTTCATGCGCCTCGTATTTTTGACAACTTTTCATGCTCCTCGAAATTTTCACACATTTTCAGCTCCTCATATTTTTCACACCTTTTCCTGCTCCTTGCATTTTTCACACGTTTTCGTGTTCCTCACACTTTTCACACCTTTTCATGCTCCTCGTATTTTTCACACCTTTTCATGCTCCTCGCATTTTTCACAACTTTTCATGCTCCTCGCATTTTTCACACCTTTTCATGCTCCTCGTCTTTTTTTTTTTGCTCCTCGCATTTTTCACACCCTTTCATGCTCCTCGCATTTTTCACACCTTTTCATGCTCCTCGCATTTTTCACACCTTTTCATGCTTCTCTTTTTTTTCACACCTTTTCTTGCACCTCGCATTTGTCACACCTTTTCATGCTCCTCGCATTTTTCACTCCTTCTCATGCTCCTCGCATTTTTCACACCTTTTCATGCTCCTCGTCTTTTTTTTTTTGCTCCTCGCGTTTTTCACACCTTTTCATTCTCCTCGCATTTTTCACACCTTTTCTTGCTCCTCGCATTTTTCACACCTTTTCATGCTCCTCTTTTTTTTCACACCTTTTCATGCACCTCGCATTTTTCACACCTTTCCATGCACCTCGCATTTTTCACGCCTTCTCATGCTCCTCGCATTTTTCACACCTTTTCATGCTCCTCGTCCTTTTTTTTTTTTTGCTCCTCGGATGTTTCACAACTTTTCATGCTCGTCGCATTTTTCACACCTTTTCATGCTCCTTGTTTTTTTAAACCTTTTCATTCTCCTCGTATTTTTCTTTTTTTTTTTTTTGCTCCTCGCCTTTTTTACACCTTTTCATGCTCCTTGCATTTTTCACACCTTTTCATGCTCCTCATCTTTGTTTTTTTTTTTGCTCCTCGCATTTTTTACACCTTTTCATGCTCCTTGCATTTGTCACACCTTTTCATGCTCCTCGTCTTTTTCTTTTTTTTTTCTTCTCGCATTTTTCACACCTTTTCATGCTCCTTGCATTTTACACACCTTTTCATGCTCCTCGCATTTTTCAAACCTTTTCATGCTCCTCACATTTTTCACAGCTTTTCATTCTCCTCGCATTTTTCACACCTTTTCATGCACCTCGCATTTTTACACCTTTTAATGCTCCTTGTATTTTTTTTTTGCTCCTCGCATTTTTCACACATTTTCATGCTCCTTGCATTTTTCAAAACTTTTCATGCTCCTTGCATTTTTCACACCTTTTCATGCTCCTTGCATTTTCCACACCTTTTCATGCTCCTCGCATATTTCACTCCTTTTCATGCTCCTCGCATTTTTCACACCTTTTCATGCTCCTCGTCTTTTTTTTTTTGCTCCTCACATTTTTCACACCTTTTCATGCACCTCGCATTTTTCACGCATTTTCATGCTCCTCGCATTTTTCACACCTTTTCATGCTCCTCGCATTTTTCACACCTTTTCATGCTCCTCGTCTTTTTCTTTTTTTTTTTCTTCTCGCATTTTTCACACCTTTTCATGCTCCTTGCATTTTACACACCTTTTCATGCTCCTCGCATTTTTCACACCTTTTCATGCTCCTCACATTTTTCACAGCTTTTCATTCTCGCATTTTTCACACCTTTTCATGCTCCTCGCATTTTTCACACCTTTTCATGCGCCTCGTATTTATGACAACTTTTCATGCTCCTCGAAATTTTCACACATTTTCAGCTCCTCATATTTTTCACACCTTTTCCTGCTCCTTGCATTTTTCACACGTTTTCGTGCTCCTCACACTTTTCACACCTTTTCATGCTCCTCGTATTTTTCACACCATTTCATGCACCTCGCATTTTTCACACCTTTTCATGCTCCTCGTATTTTTCACACCTTTTCATGCTCTTCGTCTTTTTTTTTTGCTCCTCGCATGTTTCACACCTTTTCATGCCCCTTGCATTTTCCAACCTTTTCATGCTCCTCGCATTTTTCACACCTTTTCATGCTACTTGCCTTTTCACACCTTTTAATGCTCCTCGCTTTTTTCACACCTTTTCATGCTCCTCGTATATTTCTTTTTTTTTTTTTTGCTCCTCGCCTTTTTTACACCTTTTCATGCTGCTTGCATTTTTCACACCTTTTCATGCTCGTCCTCTTTTTCTTTTCTTTTTTTTTTCTCCTCACTTTTTTCACACCTTTTCATGCTCCTTGCATTTTACACACCTTTTCATGCTCCTCGTCTTTTTTTTTTTTGCTCCTCACATTTTTCACACCTTTTCATGCTCCTCGAATTTTTCACACCTTTTCATGCACCTCGCATTTTTCACACCTTTTCATGCTCCTCGCATTTTTCACACCTTTTCATGCTCCTTGCATTTTTCACGCCTTTTCATGCCTCTCGCATTTTCACACCTTTTCATGCTCCTCGTATTTTTTTTCTGCTCCTCACATGTTTCACACATTTTCTTGCTCCTTGCATTTTCACACCTTTTCATGCTCCTCGCATTTTTACACCTTTTCATGCTCCTTGTATTTTTTTTTTGCTCCTTGCATTTTCACACCTTTTCATGCTCCTCGCATTTTTACACCTTTTCATGCTCGTCGTCTTTTTCTTTTTTCTCCTCGCTTTTTTAACACCTTTTCATGCTCCTTGCATTTTACACACCTTTTAATGCTCCTCGTCTTTTTTTTTTTGCTCCTCGCATTATTGACACCTTTTCATGCTCCTCGTCTTCATTTTTTTGGTCCTCACATTTTTCACACCTTTTCATGCTCCTCGAATTTTTCACACCTTTTCATGCACCTCGCATTTTTCACACCTTTTCATGCTCCTTGCATTTTTCACACCTTTTCATGCTCCTCGCATTTTTACACCTTTTCATGCTCCTTGTATTTTTTTTTTGCTCCTCGCATTTTTCACACATTTTCATGCTCCTTGCATTTTTCAAAACTTTTCATGCTCCTCGCATTTTTCACACCTTTTCATGCTCCTTGCATTTTTCACACCTTTTCATGCTCCTCGTCTTTTTTTTCTGCTCCTCGCATGTTTCACACATTTTCATGCTCCTTGCATTTTCACACCTTTTCATGCTCCTCGCATTTTTACACCTTTTCATGCTCCTTGAATTTTTTTTTTTTGCTCCTTGCATTTTCACACCTTTTCATGCTCCTCGCATTTTTACACCTTTTCATGCTCGTCGTCTTTTTCTTTTTTCTCCTCGCTTTTTTAACACCTTTTCATGCTCCTTGCATTTTACACACCTTTTAATGCTCCTCGTCTTTTTTTTTTTGCTCCTCGCATTATTCACACCTTTTCATGCTCCTCGTCTTTATTTTTTTGGTCCTCACATTTTTCACACCTTTTCATGCTCCTCGAATTTTTCACACCTTTTCATGCACCTCGCATTTTTCACACCTTTTCATGCTCCTTGCATTTTTCACACCTTTTCATGCTCCTCGCATTTTTACACCTTTTCATGCTCCTTGTATTTTTTTTTTGCTCCTCGCATTTTTCACACATTTTCATGCTCCTTGCATTTTTCAAAACTTTTCATGCTCCTCGCATTTTTCACACCTTTTCATGCTCCTTGCATTTTTCACACCTTTTCATGCTCCTCGCATATTTCACTCCTTTTCATGCTCCTCGCATTTTTCACACCTTTTCATGCTCCTCGTCTTTTTTTTTTTGCTCCCCACATTTTTCACACCTTTTCATGCACCTCGCATTTTTCATGCATTTTCATGCTCCTCGCATTTTTCACACCTTTTCATTCTCCTCGCATTTTTCACACCTTTTCATGCTCCTCGTCTTTTTTTTTTTCTTCTCGCATTTTTCACACCTTTTCATGCTCCTTGCATTTTACACACCTTTTCATGCTCCTCGCATTTTTCAAACCTTTTCAGGCTCCTTACATTTTTCACAGCTTTTCATTCTCGCATTTTTCACACCTTTTCATGCTCCACGCATTTTTCACACCTTTTCATGCGCCTCGTATTTTTGACAACTTTTCATGCTCCTCGAAATTTTCACACATTTTCATGCTCCTCGCATTTTTCACACCTTTTCCTGCTCCTTGCATTTTTCACACGTTTTCGTACTCCTCACACTTTTCACACCTTTTCATGCTCCTCGTATTTTTCACACCTTTTCATGCACCTCGCATTTTTCACACCTTTTCATGCTCCTCGCATTTTTCACACCTTTTCATGCTCTTCGTCTTTTTTTTTTGCTCCTCGCATGTTTCACACCTTTTCATGCCCCTTGCATTTTCACACCTTTTCATGCTCCTCGCATTTTTACACCTTTTCATGCTCCTTGTATTTTTTTTTGCTCCTCGCATTTTTCTCACATTTTCATGCTCCTTGCATTTTTCAAACCTTTTCATGCTCCTCGCATTTTTCACACCTTTTCATGCTACTTGCCTTTTCACACCTTTTAATGCTCCTCGCGTTTTTCACACCTTTTCATGCTCCTCGTATATTTCTTTTTTTTTTTTTTGCTCCTCGCCTTTTTTACACCTTTTCATGCTGCTTGCATTTTTCACACCTTTTCATGCTCGTCCTCTTTTTCTTTTCTTTTTTTTTTCTCCTCACTTTTTTCACACCTTTTCATGCTCCTTGCATTTTACACACCTTTTCATGCTCCTCGTCTTTTTTTTTTTTGCTCCTCACATTTTTCACACCTTTTCATGCTCCTCGAATTTTTCACACCTTTTCATGCACCTCGCATTTGTCACACCTTTTCATGCTCCTCGCATTTTTCACACCTTTTCATGCTCCTTGCATTTTTCACACCTTTTCATGCTCCTCGCATTTTCACACCTTTTCATGCTCCTCGTATTTTTCTTTTTTTTTTTCGCTCCTCGCCTTTTTTACACTTTTTCATGCTCCTTGCATTTTTCACACCTTTTCATGCTCTTCATCTTTTTCTTTTTTTTTTTTTGCTCCTCGCATTTTTCACACCTTTTCATCCTCCTCGCATTTTTCACACCTTTATATAGTCCTCGTCTTATTTTTTTTTTTGCTCCTCGCATGTTTCACACCTTTTCATGCTCCTTGCATTTTCACACCTTTTCATGCTCCTCGCATATTTAAACCTTTTCATGCTCCTTGTATTTTTTTTTGCTCCTCGCATTTTTCACACATTTTCATGCTCCTTGCATTTTTCAAACCTTTTCATGCTCCTCGCATTTTTCACACCTTTACATGCTACTCACCTTTTTCACACCTTTTCATGCTCCTCGCATTTTTCACACCTTTTCATGCTCCTCGTATTTTTCTTTTTTTTTTTTTTTTGCTCCTCGCCTTTTTTACACCTTTTCATGCTCCTTGCATTTTTCATACCTTTTCATGCTCGTCGTCTTTTTTTTTTTCTCCTCGCTTTTTTCACACCTTTTCATGCTCCTTGCATTTTTCACACCTTTTTCTGCTCCCCACATTTTTCACACCTTTTCATGCTCCTCGCATTTTTCACATGTTTTCATGCTCCTCGTCTTTTTTTTTTTTGCTCCTCTCATTTTTCACAACTTTTCATGATCCTCGCATTTTTCACACCTTTTCATGCTCCTCGCATTTTTCGCACCTTTTCATGCTCCTCGCATTTTTCGCACCTTTTCATGCTCCTCGCATTTTTCACACCTTTTCGTGGTCCTCGTGTTTTTTTTTTTTTGCTCCTCGCATTTTTCACAACTTTTCATGCTCCTCACATTTTTCACACCTTTTCATGCTCCTTGTCTTTTACTTTTTTTTTTTTTTAGCTCCTCGCGTTTTTCACACCTTTTCATGCTCCTCATATTGTTCACACCTTTTCCTGTTCCTCGCATTTTTCACACATTTTCATGCTCCTCGCATTTTTCACACCTTTTCATGCTCCTCATCTTTTTCTTTTTTTTTTTTTTTGCTCCTCGCATTTTTCACACGTTTTCATGCTCCTCGCATTTTTCACACATTTATATGCTCCTCGTCTTATTTTTTTTTTGCTCCTCCCATTTTTCACACCTTTTCATGCTCCTCGTCTTTTTCTTTTTTTTTTTTCTTCTCGCATTTTTCACACCTTTTCATGCTCCTTGCATTTTACACACCTTTTCATGCTCCTCGCATTTTTCAAACCTTTTCATGCTCCTCGCATTTTTCACACCTTTTCATGCTACTTGCCTTTTCACACCTTTTAATGCTCCTCGCTTTTTTCACACCTTTTCATGCTCCTCGTATATTTCTTTTTTTTTTTTTTGCTCCTCGCCTTTTTTACACCTTTTCATGCTGCTTGCATTTTTCACACCTTTTCATGCTCGTCCTCTTTTTCTTTTCTTTTTTTTTTCTCCTCACTTTTTTCACACGTTTTCATGCTCCTTGCATTTTACACACCTTTTCATGCTCCTCGTCTTTTTTTTTTTTGCTCCTCACATTTTTCACACCTTTTCATGCTCCTCGAATTTTTCACACCTTTTCATGCACCTCGCATTTGTCACACCTTTTCATGCTCCTCGCATTTTTCACACCTTTTCATGCTCCTTGCATTTTTCACACCTTTTCATGCTCCTCGCATTTTCACACCTTTTCATGCTCCTCGTATTTTTCTTTTTTTTTTTCGCTCCTCGCCTTTTTTACACTTTTTCATGCTCCTTGCATTTTTCACACCTTTTCATGCTCTTCATCTTTTTCTTTTTTTTTTTTTGCTCCTCGCATTTTTCACACCTTTTCATCCTCCTCGCATTTTTCACACCTTTATATAGTCCTCGTCTTATTTTTTTTTTTGCTCCTCGCATGTTTCACACCTTTTCATGCTCCTTGCATTTTCACACCTTTTCATGCTCCTCGCATATTTAAACCTTTTCATGCTCCTTGTATTTTTTTTTGCTCCTCGCATTTTTCACACATTTTCATGCTCCTTGCATTTTTCAAACCTTTTCATGCTCCTCGCATTTTTCACACCTTTACATGCTACTCACCTTTTTCACACCTTTTCATGCTCCTCGCATTTTTCACACCTTTTCATGCTCCTCGTATTTTTCTTTTTTTTTTTTTTTTGCTCCTCGCCTTTTTTTCCCCTTTTCCTGCTCCTTGCTTTTTTCATACCTTTTCATGCTCGTCGTCTTTTTTTTTTCTCCTCGCTTTTTTCACACCTTTTCATGCTCCTTGCATTTTTCACACCTTTTTATGCTCCCCACATTTTTCACACCTTTTCATGCTCCTCGCATTTTTCACATGTTTTCATGCTCCTCGTCTTTTTTTTTTTTTGCTCCTCTCATTTTTCACAACTTTTCATGATCCTCGCATTTTTCACACCTTTTCATGCTCCTCGCATTTTTCGCACCTTTTCATGCTCCTCGCATTTTTCGCACCTTTTCATGCTCCTCGCATTTTTCACACCTTTTCGTGGTCCTCGTGTTTTTTTTTTTTTGCTCCTCGCATTTTTCACAACTTTTCATGCTCCTCGCATTTTTCACACCTTTTCATGCTCCTTGTCTTTTACTTTTTTTTTTTTTAGCTCCTCGCGTTTTTCACACCTTTTCATGCTCCTCATATTGTTCACACCTTTTCCTGTTCCTCGCATTTTTCACACCTTTTCATGCTCCTCGCATTTTTCACACCTTTTCATGCTCCTCATCTTTTTCTTTTTTTTTTTTTTTGCTCCTCGCATTTTTCACACGTTTTCATGCTCCTCGCATTTTTCACACATTTATATGCTCCTCGTCTTATTTTTTTTTTTGCTCCTCCCATTTTTCACACCTTTTCATGCTCCTCGTCTTTTTCTTTTTTTTTTTTTCTTCTCGCATTTTTCACACCTTTTCATGCTCCTTGCATTTTACACACCTTTTCATGCTCCTCGCATTTTTCAAACCTTTTCATGCTCCTCGCATTTTTCACACCTTTTCATGCTACTTGCCTTTTTCACACCTTTTCATGCTCCTCGCTTTTTTCACACCTTTTCATGTTCCTCGAATTTTTCTTTTCTTTTTTTTTTTTGCTCCTCGCCTTTTTTACACGTTTTCATGCTGCTTGCATTTTTCACACCTTTTCATGCTCGTCCTCTTTTTCTTTCTTTTTTTTTCTCCTCGCTATTTTCACTCCTTTTCATGCTCCTTGCATTTTACACACCTTTTCATGCTCCTGCTCTTTTTTTTTTTGCTCCTCGCATTATTCACACCTTTTCATGCTCCTCGTTTTTTTTTTTTGCTCCTCACATTTTTCACACGTTTTCATGCTCCTCGAATTTTTCACACCTTTTCATGCACCTCGCATTTTTCACACCTTTTCATGCTCCTCGCATTTTTCACACCTTTTCATGCTCCTCGTCTTTTTTTTTTGCTCCTCGCATGTTTCACACCTTTTCATGCTCCTTGCATTTTCACACCTTTTCATGCTCCTCGCATTTTTACACCTTTTCATGCTCCTTGTATTTTTTTTTGCTCCTCGCATTTTTCACACATTTTCATGCTCCTTGCATTTTTCAAACCTTTTCATGCTCCTCGCATTTTTCACACCTTTTCATGCTACTCGCCTTTTTCACACCTTTTCATGCTCCTCGTTTTTTTCACACCTTTTCATGCTCCTCGTATTTTTCTTTTTTTTTTTTTTGCTCCTCGCCTTTTTTACACCTTTTCATGCTCCTTTCTTTTTTCTTACCTTTCCATGCTCGTCGTCTTTTTTTTTTTTCTCCTCGCTTTTTTCACACCTTTTCATGCTCCTTGCATTTTTCACACCTTTTTATGCTCCCCACATTTTTCACACCTTTTCATGCTCCTCGCATTTTTCACACGTTTTCATGCTCCTCGTCTTTTTTATTTTTTCCTCCTCTCATTTTTCACAACTTTTCATGATCCTCGCATTTTTCACACCTTTTCATGCTCCTCGCATTTTTCACACCTTTTCGTGGTCCTCGTGTTTTTTTTTTTTTGCTCCTCTCATTTCTCACAACTTTTCATGCTCCTTGCATTTTTCACACCTTTTCATCTCCTCGCATTTTTCACAACTTTTCATGCTCCTCGCATTTTTCACACCTTTTCATGCTCCTCGTCTTTTACTTTTTTTTTTTTTGCTCCTCGCATTTTTCACACCTTTTCATGCTCCTCATATTGTTCACACCTTTTCCTGTTCCTCGCATTTTTCACACCTTTTCATGCTCCTCGCATTTTTCACACCTTTTCATGCTCCTCATATTTTTCTTTTTTTTTTTTGCTCCTCGCATTTTTCACACCTTTTCATGCTCCTCGCATTTTTCAAACCTTTTCATTCTCCTCGCATTTTTCACACCTTTTCATGCTCCTCGCATATTTCACACATTTTCTTGCTCCTCGTATTTTTGACAACTTTTATGCTCCTCGAAATTTACACATTTTCATGCTCCTCATATTTTTCACACCTTTTCTTGCTCCTTGCATTTTTCACACGTTTTCATGCTCCTCGCACTTTTCACACCTTTTCATGCTCCTCGTATTTTTCACACCTTTGCATGCACCTCGCATTTTTCACACCTTTTCATGCTCCTCGCATTTTTCACACCTTTTCATGCTCCTTGTCTTTTTTTTTTGCTCCTCGCATGTTTCACACATTTTCATGCTCCTTGCATTTTCACACCTTTTCATGCTCCTCGCATTTTTACACCTTTTCATGCTCCTTGTATTTTTTTTTTGCTCCTCGCATTTTTCACACATTTTCATGCTCCTTGCATTTTTCAAACCTTTTCATGCTCCTCACATATTTCACACCTTTTCATGCTACTTGCCTTTTTCACACCTTTTCATGCTCCTCGATTTTTTCACACCTTTTCATGCTCCTCGTATCTTTCTTGTTTTTTTCCTTGTTTCTCGCCTTTTTTACACCTTTTCATGCTGCTTGCATTTTTCACACCTTTTCATGCTCGTCGTCTTTTTCTTTTTTCTCTTCGCTTTTTTAACACCTTTTCATGCTGCTTGCATTTTTCACACCTTTTCATGCTCCTCGTCTTTTTTTTTTTGCTCCTCGCATTATTCACACCTTTTCATGCTCCTCGTCTTTTTTTTTTTGCTCCTCACATTTTTCACACCTTTTCATGCTCCTCGAATTTTTCACACCTTTTCATGCACCTCGCATTTTTCACACCTTTTCATGCTCCTCGCATTTTTCACACCTTTTCATGCTCCTTGCATTTTTCACACCTTTTCATGCTCCTCGCATTTTTACACCTTTTCATGCTCCTTGCATTTTTCACAGCTTTTCATGCTCCTTGTAATTTTTTTTTGCTCCTTGCATTTTTCACACTTTTTCATGCTCCTTGCAATTTACACACCTTTTCATGCTCCTCGCATGTTTCACACCTTTTCATGCTCCTCCCTTTTTTCACACCTTTTCATGCTCCTCGCATGTTTCACACCTTTTCATGCCCCTTGCATTTTCACACCTTTTCATGCTCCTTGCATTTTTACACCTTTTCATGCTCCTTGTATTTTTTTTTTGCTCCTCGCATTTTTCACACATTTTCATGCTCCTTGCATTTTACACACCTTTTCATGCTCCTCGCATTTTTCAAACCTTTTCATCCTCCTCACATTTTTCACAGCTTTTAATTCTCCTCGCATTTTTCACACCTTTTCATGCTTCTCGCATTTTTCACACCTTTTCATGCTCCTCGTATTTTTGACAACTTTTCATGCTCCTCGAAATTTTCACACCTTTTCATGCTCCTCACATTTTTCACACCTTTTCATGCTCCTCGTCTTTTTTTTTTGCTCCTCGCATGTTTCACACCTTTTCATGCCCCTTGCATTTTCACACCTTTTCATGCTCCTCGCATTTTTACACCTTTTCATGCTCCTTGTATTTTTTTTTTGCTCCTCGCATTTTTCACACATTTTCATGCTCCTTGCATTTTTCGAACCTTTTCATGCTCCTCGCATTTTTCACACCTTTTCATGCTACTTGCCTTTTTCACACCTTTTCATGCTCCTCGCTTTTTTCACACCTTTTCATGCTCCTCGAATTTTTCTTTTTTTTTTTTTTTTGCTCCTCGCCTTTTTTACACCTTTTCATGCTGCTTGCATTTTTCACACCTTTTCCTGCTCGTCCTCTTTTTCTTTCTTTTTTTTTCTCCTCGCTTTTTTCACACCTTTTCATGCTCCTTGCATTTTACACACCTTTCATGCTCCTCGTCTTTTTTTTTTTTGCTCCTCGCATTATTCACACCTTTTCATGCTCCTCGTCTTTTTTTTTTTGCTCCTCACATTTTTCACACGTTTTCATGCTCCTCGAATTTTTCACACCTTTTCATGCACCTCGCATTTTTCACACGTTTTCATGCTCCTCGCATTTTTCACACCTTTTCATGCTCCTCGTCTTTTTTTTTTGCTCCTCGCATGTTTCACACATTTTCATGCTCCTTGCATTTTCACACGTTTTCATGCTCCTCGCATTTTTAAACCATTTCATGCTCCTTGTATTTTTTTTTGCTCCTCGCATTTTTCACACATTTTCATGCTCCTTGCATTTTTCAAACCTTTTCATGCTCCACGCATTTTTCATACCTTTACATGCTACTCGCCTTTTTCACACCTTTTCATGCTCCTCGCATTTTTCACACCTTTTCATGCTCCTCGCATTTTTCACACCTCTCATGCTCCTCGTATTTTTCTTTTTTTTTTTTTTGCTCCTCGCCTTTTTTACACCTTTTCATGCTCCTTGCATTTTTCATACCTTTTCATGCTCGTCGTCTTTTTTTTTTCTCCTCGCTTTTTTCACATCTTTTCATGCTCCTCGCATTTTTCACACCTTTTCTTGCTCCTCGCATTTTTCACACCTTTTCATGCTCCTCGCATTTTTCACACCTTTTCATGCTCCTCGCATTTTTCACACCTTTTCATGCCTCTCGCATTTTCACACCTTTTCATGGTCCTCGTATTTTTCTTTTTTTTTTTTCGCTCCTCCCCTTTTTTACACCTTTTCATGCTCCTTGCATTTTTCACACCTTTTCATGCACCTCGCATTTTTCACATCTTTTCATGCTCCTCGCATTTTTCACACCTTTTCATGCTCCTCGTCTTTTTTTTCTGCTCCTCGCATGTTTCACACATTTTCATGCTCCTTGCATTTTCACACCTTTTCATGCTCCTCGCATTTTTACACCTTTTCATGCTCCTTGCATTTTACACACCTTTTAATGCTCCTCATCTTTTTTTTTTTTCTCCTCGCATTATTCACACCTTTTCATGCTCCTCGTCTTTATTTTTTTGGTCCTCACATTTTTCACACCTTTTCATGCTCCTCGAATTTTTCACACCTTTTCATGCCCCTCGCATTTTTCACACCTTTTCATGCTCCTTGCATTTTTCACACCTTTTCATGCTCCTCGCATTTTTACACCTTTTCATGCTCCTTGTTTTTTTTTTTTGCTCCTCGCATTTTTCACACATTTTCATGCTCCTTGCATTTTTCAAAACTTTTCATGCTCCTCGCATTTTTCACACCTTTTCATGCTCCTCGCATTTTTCACACCTTTTCATGCTCCTTGCATTTTACACACCTTTTCATGCTCCTCGCATTTTTCAAACCTTTTCATGCTCCTCGCATTTTTCACACCTTTTCATGCTACTTGCCTTTTCACACCTTTTAATGCTCCTCGCTTTTTTCACACCTTTTCATGCTCCTCGTATATTTCTTTTTTTTTTTTTTGCTCCTCGCCTTTTTTACACCTTTTCATGCTGCTTGCATTTTTCACACCTTTTCATGCTCGTCCTCTTTTTCTTTTCTTTTTTTTTTCTCCTCACTTTTTTCACACGTTTTCATGCTCCTTGCATTTTACACACCTTTTCATGCTCCTCGTCTTTTTTTTTTTTGCTCCTCACATTTTTCACACCTTTTCATGCTCCTCGAATTTTTCACACCTTTTCATGCACCTCGCATTTTTCACACCTTTTCATGCTCCTCGCATTTTTCACACCTTTTCATGCTCCTTGCATTTTTTCACACCTTTTCATGCTCCTCGCATTTTCACACCTTTTCATGCTCCTCGTATTTTTCTTTTTTTTTTTCGCTCCTCGCCTTTTTTACACTTTTTCATGCTCCTTGCATTTTTCACACCTTTTCATGCTCTTCATCTTTTTCTTTTTTTTTTTTTGCTCCTCGCATTTTTCACACCTTTTCATCCTCCTCGCATTTTTCACACCTTTATATAGTCCTCGTCTTATTTTTTTTTTTGCTCCTCGCATGTTTCACACCTTTTCATGCTCCTTGCATTTTCACACCTTTTCATGCTCCTCGCATATTTAAACCTTTTCATGCTCCTTGTATTTTTTTTTGCTCCTCGCATTTTTCACACATTTTCATGCTCCTTGCATTTTTCAAACCTTTTCATGCTCCTCGCATTTTTCACACCTTTACATGCTACTCACCTTTTTCACACCTTTTCATGCTCCTCGCATTTTTCACACCTTTTCATGCTCCTCGTATTTTTCTTTTTTTTTTTTTTTTTGCTCCTCGCCTTTTTTACACCTTTTCATGCTCCTTGCATTTTTCATACCTTTTCATGCTCGTCGTCTTTTTTTTTTCTCCTCGCTTTTTTCACACCTTTTCATGCTCCTTGCATTTTTCACACCTTTTTATGCTCCCCACATTTTTCACACCTTTTCATGCTCCTCGCATTTTTCACATGTTTTCATGCTCCTCGTCTTTTTTTTTTTTTGCTCCTCTCATTTTTCACAACTTTTCATGATCCTCGCATTTTTCACACCTTTTCATGCTCCTCGCATTTTTCGCACCTTTTCATGCTCCTCGCATTTTTCGCACCTTTTCATGCTCCTCGCATTTTTCACACCTTTTCGTGGTCCTCGTGTTTTTTTTTTTTTTGCTCCTCGCATTTTTCACAACTTTTCATGCTCCTCGCATTTTTCACACCTTTTCATGCTCCTTGTCTTTTACTTTTTTTTTTTTTAGCTCCTCGCGTTTTTCACACCTTTTCATGCTCCTCATATTGTTCACACCTTTTCCTGTTCCTCGCATTTTTCACACATTTTCATGCTCCTCGCATTTTTCACACCTTTTCATGCTCCTCATCTTTTTCTTTTTTTTTTTTTTTGCTCCTCGCATTTTTCACACGTTTTCATGCTCCTCGCATTTTTCACACATTTATATGCTCCTCGTCTTATTTTTTTTTTTGCTCCTCCCATTTTTCACACCTTTTCATGCTCCTCGTCTTTTTCTTTTTTTTTTTTTCTTCTCGCATTTTTCACACCTTTTCATGCTCCTTGCATTTTACACACCTTTTCATGCTCCTCGCATTTTTCAAACCTTTTCATGCTCCTCGCATTTTTCACACCTTTTCATGCTACTTGCCTTTTTCACACCTTTTCATGCTCCTCGCTTTTTTCACACCTTTTCATGTTCCTCGAATTTTTCTTTTCTTTTTTTTTTTTGCTCCTCGCCTTTTTTACACGTTTTCATGCTGCTTGCATTTTTCACACCTTTTCATGCTCGTCCTCTTTTTCTTTCTTTTTTTTTCTCCTCGCTATTTTCACTCCTTTTCATGCTCCTTGCATTTTACACACCTTTTCATGCTCCTGCTCTTTTTTTTTTTGCTCCTCGCATTATTCACACCTTTTCATGCT
Source organism: Cervus elaphus (assembly GCF_910594005.1). NCBI lineage: Eukaryota > Metazoa > Chordata > Mammalia > Artiodactyla > Cervidae > Cervus > Cervus elaphus. Next base: position 2,331,141 of record NW_025316787.1, read on the forward strand.
CCTCGTTTTTTTTTTTTGCTCCTCACATTTTTCACACGTTTTCATGCTCCTCGAATTTTTCACACCTTTTCATGCACCTCGCATTTTTCACACCTTTTCATGCTCCTCGCATTTTTCACACCTTTTCATGCTCCTCGTCTTTTTTTTTTGCTCCTCGCATGTTTCACACCTTTTCATGCTCCTTGCATTTTCACACCTTTTCATGCTCCTCGCATTTTTACACCTTTTCATGCTCCTTGTATTTTTTTTTGCTCCTCGCATTTTTCACACATTTTCATGCTCCTTGCATTTTTCAAACCTTTTCATGCTCCTCGCATTTTTCACACCTTTACATGCTACTCGCCTTTTTCACACCTTTTCATGCTCCTCGCTTTTTTCACACCTTTTCATGCTCCTCGTATTTTTCTTTTTTTTTTTTTTGCTCCTCGCCTTTTTTACACCTTTTCATGCTCCTTGCATTTTTCATACCTTTCCATGCTCGTCGTCTTTTTTTTTTTTCTCCTCGCTTTTTTCACACCTTTTCATGCTCCTTGCATTTTTCACACCTTTTTATGCTCCCCACATTTTTCACACCTTTTCATGCTCCTCGCATTTTTCACACGTTTTCATGCTCCTCGTCTTTTTTATTTTTTCCTCCTCTCATTTTTCACAACTTTTCATGATCCTCGCATTTTTCACACCTTTTCATGCTCCTCGCATTTTTCACACCTTTTCGTGGTCCTCGTGTTTTTTTTTTTTTGCTCCTCTCATTTCTCACAACTTTTCATGCTCCTTGCATTTTTCACACCTTTTCATCTCCTCGCATTTTTCACAACTTTTCATGCTCCTCGCATTTTTCACACCTTTTCATGCTCCTCGTCTTTTACTTTTTTTTTTTTTGCTCCTCGCATTTTTCACACATTTTCATGCTCCTCATATTTTTCACACCTTTTCCTGTTCCTCGCATTTTTCACACCTTTTCATGCTCCTCGCATTTTTCACACCTTTTCATGCTCCTCATATTTTTCTTTTTTTTTTTTGCTCCTCGCATTTTTCACACCTTTTCATGCTCCTCGCATTTTTCACACCTTTTCATGCTCCTCGCATTTTTCACACCTTTTCATGCTCCTCGCATATTTCACACATTTTCTTGCTCCTCGTATTTTTGACAACTTTTATGCTCCTCGAAATTTACACATTTTCATGCTCCTCATATTTTTCACACCTTTTCCTGCTCCTTGCATTTTTCACACGTTTTCATGCTCCTCGCACTTTTCACACCTTTTCATGCTCCTCGTATTTTTCACACCTTTTCATGCACCTCGCATTTTTCACATCTTTTCATGCTCCTCGCATTTTTCACACCTTTTCATGCTCCTCGTCTTTTTTTTTTGCTCCTCGCATGTTTCACACATTTTCATGCTCCTTGCATTTTCACACCTTTTCATGCTCCTCGCATTTTTACACCTTTTCATGCTCCTTGTATTTTTTTTTTGCTCCTCGCATTTTTCACACATTTTCATGCTCCTTGCATTTTTCAAACCTTTTCATGCTCCTCACATATTTCACACCTTTTCATGCTACTTGCCTTTTTCACACCTTTTCATGCTCCTCGATTTTTTCACACCTTTTCATGCTCCTCGTATCTTTCTTGTTTTTTTCCTTGTTTCTCGCCTTTTTTACACCTTTTCATGCTGCTTGCATTTTTCACACCTTTTCATGCTCGTCGTCTTTTTCTTTTTTCTCCTCGCTTTTTTAACACCTTTTCATGCTCCTTGCATTTTACACACCTTTTAATGCTCCTCGTCTTTTTTTTTTTGCTCCTCGCATTATTCACACCTTTTCATGCTCCTCGTCTTTTTTTTTTTGCTCCTCACATTTTTCACACCTTTTCATGCTCCTCGAATTTTTCACACCTTTTCATGCACCTCGCATTTTTCACACCTTTTCATGCTCCTCGCATTTTTCACACCTTTTCATGCTCCTTGCATTTTTCACACCTTTTCATGCTCCTCGCATTTTTACACCTTTTCATGCTCCTTGCATTTTTCACAGCTTTTCATGCTCCTTGTAATTTTTTTTTGCTCCTTGCATTTTTCACACTTTTTCATGCTCCTTGCAATTTACACACCTTTTCATGCTCCTCGCATGTTTCACACCTTTTCATGCTCCTCCCTTTTTTCACACCTTTTCATGCTCCTCGCATGTTTCACACCTTTTCATGCCCCTTGCATTTTCACACCTTTTCATGCTCCTTGCATTTTTACACCTTTTCATGCTCCTTGTATTTTTTTTTTGCTCCTCGCATTTTTCACACATTTTCATGCTCCTTGCATTTTACACACCTTTTCATGCTCCTCGCATTTTTCAAACCTTTTCATGCTCCTCACATTTTTCACAGCTTTTCATTCTCCTCGCATTTTTCACACCTTTTCATGCTCCTCGCATTTTTCACACCTTTTCATGCTCCTCGTATTTTTGACAACTTTTCATGCTCCTCGAAATTTTCACACCTTTTCATGCTCCTCACATTTTTCACACCTTTTCATGCTCCTCGTCTTTTTTTTTTGCTCCTCGCATGTTTCACACCTTTTCATGCCCCTTGCATTTTCACACCTTTTCATGCTCCTCGCATTTTTACACCTTTTCATGCTCCTTGTATTTTTTTTTTGCTCCTCGCATTTTTCACACATTTTCATGCTCCTTGCATTTTTCGAACCTTTTCATGCTCCTCGCATTTTTCACACCTTTTCATGCTACTTGCCTTTTTCACACCTTTTCATGCTCCTCGCTTTTTTCACACCTTTTCATGCTCCTCGAATTTTTCTTTTTTTTTTTTTTTTTCTCCTCGCCTTTTTTTCACCTTTTCATGCTGCTTGCATTTTTCACACCTTTTCCTGCTCGTCCTCTTTTTCTTTCTTTTTTTTTTCTCCTCGCTTTTTTCACACCTTTTCATGCTCCTTGCATTTTACACACCTTTCATGCTCCTCGTCTTTTTTTTTTTTGCTCCTCGCATTATTCACACCTTTTCATGCTCCTCGTCTTTTTTTTTTTGCTCCTCACATTTTTCACACGTTTTCATGCTCCTCGAATTTTTCACACCTTTTCATGCACCTCGCATTTTTCACACGTTTTCATGCTCCTCGCATTTTTCACACCTTTTCATGCTCCTCGTCTTTTTTTTTTGCTCCTCGCATGTTTCACACATTTTCATGCTCCTTGCATTTTCACACGTTTTCATGCTCCTCGCATTTTTAAACCATTTCATGCTCCTTGTATTTTTTTTTGCTCCTCGCATTTTTCACACATTTTCATGCTCCTTGCATTTTTCAAACCTTTTCATGCTCCACGCATTTTTCATACCTTTACATGCTACTCGCCTTTTTCACACCTTTTCATGCTCCTCGCATTTTTCACACCTTTTCATGCTCCTCGCATTTTTCACACCTCTCATGCTCCTCGTATTTTTCTTTTTTTTTTTTTTGCTCCTCGCCTTTTTTACACCTTTTCATGCTCCTTGCATTTTTCATACCTTTTCATGCTCGTCGTCTTTTTTTTTTCTCCTCGCTTTTTTCACATCTTTTCATGCTCCTCGCATTTTTCACACCTTTTCATGCTCCTCGCATTTTTCACACCTTTTCATGCTCCTCGCATTTTTCACACCTTTTCATGCTCCTTGCATTTTTCACACCTTTTCATGCCTCTCGCATTTTCACACCTTTTCATGGTCCTCGTATTTTTCTTTTTTTTTTTTCGCTCCTCCCCTTTTTTACACCTTTTCATGCTCCTTGCATTTTTCACACCTTTTCATGCACCTCGCATTTTTCACATCTTTTCATGCTCCTCGCATTTTTCACACCTTTTCATGCTCCTCGTCTTTTTTTTCTGCTCCTCGCATGTTTCACACATTTTCATGCTCCTTGCATTTTCACACCTTTTCATGCTCCTCGCATTTTTACACCTTTTCATGCTCCTTGCATTTTACACACCTTTTAATGCTCCTCATCTTTTTTTTTTTGCTCCTCGCATTATTCACACCTTTTCATGCTCCTCGTCTTTATTTTTTTGGTCCTCACATTTTTCACACCTTTTCATGCTCCTCGAATTTTTCACACCTTTTCATGCACCTCGCATTTTTCACACCTTTTCATGCTCCTTGCATTTTTCACACCTTTTCATGCTCCTCGCATTTTTACACCTTTTCATGCTCCTTGTTTTTTTTTTTTTGCTCCTCGCATTTTTCACACATTTTCATGCTCCTTGCATTTTTCAAAACTTTTCATGCTCCTCGCATTTTTCACACCTTTTCATGCTCCTTGCATTTTTCACACCTTTTCATGCTCTTCGTCTTTTTTTTTTGCTCCTCGCATGTTTCACACCTTTTCATGCCCCTTGCATTTTCACACCTTTTCATGCTCCTCGCATTTTTACACCTTTTCATGCTCCTTGTATTTTTTTTTGCTCCTCGCATTTTTCTCACATTTTCATGCTCCTTGCATTTTTCAAACCTTTTCATGCTCCTCACATTTTTGCACCTTTTCATGCTCCTTGTATTTTTTTTTGGCTCCTCGCATTTTTCTCACAATTTCTTGCTCCTTGCATTTTTCAAACCTTTTCATGCTCCTCGCATTTTTCACACATTTTCATGCTCCTTGTATTTTTCACACCTTTTCATGCTCCTCGTTTTTTCACACCTTTTCATGCTCCTCACATTTTTCACACCTTTTCGTGGTTCTCGTCTTTTTTTTTTTTTGCTCCTCTCATTTTTCACAACTTTTCATGCTCCTTGCATTTTTCACACCTTTTCATGCTCCTCGCATTTTTCACAGCTTTTCATGCTCCTCGCATTTTTCACACCTTTGCATGCTCCTCGTCTTTTTTTTTTTGCTTCTCGCATTTTTCACACCCTTTCATGCTCCTCGCATTTTTCACGCATTTTCATGCTCCTCGCATTTTTCACACCTTTTCATGCTCCTCGCATTTTTCAAACCTTTTCATGCTCCTCACATTTTTCACAGCTTTTCATTCTCCTCGCATTTTTCACACCTTTTCATGCTCCTCGCACTTTTCACACCTTTTCATGCTCCTCGTATTTTTGACAACTTTTCATGCTCCTCGAAATTTTCACACCTTTTCATGCTCCTCACATTTTTCACACCTTTTCATGCTCCTCGTCTTTTTTTTTTGCTCCTCGCATGTTTCACACCTTTTCATGCCCCTTGCATTTTCACACCTTTTCATGCTCCTCGCATTTTTACACCTTTTCATGCTCCTTGTATTTTTTTTTTGCTCCTCGCATTTTTCACACATTTTCATGCTCCTTGCATTTTTCGAACCTTTTCATGCTCCTCGCATTTTTCACACCTTTTCATGCTACTTGCCTTTTTCACACCTTTTCATGCTCCTCGCTTTTTTCACACCTTTTCATGCTCCTCGAATTTTTCTTTTTTTTTTTTTTTTGCTCCTCGCCTTTTTTACACCTTTTCATGCTGCTTGCATTTTTCACACCTTTTCCTGCTCGTCCTCTTTTTCTTTCTTTTTTTTTTCTCCTCGCTTTTTTCACACCTTTTCATGCTCCTTGCATTTTACACACCTTTCATGCTCCTCGTCTTTTTTTTTTTTGCTCCTCGCATTATTCACACCTTTTCATGCTCCTCGTCTTTTTTTTTTTGCTCCTCACATTTTTCACACGTTTTCATGCTCCTCGAATTTTTCACACCTTTTCATGCACCTCGCATTTTTCACACGTTTTCATGCTCCTCGCATTTTTCACACCTTTTCATGCTCCTCGTCTTTTTTTTTTGCTCCTCGCATGTTTCACACATTTTCATGCTCCTTGCATTTTCACACGTTTTCATGCTCCTCGCATTTTTAAACCATTTCATGCTCCTTGTATTTTTTTTTGCTCCTCGCATTTTTCACACATTTTCATGCTCCTTGCATTTTTCAAACCTTTTCATGCTCCACGCATTTTTCATACCTTTACATGCTACTCGCCTTTTTCACACCTTTTCATGCTCCTCGCATTTTTCACACCTTTTCATGCTCCTCGCATTTTTCACACCTCTCATGCTCCTCGTATTTTTCTTTTTTTTTTTTTTGCTCCTCGCCTTTTTTACACCTTTTCATGCTCCTTGCATTTTTCATACCTTTTCATGCTCGTCGTCTTTTTTTTTTCTCCTCGCTTTTTTCACATCTTTTCATGCTCCTCGCATTTTTCACACCTTTTCATGCACCTCGCATTTTTCACACCTTTTCATGCTCCTCGCATTTTTCACACCTTTTCATGCTCCTTGCATTTTTCACACCTTTTCATGCCTCTCGCATTTTCACACCTTTTCATGGTCCTCGTATTTTTCTTTTTTTTTTTTCGCTCCTCCCCTTTTTTACACCTTTTCATGCTCCTTGCATTTTTCACACCTTTTCATGCACCTCGCATTTTTCACATCTTTTCATGCTCCTCGCATTTTTCACACCTTTTCATGCTCCTCGTCTTTTTTTTCTGCTCCTCGCATGTTTCACACATTTTCATGCTCCTTGCATTTTCACACCTTTTCATGCTCCTCGCATTTTTACACCTTTTCATGCTCCTTGCATTTTACACACCTTTTAATGCTCCTCATCTTTTTTTTTTTGCTCCTCGCATTATTCACACCTTTTCATGCTCCTCGTCTTTATTTTTTTGGTCCTCACATTTTTCACACCTTTTCATGCTCCTCGAATTTTTCACACCTTTTCATGCACCTCGCATTTTTCACACCTTTTCATGCTCCTTGCATTTTTCACACCTTTTCATGCTCCTCGCATTTTTACACCTTTTCATGCTCCTTGTTTTTTTTTTTTTTGCTCCTCGCATTTTTCACACATTTTCATGCTCCTTGCATTTTTCAAAACTTTTCATGCTCCTCGCATTTTTCACACCTTTTCATGCTCCTCGCATTTTTCACACCTTTTCATGCTCTTCGTCTTTTTTTTTTGCTCCTCGCATGTTTCACACCTTTTCATGCCCCTTGCATTTTCACACCTTTTCATGCTCCTCGCATTTTTACACCTTTTCATGCTCCTTGTATTTTTTTTTGCTCCTCGCATTTTTCTCACATTTTCATGCTCCTTGCATTTTTCAAACCTTTTCATGCTCCTCGCATTTTTGCACCTTTTCATGCTCCTTGTATTTTTTTTTGGCTCCTCGCATTTTTCTCACATTTTCTTGCTCCTTGCATTTTTCAAACCTTTTCATGCTCCTCGCATTTTTCACACATTTTCATGCTCCTTGTATTTTTCACACCTTTTCATGCTCCTCGTTTTTTCACACCTTTTCATGCTCCTCACATTTTTCACACCTTTTCGTGGTTCTCGTCTTTTTTTTTTTTTGCTCCTCTCATTTTTCACAACTTTTCATGCTCCTTGCATTTTTCACACCTTTTCATGCTCCTCGCATTTTTCACAGCTTTTCATGCTCCTCGCATTTTTCACACCTTTGCATGCTCCTCGTCTTTTTTTTTTTGCTTCTCGCATTTTTCACACCCTTTCATGCTCCTCGCATTTTTCACGCATTTTCATGCTCCTCGCATTTTTCACACCTTTTCATGCTCCTCTTTTTTTTCACACCTTTTCATGCACCTCGCATTTGTCACACCTTTTCATGCTCCTCGCATTTTTCACTCCTTCTCATGCTCCTCGCATTTTTCACACCTTTTCATGCTCCTCGTCTTTTTTTTTTTGCTCCTCGCATTTTTCACACCTTTTCATTCTCCTCGCATTTTTCACACCTTTTCTTGCTCCTCGCATTTTTCACACCTTTTCATGCTCCTCTTTTTTTTCACACCTTTTCATGCACCTCGCATTTTTCACGCCTTCTCATGCTCCTCGCATTTTTCACTCCTTCTCATGCTCCTCGCAATTTTCACACCTTTTCTTGCTCCTCGCATTTTTCACACCTTTTCATGCTCCTCTTTTTTTTCACACCTTTTCATGCACCTCGCATTTTTCACGCCTTCTCATGCTCCTCGCATTTTTCACACCTTTTCATGCTCCTCGTCCTTTTTTTTTTTTTTGCTCCTCGGATGTTTCACAACTTTTCATGCTCGTCGCATTTTTCACACCTTTTCATGCTCCTTGCTTTTTTCACACCTTTTCATTCTCCTTGTATTTTTCTTTTTTTTTTTTTCGCTCCTCGCCTTTTTTACACCTTTTCATGCTCCTTGCATTTGTCACACCTTTTCATGCTCCTCGTCTTTTTCTTTTTTTTTTCTTCTCGCATTTTTCACACCTTTTCATGCTCCTTGCATTTTACACACCTTTTCATGCTCCTCGCATTTTTCAAACCTTTTCATGCTCCTCACATTTTTCACAGCTTTTCATTCTCCTCGCATTTTTCACACCTTTTCATGCTCCTGGCATTTTTCACACCTTTTCATGCTCCTCGTATTTTTGACAACTTTTCATGCTCCTCGAAATTTTCACACCTTTTCATTCTCCTCACATTTTTCACACCTTTTCATGCTCCTCGTCTTTTTTTTTTGCTCCTCGCATGTTTCACTCCTTTTCATGCCCCTTGCATTTTCACACCTTTTCATGCTCCTCGCATTTTTACACCTTTTCATGCTCCTTGTATTTTTTTTTTGCTCCTCGCATTTTTCACACATTTTCATGCTCCATGCATTTTTCGAACCTTTTCATGCTCCTCGCATTTTTCACACCTTTTCATGCTACTTGCCTTTTTCACACCTTTTCATGCTCCTCGCTTTTTTCACACCTTTTCATGCTCCTCGAATTTTTCTTTTTTTTTTTTTTTTGCTCCTCGCCTTTTTTACACCTTTTCATGCTGCTTGCATTTTTCACACCTTTTCCTGCTCGTCCTCTTTTTCTTTCTTTTTTTTTTCTCCTCGCTTTTTTCACACCTTTTCATGCTCCTTGCATTTTACACTCCTTTCATGCTCCTCGTCTTTTTTTTTTGCTCCTCGCATTATTCACACCTTTTCATGCTCCTCGTCTTTTTTTTTTTTGCTCCTCACATTTTTCACACGTTTTCATGCTCCTCGAATTTTTCACACCTTTTCATGCACCTCGCATTTTTCACACGTTTTCATGCTCCTCGCATTTTTCACACCTTTTCATGCTCCTCGTCTTTTTTTTTTGCTCCTCGCATGTTTTACACCTTTTCATGCTCCTTGCATTTTCACACCTTTTCATGCTCCTCGCATTTTTAAACCATTTCAGGCTCCTTGTATTTTTTTTTGCTCCTCGCATTTTTCACACATTTTCATGCTCCTTGCATTTTTCAAACCTTTTCATGCTCCACGCATTTTTCACACCTTTTCATGCTCCTCGTATTTTTCACACCTTTTCATGCTCCTCGCATTTTTCACACCTTTTCATGCTCCTCGTATTTTTCTTTTTTTTTTTTTTGCTCCTCGCCTTTTTTACACCTTTTCATGCTCCTTGCATTTTTCATACCTTTTCATGCTCGTCGTCTTTTTTTTTCTCCTCGCTTTTTTCACACCTTTTCATGCTCCTTGCATTTTTCACACCTTTTTATGCTCCCCACATTTTTCACACCTTTTCATGCTCCTCGCTTTTTTCACACGTTTTCATGCTCCTCGTCTTTTTTTTTTTTTTGCTCCTCTCATTTTTCACAACTTTTCATGATCCTCGCATTTTTCACACCTTTTCATGCTCCACGTCTTTTTCTTTTTTTTTTCTTCTCACATTTTTCACAACTTTTCATGCTCCTCGAATTTTTCACACCTTTTCATGCACCTCGCATTTTTCACACCTTTTCATGCTCCTCGCATTTTTCACACCTTTTCATGCTCCTTGCATTTTTCACACCTTTTCATGCTCCTCGCATTTTTACACCTTTTCATGCTCCTTGTATTTTTTTTTTTGCTCCTCGCATTTTTCACACATTTTCATGCTCCTTGCATTTTTCAAAACTTTTCATGCTCCTCGCATTTTTCACACCTTTTCATGCTCCTTGCATTTTCCACACCTTTTCATGCTCCTCGCATATTTCACTCCTTTTCATGCTCCTCGCATTTTTCACACCTTTTCATGCTCCTCGTCTTTTTTTTTTTGCTCCTCACATTTTTCACACCTTTTCATGCACCTCGCATTTTTCACGCATTTTCATGCTCCTCGCATTTTTCACACCTTTTCATGCTCCTCGCATTTTTCACACCTTTTCATGCTCCTCGTCTTTTTCTTTTTTTTTTTTCTTCTCGCATTTTTCACACCTTTTCATGCTCCTTGCATTTTACACACCTTTTCATGCTCCTCGCATTTTTCACACCTTTTCATTCTCCTCACATTTTTCACAGCTTTTCATTCTCGCATTTTTCACACCTTTTCATGCTCCTCGCATTTTTCACACCTTTTCATGCGCCTCGTATTTTTGACAACTTTTCATGCTCCTCGAAATTTTCACACATTTTCAGCTCCTCATATTTTTCACACCTTTTCCTGCTCCTTGCATTTTTCACACGTTTTCGTGCTCCTCACACTTTTCACACCTTTTCATGCTCCTCGTATTTTTCACACCTTTTCATGCACCTCGCATTTTTCACACCTTTTCATGCTCCTCGTATTTTTCACACCTTTTCATGCTCTTCGTCTTTTTTTTTTGCTCCTCGCATGTTTCACACCTTTTCATGCCCCTTGCATTTTCACACCTTTTCATGCTCCTCACATTTTTACACCTTTTCATGCTCCTTGTATTTTTTTTTTGCTCCTCGCATTTTTCTCACATTTTCATGCTCCTTGCATTTTTCAAACCTTTTCATGCTCCTCGCATTTTTCACACCTTTTCATGCTACTTGCCTTTTCACACCTTTTAATGCTCCTCGCTTTTTTCACACCTTTTCATGCTCCTCGTATATTACTTTTTTTTTTTTTTGCTCCTCGCCTTTTTTACACCTTTTCATGCTGCTTGCATTTTTCACACCTTTTCATGCTCGTCCTCTTTTTCTTTTCTTTTTTTTTTCTCCTCACTTTTTTCACACCTTTTCATGCTCCTTGCATTTTACACACCTTTTCATGCTCCTCGTCTTTTTTTTTTTTGCTCCTCACATTTTTCACACCTTTTCATGCTCCTCGAATTTTTCACACCTTTTCATGCACCTCGCATTTTTCACACCTTTTCATGCTCCTCGCATTTTTCACACCTTTTCATGCTCCTTGCATTTTTCACACCTTTTCATGCCTCTCGCATTTTCACACCTTTTCATGCTCCTCGTATTTTTCTTTTTTTTTTTTCGCTCCTCCCCTTTTTTACACCTTTTCATGCTCCTTGCATTTTTCACACCTTTTCATGCACCTCGCATTTTTCACATCTTTTCATGCTCCTCGCATTTTTCACACCTTTTCATGCTCCTCGTCTTTTTTTTCTGCTCCTCGCATGTTTCACACATTTTCATGCTCCTTGCATTTTCACACCTTTTCATGCTCCTCGCATTTTTACACCTTTTCATGCTCCTTGTATTTTTTTTTTTTCTCCTTGCATTTTCACACCTTTTCATGCTCCTCGCATTTTTACACCTTTTCATGCTCGTCGTCTTTTTCTTTTTTCTCCTCGCTTTTTTAACACCTTTTCATGCTCCTTGCATTTTACACACCTTTTAATGCTCCTCGTCTTTTTTTTTTTGCTCCTCGCATTATTCACACCTTTTCATGCTCCTCGTCTTTATTTTTTTGGTCCTCACATTTTTCACACCTTTTCATGCTCCTCGAATTTTTCACACCTTTTCATGCACCTCGCATTTTTCACACCTTTTCATGCTCCTCGCATTTTTCACACCTTTTCATGCTCCTCGCATTTTTACACATTTTCATGCTCCTTGTATTTTTTTTTTTGCTCCTCGCATTTTTCACACATTTTCATGCTCCTTGCATTTTTCAAAACTTTTCATGCTCCTCGCATTTTTCACACCTTTTCATGCTCCTTGCATTTTTCACACCTTTTCATGCTCCTCGCATATTTCACTCCTTTTCATGCTCCTCGCATTTTTCACACCTTTTCATGCTCCTCGTCTTTTTTTTTTGCTACTCATATTTTTCACACCATTTCATGCACCTCGCATTTTTCATGCATTTTCATGCTCCTCGCATTTTTCACACCTTTTCATTCTCCTCGCATTTTTCACACCTTTTCATGCTCCTCGACTTTTTTTTTTTTCTTCTCGCATTTTTCACACCTTTTCATGCTCCTTGCATTTTACACACCTTTTCATGCTCCTCGCATTTTTCAAACCTTTTCATGCTCCTCACATTTTTCACAGCTTTTCATTCTCGCATTTTTCACACCTTTTCATGCTCCTCGCATTTTTCACACCTTTTCATGCGCCTCGTATTTTTGACAACTTTTCATGCTCCTCGAAATTTTCACACATTTTCATGCTCCTCGCATTTTTCACACCTTTTCCTGCTCCTTGCATTTTTCACACGTTTTCGTGCTCCTCACACTTTTCACACCTTTTCATGCTCCTCGTATTTTTCACACCTTTTCATGCACCTCGCATTTTTCACACCTTTTCATGCTCCTCGCATTTTTCACACCTTTTCATGCTCTTCGTCTTTTTTTTTTGCTCCTCGCATGTTTCACACCTTTTCATGCCCCTTGCATTTTCACACCTTTTCATGCTCCTCGCATTTTTACACCTTTTCATGCTCCTTGTATTTTTTTTTGCTCCTTGCATTTTTCTCACATTTTCATGCTCCTTGCATTTTTCAAACCTTTTCATGCTCCTCGCATTTTTCACACCTTTTCATGCTACTTGCCTTTTCACACCTTTTAATGCTCCTCGCTTTTTTCACACCTTTTCATGCTCCTCGTATATTTCTTTTTTTTTTTTTTGCTCCTCGCTTTTTTACACCTTTTCATGCTGCTTGCATTTTTCACACCTTTTCATGCTCGTCGTCTTTTTTTTTTCTCCTCACTTTTTTCACACCTTTTCATGCTCCTTGCATTTTACACACCTTTTAATGCTCCTCGTCTGTTTTTTTTGGCTCCTCGCATTATTCACACCTTTTCATGCTCCTCGTCTTTTTTTTTTTTGCTCCTCACATTTTTCACACCTTTTCATGCTCCTCGAAGTTTTCACACCTTTTCATGCACCTCGCATTTTTCACACCTTTTCATGCTCCTCGCATTTTTTACACTTTTTCATGCTCCTTGCATTTTTCACACCTTTTCATGCTCCTCGCATTTTTACACCTTTTCATGCTCCTTGCATTTTTCACAGCTTTTCATGCTCCTTGTAATTTTTTTTTGCTCCTTGCATTTTTCACACTTTTTCATGCTCCTTGCAATTTACACACCTTTTCATGCCCCTTGCATTTTCACACCTTTTCATGCTCCTCGCATTTTTACACCTTTTCATGCTCCTTGTATTTTTTTTTTGCTCCTCGCATTTTTCACACATTTTCATGCTCCTTGCATTTTACACACCTTTTCATGCTCCTCGCATTTTTCAAACCTTTTCATGCTCCTCGCATTTTTCACAGCTTTTCATTCTCCTCGCATTTTTCACACCTTTTCATGCTCCTGGCATTTTTCACACCTTTTCATGCTCCTCGTATTTTTGACAACTTTTCATGCTCCTCGAAATTTTCACACCTTTTCATGCTCCTCACATTTTTCACACCTTTTCATGCTCCTCGTCTTTTTTTTTTGCTCCTCGCATGTTTCACACCTTTTCATGCCCCTTGCATTTTCACACCTTTTCATTCTCCTCGCATTTTTTCACCTTTTCATGCTCCTTGTATTTTTTTTTTGCTCCTCGCATTTTTCACACATTTTCATGGTCCTTGCATTTTTCGAACCTTTTCATGCTCCTCGCATTTTTCACACCTTTTCATGCTACTTGCCTTTTTCACACCTTTTCATGCTCCTCGCTTTTTTCACACCTTTTCATGCTCCTCTAATTTTTCTTTTTTTTTTTTTTTGCTCCTCGCCTTTTTTACACCTTTTCATGCTGCTTGCATTTTTCACACATTTTCCTGCTCGTCCTCTTTTTCTTTCTTTTTTTTTCTCCTCGCTTTTTTCACACCTTTTCATGCTCCTTGCATTTTACACACCTTTCATGCTCCTCGTCTTTTTTTTTTTTGCTCCTCGCATTATTCACACCTTTTCATGCTCCTCGTCTTTTTTTTTTTGCTCCTCACATTTTTCACACGTTTTCATGCTCCTCGAATTTTTCACACCTTTTCATGCTCCTCGTATTTTTCTTTCTTTTTTTTTTTTGCTTCTCGCATTTTTCACACCTTTTCAAGCTCCTCGTCTTTTTTTTTTGCTCCTCGCATGTTTCACACCTTTTCATGCTCCTTGCATTTTCACACCTTTTCATGCTCCTCGCATTTTAAAACCATTTCATGCTCCTTGTATTTTTTTTTGCTCCTCGCATTTTTCACACATTTTCATGCTCCTTGCATTTTTCAAACCTTTTCATGCTCCACGCATTTTTCACACCTTTACATGCTACTCGCCTTTTTCACACCTTTTCATGCTCCTCGCATTTTTCACACCTTTTCATGCTCCTCGTATTTTTCTTTTTTTTTTTCTTTGCTCCTCGCCTTTTTTACACCATTTCATGCTCCTTGCATTTTTCATACCTTTTCATGCTCGTCGTCTTTTTTTTTTCTCCTCGCTTTTTTCACACCTTTTCATGCTCCTTGCATTTTTCACACCTTCTCATGCTCCTCGTATATTTCTTTTTTTTTTTTTTTGCTCCTCGCCTTTTTTACACCTTTTCATGCTGCTTGCATTTTTCACACCTTTTCATGCTCGTCCTCTTTTTCTTTTCTTTTTTTTTTCTCCTCACTTTTTTCACACCTTTTCATGCTCCTTGCATTTTACACACCTTTTCATGCTCCTCGTCTTTTTTTTTTTTGCTCCTCACATTTTTCACACCTTTTCATGCTCCTCGAATTTTTCACACCTTTTCATGCACCTCGCATTTTTCACACCTTTTCATGCTCCTCGAATTTTTCACACCTTTTCATGCTCCTTGCATTTTTCACACCTTTTCATGCTCCTCGCATTTTCACACCTTTTCATGCTCCTCGTATTTTTCTTTTTTTTTTTCGCTCCTCGCCTTTTTTACACCTTTTCATGCTCCTTGCATTTTTCACACCTTTTCATGCTCCTCATCTTTTTCTTTTTTTTTTTTTGCTCCTCGCATTTTTCACACCTTTTCATCCTCCTCGCATTTTTCACACCTTTATATAGTCCTCGTCTTATTTTTTTTTTTGCTCCTCGCATGTTTCACACCTTTTCATGCTCCTTGCATTTTCACACCTTTTCATGCTCCTCGCATTTTTAAACCTTTTCATGCTCCTTGTATTTTTTTTTGCTCCTCGCATTTTTCACACATTTTCATGCTCCTTGCATTTTTCAAACCTTTTCATGCTCCTCGCATTTTTCACACCTTTACATGCTACTCACCTTTTTCACACCTTTTCATGCTCCTCGCATTTTTCACACCTTTTCATGCTCCTCGTATTTTTCTTTTTTTTTTTTTTTGCTCCTCGCCTTTTTTACACCTTTTCATGCTCCTTGCATTTTTCATACCTTTTTATGCTCCTCGCATTTTTCACATGTTTTCATGCTCCTCGTCTTTTTTTTTTTTTGCTCCTCTCATTTTTCACAACTTTTCATGATCCTCGCATTTTTCACACCTTTTCATGCTCCTCGCATTTTTCGCACCTTTTCATGCTCCTCACATTTTTCGCACCTTTTCATGCTCCTCGCATTTTTCACACCTTTTCGTGGTCCTCGTGTTTTTTTTTTTTGCTCCTCGCATTTTTCACAACTTTTCATGCTCCTCGCATTTTTCACACCTTTTCATGCTCCTTGTCTTTTACTTTTTTTTTTTTAGCTCCTCGCATTTTTCACACCTTTTCATGCTCCTCATATTGTTCACAACTTTTCCTGTTCCTCGCATTTTTCACACATTTTCATGCTCCTCGCATTTTTCACACCTTTTCATGCTCCTCATCTTTTTCTTTTTTTTTTTTTTTGCTCCTCGCATTTTTCACACGTTTTCATGCTCCTCGCATTTTTCACACATTTATATGCTCCTCGTCTTATTTTTTTTTTGCTCCTCCCATTTTTCACACCTTTTCATGCTCCTCGTCTTTTTCTTTTTTTTTTTTCTTCTCGCATTTTTCACACCTTTTCATGCTCCTTGCATTTTACACACCTTTTCATGCTCCTCGCATTTTTCAAACCTTTTCATGCTCCTCGCATTTTTCACACCTTTTCATGCTACTTGCCTTTTTCACAGCTTTTCATGCTCCTCGCTTTTTTCACACCTTTTCATGTTCCTCGAATTTTTCTTTTTTTTTTTTTTTTTGCTCCTCGCCTTTTTTACACGTTTTCATGCTGCTTGCATTTTTCACACCTTTTCATGCTCGTCCTCTTTTTCTTTCTTTTTTTTTCTCCTCGCTTTTTTCACTCCTTTTCATGCTCCTTGCATTTTACACACCTTTTCATGCTCCTGGTCTTTTTTTTTTTGCTCCTCGCATTATTCACACCTTTTCATGCTCCTCGTTTTTTTTTTTTTGCTCCTCACATTTTTCACACGTTTTCATGCTCCTCGAATTTTTCACACCTTTTCATGCACCTCGCATTTTTCACACCTTTTCATGCTCCTCGCATTTTTCACACCATTTCATGCTCCTCGTCTTTTTTTTTTGCTCCTCGCATGTTTCACACCTTTTCATGCTCCTTGCATTTTCACACCTTTTCATGCTCCTCGCATTTTCACACCTTTTCATGCTCCTCGTTTTTTTCTTTTTTTTTTTCGCTCCTCGCCTTTTTTACACCTTTTCATGCTCCTTGCATTTTTCACACCTTTTCATGCTCCTCATCTTTTTCTTTTTTTTTTTTTGCTCCTCGCATTTTTCACACCTTTTCATCCTCCTCGCATTTTTCACACCTTTATATAGTCCTCGTCTTATTTTTTTTTTTGCTCCTCGCATGTTTCACACCTTTTCATGCTCCTTGCATTTTCACACCTTTTCATGCTCCTCGCATTTTTAAACCTTTTCATGCTCCTTGTATTTTTTTTTGCTCCTCGCATTTTTCACACCTTTTCATGCTCCTTGTATTTTTTTTTGCTCCTCTAATTTTTCACACATTTTCATGCTCCTTGCATTTTTCAAACCTTTTCATGCTCCTCGCATTTTTCACACCTTTACATGCTACTCACTTTTTTCACACCTTTTCATGCTCCTCGCTTTTTTCACACCTTTTCATGCTCCTCGTATTTTTCTTTTTTTTTTTTTTTGCTCCTCGCCTTTTTTACACCTTTTCATGCTCCTTGCATTTTTCATACCTTTTCATGCTCGTCGTCTTTTTTTTTTTCTCCTCGCTTTTTTCACACCTTTTCATGCTCCTTGCATTTTTCACACCTTTTTATGCTCCCCACATTTTTCACACCTTTTCATGCTCCTCGCATTTTTCACACGTTTTCATGCTCCTCGTCTTTTTTTTTTTTTTGCTCCTCTCATTTTTCACAACTTTTCATGATCCTCGCTTTTTTCACACCTTTTCATGCTCCTCGCATTTTTCACACCTTTTCGTGGTCCTCGTGTTTTTTTTTTTTTGCTCCTCTCATTTCTCACAACTTTTCATGCTCCTTGCATTTTTCACACCTTTTCATCTCCTCGCATTTTTCACAACTTTTCATGCTCCTCGCATTTTTCACACCTTTTCATGCTCCTCTTCTTTTACTTTTTTTTTTTTGCTCCTCGCATTTTTCACACATTTTCATGCTCCTCATATTGTTCACACCTTTTCCTGTTCCTCGCATTTTTCACATCTTTTCATGCTCCTCGCATTTTTCACACCTTTTCATCCTCCTCATATTTTTCTTTTTTTTTTTTTTGCTCCTCGCATTTTTCACACCTTTTCATGCTCCTCGCATTTTTCAAACCTTTTCATTCTCCTCGCATTTTTCACACCTTTTCATGCTCCTCGCATTTTTCACACATTTTCTTGCTCCTCGTATTTTTGACAACTTTTATGCTCCTCGAAATTTACACATTTTCATGCTCCTCATATTTTTCACACCTTTTCCTGCTCCTTGCATTTTTCACACGTTTTCATGCTCCTCGCACTTTTCACACCTTTTCATGCTCCTCGTATTTTTCACACCTTTTCATGCTCCTCGCATTTTTCACATCTTTTCATGCTCCTCGCATTTTTCACACCTTTTCATGCTCCTCGTCTTTTTTTTTTGCTCCTCGCATGTTTCACACATGTTCATGCTCCTTGCATTTTCACACCTTTTCATGCTCCTCGCATTTTTACACCTTTTCATGCTCCTTGTATTTTTTTTTTGCTCCTCGCATTTTTCACACCTTTTCATGCTCCTTGCCTTTTTCACACCTTTTCATGCTCCTCGATTTTTTCACACCTTTTCATGCTCCTCGTATTTTTCTTGTTTTTTTCCTTGTTTCTCGCCTTTTTTACACCTTTTCATGCTGCTTGCATTTTTCACACCTTTTCATGCTCGTCGTCTTTTTCTTTTTTCTCCTCGCTTTTTTAACACCTTTTCATGCTCCTTGCATTTTACACACCTTTTAATGCTCCTCGTCTTTTTTTTTTGGCTCCTCGCATTATTCACACCTTTTCATGCTCCTCGTCTTTTTTTTTTGCTCCTCACATTTTTCACACCTTTTCATGCTCCTCGCATTTTTCACACCTTTTCATGCTCCTCGCATTTTTCACACCTTTTCATGCTCCTCGCATTTTTCACACTTTTTCATGCTCCTTTCATTTTTCACACCTTTTCATGCTCCTCGCATTTTTACACCTTTTCATGCTCCTTGCATTTTTTACACCTTTTCATGCTCCTTGTATTTTTTTTTTTGCTCCTTGCATTTTTCACACTTTTTCATGCTCCTTGCAATTTACACACCTTTTCATGCCCCTTGCATTTTCACACCTTTTCATGCTCCTTGCATTTTTACACCTTTTCATGCTCCTTGTATTTTTTTTTTGCTCCTCGCATTTTTCACACATTTTCATGCTCCTTGCATTTTACACACCTTTTCATGCTCCTCGCATTTTTCAAACCTTTTCATGCTCCTCACATTTTTCACAGCTTTTCATTCTCCTCGCATTTTTCACACCTTTTCATGCTCCTGGCATTTTTCACAACTTTTCATGCTCCTCGTATTTTTGACAACTTTTCATGCTCCTCGAAATTTTCACACCTTTTCATGCTCCTCACATTTTTCACACCTTTTCATGCTCCTCGTCTTTTTTTTTTGCTCCTCGCATGTTTCACACCTTTTCATGCCCCTTGCATTTTCACACCTTTTCATGCTCCTCGCATTTTTACACCTTTTCATGCTCCTTGTATTTTTTTTTTGCTCCTCGCATTTTTCACACATTTTCATGGTCCTTGCATTTTTCGAACCTTTTCATGCTCCTCGCATTTTTCACACCTTTTCATGCTACTTGCCTTTTTCACACCTTTTCATGCTCCTCGCTATTTTCACACCTTTTCATGCTCCTCTAATTTTTCTTTTTTTTTTTTTTTTGCTCCTCGCCTTTTTTACACCTTTTCATGCTGCTTGCATTTTTCACACATTTTCCTGCTCGTCCTCTTTTTCTTTCTTTTTTTTTTCTTCTCGCTTTTTTCACACCTTTTCATGCTCCTTGCATTTTACACACCTTTCATGCTCCTCGTCTTTTTTTTTTTTGCTCCTTGCATTTTTCACACCTTTTCATGCTCCTCGTCTTTTTTTTTTTGCTCCTCACATTTTTCACACGTTTTCATGCTCCTCGAATTTTTCACACCTTTTCATGCTCCTCGTATTTTTCTTTCTTTTTTTTTTTTTGCTTCTCGCATTTTTCACACCTTTTCAAGCTCCTCGTCTTTTTTTTTTGCTCCTCGCATGTTTCACACCTTTTCATGCTCCTTGCATTTTCACACCTTTTCATGCTCCTCGCATTTTAAAACCATTTCATGCTCCTTGTATTTTTTTTTGCTCCTCGCATTTTTCACACATTTTCATGCTCCTTGCATTTTTCAAACCTTTTCATGCTCCACGCATTTTTCACACCTTTACATGCTACTCGCCTTTTTCACACCTTTTCATGCTCCTCGCATTTTTCACACCTTTTCATGCTCCTCGCCTTTTTTACACCTTTTCATGCTCCTTGCATTTTTCATACCTTTTCATGCTCGTCGTCTTTTTTTTTTCTCCTCGCTTTTTTCACACCTTTTCATGCTCCTCGCATTTTTCACACCTTTTTATGCTCCCCACATTTTTCACACCTTTTCATGCTCCTCGAATTTTTCACACCTTTTCATGCTCCTCGCATTTTTCACACCTTTTCATGCTCCTCGCATTTTTCACACCTTTTCATGCTCCTTGCATTTTTCACACCTTTTCATGCTCCTCGCATTTTCACACCTTTTCATGCTCCTCGTATTTTTCTTTTTTTTTTTCGCTCCTCGCCTTTTTTACACCTTTTCATGCTCCTTGCTTTTTTCACACCTTTTCATGCTCCTCATCTTTTTCTTTTTTTTTTTGTTGCTCCTCGCATTTTTCACACCTTTTCATCCTCCTCGCATTTTTCACACCTTTATATAGTCCTCGTCTTATTTTTTTTTTTGCTCCTCGCATGTTTCACACCTTTTCATGCTCCTTGCATTTTCACACCTTTTCATGCTCCTCGCATTTTTAAACCTTTTCATGCTCCTTGTATTTTTTTTTGCTCCTCGCATTTTTCACACATTTTCATGCTCCTTGCATTTTTCAAACCTTTTCATGCTCCTCGCATTTTTCACAACTTTACATGCTACTCACCTTTTTCACACCTTTTCATGCTCCTCGCATTTTTCACACCTTTTCATGCTCCTCGTATTTTTCTTTTTTTTTTTTTTTGCTCCTCGCCTTTTTTACACCTTTTCATGCTCCTTGCATTTTTCATAGCTTTTCATGCTCCTCGCATTTTTCACATGTTTTCATGCTCCTCGTCTTTTTTTTTTTTTGCTCCTCTCATTTTTCACAACTTTTCATGATCCTCGCATTTTTCACACCTTTTCATGCTCCTCGCATTTTTCGCACCTTTTCATGCTCCTCGCATTTTTCGCACCTTTTCATGCTCCTCGCATTTTTCACACCTTTTCGTGGTCCTCGTGTTTTTTTTTTTTGCTCCTCGCCTTTTTCACAACTTTTCATGCTCCTCGCATTTTTCACACCTTTTCATGCTCCTTGTCTTTTTCTTTTTTTTTTTTTAGCTCCTCGCATTTTTCACACCTTTTCATGCTCCTCATATTGTTCACACCTTTTCCTGTTCCTCGCATTTTTCACACATTTTCATGCTCCTCGCATTTTTCACACCTTTTCATGCTCCTCATCTTTTTCTTTTTTTTTTTTTTGCTCCTCGCATTTTTCACACGTTTTCATGCTCCTCGCATTTTTCACACATTTATATGCTCCTCGTCTTATTTTTTTTTTTGCTCCTCCCATTTTTCACACGTTTTCATGCTCCTCGAATTTTTCACACCTTTTCATGCACCTCGCATTTTTCACACCTTTTCATGCTCCTCGCATTTTTCACACCATTTCATGCTCCTCGTCTTTTTTTTTTGCTCCTCGCATGTTTCACACCTTTTCATGCTCCTTGCATTTTCACACCTTTTCATGCTCCTCGCATTTTCACACCTTTTCATGCTCCTCGTATTTTTCTTTTTTTTTTTCGCTCCTCGCCTTTTTTACACCTTTTCATGCTCCTTGCATTTTTCACACCTTTTCATGCTCCTCATCTTTTTCTTTTTTTTTTTTTGCTCCTCGCATTTTTCACACCTTTTCATCCTCCTCGCATTTTTCACACCTTTATATAGTCCTCGTCTTATTTTTTTTTTTGCTCCTCGCATGTTTCACACCTTTTCATGCTCCTTGCATTTTCCCACCTTTTCATGCTCCTCGCATTTTTAAACCTTTTCATGCTCCTTGTATTTTTTTTTGCTCCTCGCATTTTTCACAACTTTTCATGCTCCTTGTATTTTTTTTTGCTCCTCTAATTTTTCACACATTTTCATGCTCCTTGCATTTTTCAAACCTTTTCATGCTCCTCGCATTTTTCACACCTTTACATGCTACTCACTTTTTTCACACCTTTTCATGCTCCTCGCTTTTTTCACACCTTTTCATGCTCCTCGTATTTTTCTTTTTTTTTTTTTTTGCTCCTCGCCTTTTTTACACCTTTTCATGCTCCTTGCATTTTTCATACCTTTTCATGCTCGTCGTCTTTTTTTTTTTCTCCTCGCTTTTTTCACACCTTTTCATGCTCCTTGCATTTTTCACACCTTTTTATGCTCCCCACATTTTTCACACCTTTTCATGCTCCTCGCATTTTTCACACGTTTTCATGCTCCTCGTCTTTTTTTTTTTTGCTCCTCTCATTTTTCACAACTTTTCATGATCCTCGCATTTTTCACACCTTTTCATGCTCCTCGCATTTTTCACACCTTTTCGTGGTCCTCGTGTTTTTTTTTTTTTGCTCCTCTCATTTCTCACAACTTTTCATGCTCCTTGCATTTTTCACACCTTTTCATCTCCTCGCATTTTTCACAACTTTTCATGCTCCTCGCATTTTTCACACCTTTTCATGCTCCTCTTCTTTTACTTTTTTTTTTTTGCTCCTCGCATTTTTCACACATTTTCATGCTCCTCATATTGTTCACACCTTTTCCTGTTCCTCGCATTTTTCACATCTTTTCATGCTCCTCGCATTTTTCACACCTTTTCATCCTCCTCATATTTTTCTTTTTTTTTTTTTTTGCTCCTCGCATTTTTCACACCTTTTCATGCTCCTCGCATTTTTCAAACCTTTTCATTCTCCTCGCATTTTTCACACCTTTTCATGCTCCTCGCATATTTCACACATTTTCTTGCTCCTCGTATTTTTGACAACTTTTATGCTCCTCGAAATTTACACATTTTCATGCTCCTCATATTTTTCACACCTTTTCCTGCTCCTTGCATTTTTCACACGTTTTCATGCTCCTCGCACTTTTCACACCTTTTCATGCTCCTCGTATTTTTCACACCTTTTCATGCACCTCGCATTTTTCACATCTTTTCATGCTCCTCGCATTTTTCACACTTTTTCATGCTCCTCGTCTTTTTTTTTTGCTCCTCGCATGTTTCACACATGTTCATGCTCCTTGCATTTTCACACCTTTTCATGCTCCTCGCATTTTTACACCTTTTCATGCTCCTTGTATTTTTTTTTTTGCTCCTCGCATTTTTCACACCTTTTCATGCTCCTTGCCTTTTTCACACCTTTTCATGCTCCTCGATTTTTTCACACCTTTTCATGCTCCTCGTATTTTTCTTGTTTTTTTCCTTGTTTCTCGCCTTTTTTACACCTTTTCATGCTGCTTGCATTTTTCACACCTTTTCATGCTCGTCGTCTTTTTCTTTTTTCTCCTCGCTTTTTTAACACCTTTTCATGCTCCTTGCATTTTACACACCTTTTAATGCTCCTCGTCTTTTTTTTTTGGCTCCTCGCATTATTCACACCTTTTCATGCTCCTCGTCTTTTTTTTTTGCTCCTCACATTTTTCACACCTTTTCATGCTCCTCGAATTTTTCACACCTTTTCATGCACCTCGCATTTTTCACACCTTTTCATGCTCCTCGCTTTTTTCACACTTTTTCATGCTCCTTGCATTTTTCACACCTTTTCATG
This sequence comes from Cervus elaphus, assembly GCF_910594005.1. Taxonomy (NCBI): domain Eukaryota; kingdom Metazoa; phylum Chordata; class Mammalia; order Artiodactyla; family Cervidae; genus Cervus; species Cervus elaphus. The sequence continues at coordinate 2,354,836 of NW_025316787.1, forward strand.
CTCCTCGCATTTTTACACCTTTTCATGCTCCTTGCATTTTTCACAGCTTTTCATGCTCCTTGTAATTTTTTTTTGCTCCTTGCATTTTTCACACTTTTTCATGCTCCTTGCAATTTACACACCTTTTCATGCCCCTTGCATTTTCACACCTTTTCATGCTCCTTGCATTTTTACACCTTTTCATGCTCCTTGTATTTTTTTTTTGCTCCTCGCATTTTTCACACATTTTCATGCTCCTTGCATTTTACACACCTTTTCATGCTCCTCGCATTTTTCAAACCTTTTCATGCTCCTCACATTTTTCACAGCTTTTCATTCTCCTCGCATTTTTCACACCTTTTCATGCTCCTGGCATTTTTCACAACTTTTCATGCTCCTCGTATTTTTGACAACTTTTCATGCTCCTCGAAATTTTCACACCTTTTCATGCTCCTCACATTTTTCACACCTTTTCATGCTCCTCGTCTTTTTTTTTTGCTCCTCGCATGTTTCACACCTTTTCATGCCCCTTGCATTTTCACACCTTTTCATGCTCCTCGCATTTTTACACCTTTTCATGCTCCTTGTATTTTTTTTTTGCTCCTCGCATTTTTCACACATTTTCATGGTCCTTGCATTTTTCGAACCTTTTCATGCTCCTCGCATTTTTCACACCTTTTCATGCTACTTGCCTTTTTCACACCTTTTCATGCTCCTCGCTATTTTCACACCTTTTCATGCTCCTCTAATTTTTCTTTTTTTTTTTTTTTGCTCCTCGCCTTTTTTACACCTTTTCATGCTGCTTGCATTTTTCACACATTTTCCTGCTCGTCCTCTTTTTCTTTCTTTTTTTTTTCTTCTCGCTTTTTTCACACCTTTTCATGCTCCTTGCATTTTACACACCTTTCATGCTCCTCGTCTTTTTTTTTTTTGCTCCTCGCATTATTCACACCTTTTCATGCTCCTCGTCTTTTTTTTTTTGCTCCTCACATTTTTCACACGTTTTCATGCTCCTCGAATTTTTCACACCTTTTCATGCTCCTCGTATTTTTCTTTCTTTTTTTTTTTTTGCTTCTCGCATTTTTCACACCTTTTCAAGCTCCTCGTCTTTTTTTTTTGCTCCTCGCATGTTTCACACCTTTTCATGCTCCTTGCATTTTTACACCTTTTCATGCTCCTCGCATTTTAAAACCATTTCATGCTCCTTGTATTTTTTTTTGCTCCTCGCATTTTTCACACATTTTCATGCTCCTTGCATTTTTCAAACCTTTTCATGCTCCACGCATTTTTCACACCTTTTCATGCTCCTCGCATTTTTCACACCTTTTCATGCTCCTCGCATTTTTCACACCTTTTCATGCTCCTCGCCTTTTTTACACCTTTTCATGCTCCTTGCATTTTTCATACCTTTTCATGCTCGTCGTCTTTTTTTTTTCTCCTCGCTTTTTTCACACCTTTTCATGCTCCTTGCATTTTTCACACCTTTTTATGCTCCCCACATTTTTCACACCTTTTCATGCTCCTCGCATTTTTCACACCTTTTCATGCTCCTCGCATTTTTCACACCTTTTCATGCTCCTCGCATTTTTCACACCTTTTCATGCTCCTTGCATTTTTCACACCTTTTCATGCTCCTCGCATTTTCACACCTTTTCATGCTCCTCGTATTTTTCTTTTTTTTTTTCGCTCCTCGCCTTTTTTACACCTTTTCATGCTCCTTGCTTTTTTCACACCTTTTCATGCTCCTCATCTTTTTCTTTTTTTTTTTGTTGCTCCTCGCATTTTTCACACCTTTTCATCCTCCTCGCATTTTTCACACCTTTATATAGTCCTCGTCTTATTTTTTTTTTTGCTCCTCGCATGTTTCACACCTTTTCATGCTCCTTGCATTTTCACACCTTTTCATGCTCCTCGCATTTTTAAACCTTTTCATGCTCCTTGTATTTTTTTTTGCTCCTCGCATTTTTCACACATTTTCATGCTCCTTGCATTTTTCAAACCTTTTCATGCTCCTCGCATTTTTCACAACTTTACATGCTACTCACCTTTTTCACACCTTTTCATGCTCCTCGCATTTTTCACACCTTTTCATGCTCCTCGTATTTTTCTTTTTTTTTTTTTTTGCTCCTCGCCTTTTTTACACCTTTTCATGCTCCTTGCATTTTTCATAGCTTTTCATGCTCCTCGCATTTTTCACATGTTTTCATGCTCCTCGTCTTTTTTTTTTTTTGCTCCTCTCATTTTTCACAACTTTTCATGATCCTCGCATTTTTCACACCTTTTCATGCTCCTCGCATTTTTCGCACCTTTTCATGCTCCTCGCATTTTTCGCACCTTTTCATGCTCCTCGCATTTTTCACACCTTTTCGTGGTCCTCGTGTTTTTTTTTTTTGCTCCTCGCATTTTTCACAACTTTTCATGCTCCTCGCATTTTTCACACCTTTTCATGCTCCTTGTCTTTTACTTTTTTTTTTTTTAGCTCCTCGCATTTTTCACACCTTTTCATGCTCCTCATATTGTTCACACCTTTTCTTGTTCCTCACATTTTTCACACATTTTCATGCTCCTCGCATTTTTCACACCTTTTCATGCTCCTCATCTTTTTCTTTTTTATTTTTTGCTCCTCGCATTTTTCACACCTTTTCATGCTCCTCGCATTTTTCACACATTTATATGCTCCTCGTCTTATTTTTTTTTTTGCTCCTCGCATTTTTCACACCTTTTCATGCTCCTCGTCTTTTTCTTTTTTTTTTTTCTTCTCGCATTTTTCACACCTTTTCATGCTCCTTGCATTTTACACACCTTTTCATGCTCCTCGCATTTTTCAAACCTTTTCATGCTCCTCGCATTTTTCACACCTTTTCATGCTACTTGCCTTTTTCACACCTTTTCATGCTCCTCGCTTTTTTCACACCTTTTCATGTTCCTCGAATTTTTCTTTTTTTTTTTTTTTTGCTCCTCGCCTTTTTTACACGTTTTCATGCTGCTTGCATTTTTCACACCTTTTCATGCTCGTCCTCTTTTTCTTTCTTTTTTTTTCTCCTCGCTTTTTTCACTCCTTTTCATGCTCCTTGCATTTTTCTCTCCTTTTCATGCTCCTGGTCTTTTTTTTTTTGCTCCTCGCATTATTCACACCTTTTCATGCTCCTCGTTTTTTTTTTTTTGCTCTTCACATTTTTCACACGTTTTCATGCTCCTCGAATTTTTCACACCTTTTCATGCACCTCGCATTTTTCACACCTTTTCATGCTCCTCGCATTTTTCACACCTTTTCATGCTCCTCGTCTTTTTTTTTTGCTCCTCGCATGTTTCACACCTTTTCATGCTCCTTGCATTTTCACACCTTTTCATGCTCCTCGCATTTTTACACCTTTTCATGCTCCTTGTATTTTTTTTTGCTCCTCTAATTTTTCACACATTTTCATGCTCCTTGCATTTTTCAAACCTTTTCATGCTCCTCGCATTTTTCACACCTTTACATGCTACTCACCTTTTTCACACCTTTTCATGCTCCTCGCTTTTTTCACACCTTTTCATGCTCCTCGTATTTTTCTTTTTTTTTTTTTTTGCTCCTCGCCCTTTTTACACCTTTTCATGCTCCTTGCATTTTTCATACCTTTTCATGCTCGTCGTCTTTTTTTTTTTCTCCTCGCATTTTTCACACCTTTTCATGCTCCTTGCATTTTTCACACCTTTTTATGCTCCCCACATTTTTCACACCTTTTCATGCTCCTCGCATTTTTCACACGTTTTCATGCTCCTCGTCTTTTTTTTTTTTTGCTCCTCTCATTTTTCACAACTTTTCATGATCCTCGCATTTTTCACACCTTTTCATGCTCCTCGCATTTTTCACACCTTTTCGTGGTCCTCGTGTTTTTTTTTTTTTGCTCCTCTCATTTCTCACAACTTTTCATGCTCCTTGCATTTTTCACACCTTTTCATCTCCTCGCATTTTTCACAACTTTTCATGCTCCTCGCATTTTTCACACCTTTTCATGCTCCTCGTCTTTTACTTTTTTTTTTTTTTGCTCCTCGCATTTTTCACACATTTTCATGCTCCTCATATTGTTCACACCTTTTCCTGTTCCTCACATTTTTCACACCTTTTCATGCTCCTCGCATTTTTCACACTTTTTCATGCTCCTCATATTTTTCTTTTTTTTTTTTTTGCTCCTCGCATTTTTCACACCTTTTCATGCTCCTCGCATTTTTCAAACCTTTTCATTCTCCTCGCATTTTTCACACCTTTTCATGCTCCTCGCATTTTTCACACATTTTCTTGCTCCTCGTATTTTTGACAACTTTTATGCTCCTCGAAATTTACACATTTTCATGCTCCTCATATTTTTCACACCTTTTCCTGCTCCTTGCATTTTTCACACGTTTTCATATTCCTCGCACTTTTCACACCTTTTCATGCTCCTCGTATTTTTCACACCTTTTCATGCACCTCGCATTTTTCACATCTTTTCATGCTCCACGCATTTTTCACACCTTTTCATGCTCCTCGTCTTTTTTTTTGCTCCTCGCATGTTTCACACATTTTCATGCTCCTTGCATTTTCACACCTTTTCATGCTCCTCGCATTTTTACACCTTTTCATGCTCCTTGTATTTTTTTTTTGCTCCTCGCATTTTTCACACATTTTCATGCTCCTTGCATTTTTCAAACCTTTTCATGCTCCTCACATATTTCACACCTTTTCATGCTACTTGCCTTTTTCACACCTTTTCATGCTCCTCGATTTTTTCACACCTTTTCATGCTCCTCGTATTTTTCTTGTTTTTTTCCTTGTTTCTCGCCTTTTTTACACCTTTTCATGCTGCTTGCATTTTTCACACCTTTTCATGCTCGTCGTCTTTTTCTTTTTTCTCCTCGCTTTTTTAACACCTTTTCATGCTCCTTGCATTTTACACACCTTTTAATGCTCCTCGTCTTTTTTTTTGGCTCCTCGCATTATTCACACCTTTTCATGCTCCTCGTCTTTTTTTTTTTCCTCCTCACATTTTTCACACCTTTTCATGCTCCTCGAATTTTTCACACCTTTTCATGCACCTCGCATTTTTCACACCTTTTCATGCTCCTCGCATTTTTCACACTTTTTCATGCTCCTTGCATTTTTCACACCTTTTCATGCTCCTCGCATTTTTACACCTTTTCATGCTCCTTGCATTTTTCACAGCTTTTCATGCTCCTTGTAATTTTTTTTTGCTCCTTGCATTTTTCACACTTTTTCATGCTCCTTGCAATTTACACACCTTTTCATGCCCCTTGCATTTTCACACCTTTTCATGCTCCTTGCATTTTTACACCTTTTCATGCTCCTTGTATTTTTTTTTTGCTCCTCGCATTTTTCACACATTTTCATGCTCCTTGCATTTTACACACCTTTTCATGCTCCTCGCATTTTTCAAACCTTTTCATGCTCCTCACATTTTTCACAGCTTTTCATTCTCCTCTCATTTTTCACACCTTTTCATGCTCCTGGCATTTTTCACACCTTTTCATGCTCCTCGTATTTTTGACAACTTTTCATGCTCCTCGAAATTTTCACACCTTTTCATGCTCCTCACATTTTTCACACCTTTTCATGCTCCTCGTCTTTTTTTTTTGCTCCTCGCATGTTTCACACCTTTTCATGCCCCTTGCATTTTCACACCTTTTCATGCTCCTCGCATTTTTACACCTTTTCATGCTCCTTGTATTTTTTTTTTGCTCCTCGCATTTTTCACACATTTTCATGGTCCTTGCATTTTTCGAACCTTTTCATGCTCCTCGCATTTTTCACACCTTTTCATGCTACTTGCCTTTTTCACACCTTTTCATGCTCCTCGCTTTTTTCACACCTTTTCATGCTCCTCTAATTTTTCTTTTTTTTTTTTTTTTGCTCCTCGCCTTTTTTACACCTTTTCATGCTGCTTGCATTTTTCACACCTTTTCCTGCTCGTCCTCTTTTTCTTTCTTTTTTTTTTCTCCTCGCTTTTTTCACACCTTTTCATGCTCCTTGCATTTTACACACCTTTCATGCTCCTCGTCTTTTTTTTTTTTGCTCCTCGCATTATTCACACCTTTTCATGCTCCTCGTCTTTTTTTTTTTGCTTCTCACATTTTTCACACGTTTTCATGCTCCTCGAATTTTTCACACCTTTTCATGCTCCTCGTTTTTTTCTTTCTTTTTTTTTTTTTGCTTCTCGCATTTTTCACACCTTTTCAAGCTCCTCGTCTTTTTTGTTTGCTCCTCGCATGTTTCACACCTTTTCATGCTCCTTGCATTTTCACACCTTTTCATGCTCCTCGCATTTTTAAACCATTTCATGCTCCTTGTATTTTTTTTTGCTGCTCGCATTTTTCACACATTTTCATGCTCCTTGCATTTTTCAAACCTTTTCATGCTCCACGCATTTTTCACACCTTTACATGCTACTCGCATTTTTCACACCTTTTCATGCTCCTCGCATGTTTCACACCTTTTCATGCCCCTTGCATTTTCACACCTTTTCATGCTCCTCGCATTTTTACACCTTTTCATGCTCCTTGTATTTTTTTTTTGCTCCTCGCATTTTTCTCACATTTTCATGCTCCTTGCATTTTTCAAACCTTTTCATGCTCCTCGCATTTTTCTCATCTTTTCATGCTACTTGCCTTTTCACACCTTTTAATGCTCCTCGCTTTTTTCACACCTTTTCATGCTCCTCGTATATTTCTTTTTTTTTTTTTTTGCTCCTCGCCTTTTTTACACCTTTTCATGCTGCTTGCATTTTTCACACCTTTTCATGCTCGTCCTCTTTTTCTTTTCTTTTTTTTTCTCCTCACTTTTTTCACACCTTTTCATGCTCCTTGCATTTTACACACCTTTTCATGCTCCTCGTCTTTTTTTTTTTTGCTCCTCACATTTTTCACACGTTTTCATGCTCCTCGAATTTTTCACACCTTTTCATGCTCCTTGCATTTTTCACACCTTTTCATGCCTCTCGCATTTTCACACCTTTTCATGCTCCTCGTATTTTTCTTTTTTTTTTTTTTCGCTCCTCCCCTTTTTTATACCTTTTCATGCTCCTTGCATTTTTCACACCTTTTCATGCACCTCGCATTTTTCACATCTTTTCATGCTCCTCGCATTTTTCACACCTTTTCATGCTCCTCGTCTTTTTTTTCTGCTCCTCGCATGTTTCACACATTTTCATGCTCCTTGCATTTTCACACCTTTTCATGCTCCTCGCATTTTTACATCTTTTCATGCTCCTTGTATTTTTTTTTTGCTCCTTGCATTTTCACACCTTTTCATGCTCCTCGCATTTTTACACCTTTTCATGCTCGTCGTCTTTTTCTTTTTTCTCCTCGCTTTTTTAACACCTTTTCATGCTCCTTGCATTTTACACACCTTTTAATGCTCCTCGTCTTTTTTTTTTTGCTCCTCACATTATTCACACCTTTTCATGCTCCTCGTCTTTATTTTTTTGGTCCTCACATTTTTCACACCTTTTCATGCTCCTCGAATTTTTCACACCTTTTCATGCACCTCGCATTTTTCACACCTTTTCATGCTCCTCGCATTTTTCACACCTTTTCATGCTCCTTGCATTTTTCACACCTTTTCATGCTCCTCGCATTTTTACACCTTTTCATGCTCCTTGTATTTTTTTTTTGCTCCTCGCATTTTTCACACATTTTCATGCTCCTTGCATTTTTCAAATCTTTTCATGCTCCTCGCATTTTTCACACCTTTTCATGCTCCTTGCATTTTTCACACCTTTTCATGCTCCTTGCATATTTCACTCCTTTTCATGCTCCTCGCATTTTTCACACCTTTTCATGCTCCTCGTCTTTTTTTTTTTGCTCCTCACATTTTTCTCACCTTTTCATGCACCTCGCATTTTTCATGCATTTTCATGCTCCTCGCATTTTTCACACCTTTTCATGCTCCTCGCATTTTTCACACCTTTTCATGCTCCTCGTCTTTTTTTTTTTTCTTCTCGCATTTTTCACACCTTTTCATGCTCCTTGCATTTTACACACCTTTTCATGCTCCTCGCATTTTTCAAACCTTTTCATGCTCCTCACATTTTTCACAGCTTTTCATTCTCGCATTTTTCACACCTTTTCATGCTCCTCGCATTTTTCACACCTTTTCATGCGCCTCGTATTTTTGACAACTTTTCATGCTCCTCGAAATTTTCACACATTTTCATGCTCCTCGCATTTTTCACACCTTTTCCTGCTCCTTGCATTTTTCACACGTTTTCATACTCCTCACACTTTTCACACCTTTTCATGCTCCTCGTATTTTTCACACCTTTTCATGCACCTCGCATTTTTCACACCTTTTCATGCTCCTCGCATTTTTCACACCTTTTCATGCTCTTCGTCTTTTTTTTTTGCTCCTCGCATGTTTCACACCTTTTCATGCCCCTTGCATTTTCACACCTTTTCATGCTCCTCGCATTTTTACACCTTTTCATGCTCCTTGTATTTTTTTTTGCTCCTCGCATTTTTCTCACATTTTCATGCTCCTTGCATTTTTCAAACCTTTTCATGCTCCTCGCATTTTTCACACCTTTTCATGCTACTTGCCTTTTCACACCTTTTAATGCTCCTCGCTTTTTTCACACCTTTTCATGCTCCTCGTATATTTCTTTTTTTTTTGTTTTGCTCCTCGCCTTTTTTACACCTTTTCATGCTGCTTGCATTTTTCACACCTTTTCATGCTCGTCCTCTTTTTCTTTTCTTTTTTTTTTCTCCTCACTTTTTTCACACCTGTTCATGCTCCTTGCATTTTACACACCTTTTCATGCTCCTCGTCTTTTTTTTTTTTGCTCCTCACATTTTTCACACCTTTTCATGCTCCTCGAATTTTTCACACCTTTTCATGCACCTCGCATTTTTCAAAACTTTTCATGCTCCTCGCATTTTTCACACCTTTTCATGCTCCCCACATTTTTCACACCTTTTCATGCTCCTCGTCTTTTTTTTTTTGCTCCTCGCATTTTCACACCTTTTCATATTCCCTGCATTTTTCACAACTTTTTATGTTCCCCACATTTTTCACACATTTTCATGCTCCTTTCATTTTCCATATCTTTTCCTGCTCCTCGTCTTTTTTTTTTTTTTTGGCTCTTCGCATTTTTCACACCTTTTCATGCCCCTCGCATTTTCCACACATTTTCATGCTCCTTGTCTTTTTTTTTTTTTGCTCTTCGCATTTCTCACACCTTTTCATGCTCCTCGCATTTTTCACACCTTTTCATGCTCCTCGCATTTTTCACACCTTTTCATGCTCCTCCTCTATTTTTTTTTTGCTCCTCGCATTTTTCCAAGCTTTTCATGTTCCTTGCATTTTTCACACCTGTTTATGCTCCTCGTATTTTTCACACCTTTTCGTGCTCCTCATCTTTTTTTTTTTGCTCCTCGCATTTTTCACACCTTTTCATGCTCCTCGTATTTTTCACACTTTTTCATGCTGCTCGTCTTTTTTTTTTTTGCTCCTCTCATTTTTCACAACTTTTCATGATCCTCGCATTTTTCACACCTTTTCATGCTCCTCGCACTTTTCACACCTTTTCATGCTGCTCGTATTTTTCACACCTTTTCATGCACCTCACATTTTTCACACCTTTTCATGCTCCTCGCACTTTTCACACCTTTTCATGCTCCTCGTATTTTTCACACCTTTTCATGCACCTCGTATTTTTCTTTTTTTTTTTCTTGCTCCTTGCCTTTTTTACACCTTTTCATGCTGCTTGAATTTTTCACACCTTTTCATGCTCGTCGTCTTTTTCTTTTTTCTCCTCGCTTTTTTAACACCTTTTCATGCTGCTTGCATTTTACACACCTTTTAATGCTCCTCGTCTTTTTTTTTTTTGCTCTTCGCATTATTCACACCTTTTCATGCTCCTCGTCTTTATTTTTTTGGTCCTCGCATTTTTCACACCTTTTCATGCTCCTCGCATTTTTCACACCTTTTCATGCTCCTCGCATTTTTCACTCCTTTTCATGCTCCTCGCATTTTTCACACGTTTTCATGCTCCTCGTCTTTCTTTTTTTCTCCACACATTTTTCACACCTTTTCATGCACCTCGCATTTTTCACGCCTTTTCATGCTCCTCGCATTTTTCACACCTTTTCATGCTCCTCGCATTTTTCACACCTTTTCATGCTCCTCGTCTTTTTCTTTTTTTTTTTCTTCTCGCATTTTTCACACCTTTTCATGCTCCTTGCATTTTACACACCTTTTCATGCTCCTCGCATTTTTCAAACCTTTTCATGCTCCTCGCATTTTTCACACCTTTTCATGCTACTTGCCTTTTTCACACCTTTTCATGCTCCTCACATTTTTCACACGTTTTCATGCTCCTCGAATTTTTCACACCTTTTCATGCACCTCGCATTTTTCACACCTTTTCATGCTCCTCGCATTTTTAAACCTTTTTATGCTCCTTGTATTTTTTTTTGCTCCTCGCATTTTTCACACATTTTCATGCTCCTCGCATTTTTCAAACCTTTTCATGCTCCTCGCATTTTTCACACCTTTACATGCTACTCGCCTTTTTCACACCTTTTCATGCTCCTCGCTTTTTTCACACCTTTTCATGCTCCTCGTATTTTTCTTTTTTTTTTTTTTGCTCCTCGCCTTTTTTACACCTTTTCATGCTCCTTGCATTTTTCATACCTTTTCATGCTCGTCCTCTTTTTTTTTTTCTCCTCGCTTTTTTCACACCTTTTCATGCTCCTTGCATTTTTCACACCTTTTTATGCTCCCCACATTTTTCACACCTTTTCATGCTCCTCGCATTTTTCACACGTTTTCATGCTCCTCGTCTTTTTTTTTTTTTGCTCCTCTCATTTTTCACAACTTTTCATGATCCTCGCATTTTTCACACCTTTTCTTGCTCCTCGCATTTTTCGCACCTTTTCTTGCTCCTCGCATTTTTCACACCTTTTCGTGGTCCTTGTGTTTTTTTTTTTTGCTCCTCTCATTTCTCACAACTTTTCATGCTCCTTGCATTTTTCACACCTTTTCATCTCCTCGCATTTTTCACAACTTTTCATGCTCCTCGCATTTTTCACACCTTTTCATGCTCCTCGTCTTTTACTTTTTTTTTTTTTGCTCCTCGCATTTTTCACACATTTTCATGCTCCTCATATTGTTCACACCTTTTCCTGTTCCTCGCATTTTTCACACCTTTTCATGCTCCTCGCATTTTTCACACCTTTTCATGCTCCTCATATTTTTCTTTTTTTTTTTTTTGCTCCTCGCATTTTTCACACCTTTTCATGCTCCTCGCATTTTTCAAACCTTTTCATTCTCCTCGCATTTTTCACACCTTTTCATGCTCCTCGCATATTTCACACATTTTCATGCTCCTCGTATTTTTGACAACTTTTATGCTCCTCGAAATTTACACATTTTCATGCTCCTCATATTTTTCACACCTTTTCCTGCTCCTTGCATTTTTCACACGTTTTCATGCTCCTCGCACTTTTCACACCTTTTCTTGCCTCTCGTATTTTTCACACCTTTTCATGCACCTCGCATTTTTCACATCTTTTCATGCTCCTCGCATTTTTCACACCTTTTCATGCTCCTCGTCTTTTTTTTTTGCTCCTCGCATGTTTCACACATTTTCATGCTCCTTGCATTTTCACACCTTTTCATGCTCCTTGCATTTTGTTTTTGCTCCTCGCATTTTTCACACATTTTCATGCTCCTTGCATTTTTCAAACCTTTTCATGCTCCTCACATATTTCACACCTTTTCATGCTACTTGCCTTTTTCACACCTTTTCATGCTCCTCGATTTTTTCACACCTTTTCATGCTCCTCGTATTTTTCTTGTTTTTTTCCTTGTTTCTCGCCTTTTTTACACCTTTTCATGCTGCTTGCATTTTTCACACCTTTTCATGCTCGTCGTCTTTTTCTTTTTTCTCCTCGCTTTTTTAACACCTTTTCATGCTCCTTGCATTTTACACACCTTTTAATGCTCCTCGTCTTTTTTTTTTTGCTCCTCGCATTATTCACACCTTTTCATGCTCCTCGTCTTTTTTTTTTTGCTCCTCACATTTTTCACACCTTTTCATGCTCCTCGAATTTTTCACACCTTTTCATGCACCTCGCATTTTTCACACCTTTTCATGCTCCTCGCATTTTTCACACCTTTTCATGCTCCTTGCATTTTTCACACCTTTTCATGCTCCTCGCATTTTTACACCTTTTCATGCTCCTTGCATTTTTCACAGCTTTTCATGCTCCTTGTAATTTTTTTTTGCTCCTTGCATTTTTCACACTTTTTCATGCTCCTTGCAATTTACACACCTTTTCATGCTCCTCGCATGTTTCACACCTTTTCATGCTCCTCCCATTTTTCACACCTTTTCATGCTCCTCCCATTTTTCACACCTTTTCATGCTCCTCGCATTTTTCACACCTTTTCATGCCCCTTGCATTTTCACACCTTTTCATGCTCCTTGCATTTTTACACCTTTTCATGCTCCTTGTATTTTTTTTTTGCTCCTCGCATTTTTCACACATTTTCATGCTCCTCATATTTTTCACACCTTTTCCTGTTCCTCGCATTTTTCACACCTTTTCATGCTCCTCGCATTTTTCACACCTTTTCATGCTCCTCATATTTTTCTTTTTTTTTTTTTTGCTCCTCGCATTTTTCACACCTTTTCATGCTCCTCGCTTTTTTCACACCTTTTCATGCTCCTCGAATTTTTCTTTTTTTTTTTTTTTTTGCTCCTCGCCTTTTTTACACCGTTTCATGCTGCTTGCATTTTTCACACCTTTTCATGCTTGTCCTCTTTTTCTTTCTTTTTTTTTTTCTCCTCGCTTTTTTCACACCTTTTCATGCTCCTTGCATTTTACACACCTTTTCATGCTCCTCGTTTTTTTTTTTTTGCTCCTCGCATTATTCACACCTTTTCATGCTCCTCGTCTTTTTTTTTTTTGCTCCTCACATTTTTCACATGTTTTCATGCTCCTCGAATTTTTCACACCATTTCATGCACTTCGCATTTTTCACACCTTTTCATGCTCCTCGCATTTTTACATCTTTTCATGCTCCTTGTATTTTTTTTTTTGCTCCTTGCATTTTCACACCTTTTCATGCTCCTCGCATTTTTACACCTTTTCATGCTCGTCGTCTTTTTCTTTTTTCTCCTCGCTTTTTTAACACCTTTTCATGCTCCTTGCATTTTACACACCTTTTAATGCTCCTCGTCTTTTTTTTTTTGCTCCTCGCATTATTCACACCTTTTCATGCTCCTCGTCTTTATTTTTTTGGTCCTCACATTTTTCACACCTTTTCATGCTCCTCGAATTTTTCACACCTTTTCATGCACCTCGCATTTTTCACACCTTTTCATGCTCCTCGCATTTTTCACACCTTTTCATGCTCCTTGCATTTTTCACACCTTTTCATGGTCCTCGCATTTTTACACCTTTTCATGCTCCTTGTATTTTTTTTTTTGCTCCTCGCATTTTTCACACATTTTCATGCTCCTTGCATTTTTCAAAACTTTTCATGCTCCTCGCATTTTTCACACCTTTTCATGCTCCTTGCATTTTTCACACCTTTTCATGCTCCTCGCATATTTCACTCCTTTTCATGCTCCTCGCATTTTTCACACCTTTTCATGCTCCTCGTCTTTTTTTTTTTGCTCCTCACATTTTTCACACCTTTTCATGCACCTCGCATTTTTCATGCATTTTCATGCTCCTTGCATTTTTCACACCTTTTCATTCTCCTCGCATTTTTCACACCTTTTCATGCTCCTCGTCTTTTTTTTTTTTCTTCTCGCATTTTTCACACCTTTTCATGCTCCTTGCATTTTTCACACCTTTTCATGCTCCTCGCATTTTTCAAACCTTTTCATGCTCCTCACATTTTTCACAGCTTTTCATTCTCGCATTTTTCACACCTTTTCATGCTCCTCGCATTTTTCACACCTTTTCATGCGCCTCGTATTTTTGACAACTTTTCATGCTCCTCGAAATTTTCACACATTTTCATGCTCCTCGCATTTTTCACACCTTTTCCTGCTCCTTGCATTTTTCACACGTTTTCATACTCCTCACACTTTTCACACCTTTTCATGCTCCTCGTATTTTTCACACCTTTTCATGCACCTCGCATCTTTCACACCTTTTCATGCTCCTCGCATTTTTCACACCTTTTCATGCTCTTCGTCTTTTTTTTTTGCTCCTCGCATGTTTCACACCTTTTCATGCCCCTTGCATTTTCACACCTTTTCATGCTCCTCGCATTTTTACACCTTTTCATGCTCCTTGTATTTTTTTTTGCTCCTCGCATTTTTCTCACATTTTCATGCTCCTTGCATTTTTCAAACCTTTTCATGCTCCTCGCATTTTTCACACCTTTTCATGCTACTTGCCTTTTCACACCTTTTAATGCTCCTCGCTTTTTTCACACCTTTTCATGCTCCTCGTATATTTCTTTTTTTTTTTTTTTGCTCCTCGCCTTTTTTACACCTTTTCATGCTGCTTGCATTTTTCCCACCTTTTCATGCTCGTCCTCTTTTTCTTTTCTTTTTTTTTTCTCCTCACTTTTTTCACACCTTTTCATGCTCCTTGCATTTTACACACCTTTTCATGCTCCTCGTCTTTTTTTTTTTTGCTCCTCACATTTTTCACACCTTTTCATGCTCCTCGAATTTTTCACACCTTTTCATGCACCTCGCATTTTTCAAACCTTTTCATGCTCCTCGCATTTTTCACACCTTTTCATGCTCCCCACATTTTTCACACCTTTTCATGCTCCTCGTCTTTTTTTTTTTGCTCCTCGCATTTTCACACCTTTTCATATTCCCTGCATTTTTCACAACTTTTTATGTTCCCCACATTTTTCACACATTTTCATGCTCCTTTCATTTTCCACATCTTTTCCTGCTCCTCGTCTTTTTTTTTTTTTTTGGCTCTTCGCATTTTTCACACCTTTTCATGCCCCTCGCATTTTCCACACATTTTCATGCTCCTTGTCTTTTTTTTTTTTTTGCTCTTCGCATTTCTCACACCTTTTCATGCTCCTCGCATTTTTCACACCTTTTCATGCTCCTCGCATTTTTCACACCTTTTCATGCTCCTCCTCTATTTTTTTTTGCTCCTCGCATTTTTCCAAGCTTTTCATGTTCCTTGCATTTTTCACACCTGTTTATGCTCCTCGTATTTTTCACACCTTTTCGTGCTCCTCATCTTTTTTTTTTTGCTCCTCGCATTTTTCACACCTTTTCATGCTCCTCGTATTTTTCACACTTTTTCATGCTGCTCGTCTTTTTTTTTTTTGCTCCTCTCATTTTTCACAACTTTTCATGATCCTCGCATTTTTCACACCTTTTCATGCTCCTCGCACTTTTCACACCTTTTCATGCTGCTCGTATTTTTCACACCTTTTCATGCACCTCACATTTTTCACACCTTTTCATGCTCCTCGCACTTTTCACACCTTTTCATGCACCTCGTATTTTTCTTTTTTTTTTCTTGCTCCTTGCCTTTTTTACACCTTTTCATGCTGCTTGAATTTTTCACACCTTTTCATGCTCGTCGTCTTTTTCTTTTTTCTCCTCGCTTTTTTAACACCTTTTCATGCTCCTTGCATTTTACACACCTTTTAATGCTCCTCGTCTTTTTTTTTTTTGCTCTTCGCATTATTCACACCTTTTCATGCTCCTCGTCTTTATTTTTTTGGTCCTCGCATTTTTCACACCTTTTCATGCTCCTCGCATTTTCACACCTTTTCATGCTCCTCGCATTTTTCACTCCTTTTCATGCTCCTCGCATTTTTCACACTTTTTCATGCTCCTCGTCTTTTTTTTTTCTCCTCACATTTTTCACACCTTTTCATGCACCTCGCATTTTTCACGCCTTTTCATGCTCCTCGCATTTTTCACACCTTTTCATGCTCCTCGCATTTTTCACACCTTTTCATGCTCCTCGTCTTTTTTTTTTTTTTTTTCTTCTCGCATTTTTCACACCTTTTCATGCTCCTTGCATTTTACACACCTTTTCATGCTCCTCGCATTTTTCAAACCTTTTCATGCTCCTCGCATTTTTCACACCTTTTCATGCTACTTGCCTTTTTCACACCTTTTCATGCTCCTCACATTTTTGACACGTTTTCATGCTCCTCGAATTTTTCACACCTTTTCATGCACCTCGCATTTTTCACACCTTTTCATGCTCCTCGCATTTTTAAACCTTTTCATGCTCCTTGTATTTTTTTTTGCTCCTCGCATTTTTCACACATTTTCATGCTCCTCGCATTTTTCAAACCTTTTCATGCTCCTCGCATTTTTCACACCTTTACATGCTACTCGCCTTTTTCACACCTTTTCATGCTCCTCGCTTTTTTCACACCTTTTCATGCTCCTCGTATTTTTCTTTTTTTTTTTTTTGCTCCTCGCCTTTTTTACACCTTTTCATGCTCCTTGCATTTTTCATACCTTTTCATGCTCGTCCTCTTTTTTTTTTTCTCCTCGCTTTTTTCACACCTTTTCATGCTCCTTGCATTTTTCACACCTTTTTATGCTCCCCACATTTTTCACACCTTTTCATGCTCCTCGCATTTTTCACACGTTTTCATGCTCCTCGTCTTTTTTTTTTTTTGCTCCTCTCATTTTTCACAACTTTTCATGATCCTCGCATTTTTCACACCTTTTCATGCTCCTCGCATTTTTCGCACCTTTTCTTGCTCCTCGCATTTTTCACACCTTTTCGTGGTCCTTGTGTTTTTTTTTTTGCTCCTCTCATTTCTCACAACTTTTCATGCTCCTTGCATTTTTCACACCTTTTCATCTCCTCGCATTTTTCACACCTTTTCATGCTCCTCGCATTTTTCACACCTTTTCATGCTCCTCGTCTTTTACTTTTTTTTTTTTTGCTCCTCGCATTTTTCACACATTTTCATGCTCCTCATATTGTTCACACCTTTTCCTGTTCCTCGCATTTTTCACACCTTTTCATGCTCCTCGCATTTTTCACACCTTTTCATGCTCCTCATATTTTTCTTTTTTTTTTTTTTGCTCCTCGCATTTTTCACACCTTTTCTTGCTCCTCGCATTTTTCAAACCTTTTCATTCTCCTCGCATTTTTCACACCTTTTCATGCTCCTCGCATTTTTCACACCTTTTCATGCTCCTCGTATTTTTGACAACTTTTATGCTCCTCGAAATTTACACATTTTCATGCTCCTCATATTTTTCACACCTTTTCCTGCTCCTTGCATTTTTCACACGTTTTCATGCTCCTCGCACTTTTCACACCTTTTCTTGCCTCTCGTATTTTTCACACCTTTTCATGCACCTCGCATTTTTCACATCTTTTCATGCTCCTCGCATTTTTCACACCTTTTCATGCTCCTCGTCTTTTTTTTTTGCTCCTCGCATGTTTCACACATTTTCATGCTCCTTGCATTTTCACACCTTTTCATGCTCCTTGCATTTTGTTTTTGCTCCTCGCATTTTTCACACATTTTCATGCTCCTTGCATTTTTCAAACCTTTTCATGCTCCTCACATATTTCACACCTTTTCATGCTACTTGCCTTTTTCACACCTTTTCATGCTCCTCGCTTTTTTCACACCTTTTCATGCTCCTCGTATTTTTCTTGTTTTTTTCCTTGTTTCTCGCCTTTTTTACACCTTTTCATGCTGCTTGCTTTTTTCACACCTTTTCATGCTCGTCGTCTTTTTTTTTTTGCTCCTCGCATTATTCACACCTTTTCATGCTCCTTGTCTTTTTTTTTTTGCTCTTCACATTTTTCACACCTTTTCATGCTCCTCGAATTTTTCACACCTTTTCATGCACCTCGCATTTTTCACACCTTTTCATGCTCCTCGCATTTTTCACACCTTTTCATGCTCCTTGCATTTTTCACACCTTTTCATGCTCCTCGCATTTTTACACCTTTTCATGCTCCTTGCATTTTTCACAGCTTTTCATGCTCCTTGTAATTTTTTTTTGCTCCTTGCATTTTTCACCCTTTTTCATGCTCCTTGCAATTTACACACCTTTTCATGCTCCTCGCATGTTTCACACCTTTTCATGCTCCTCCCATTTTTCACACCTTTTCATGCTCCTCCCATTTTCCACACCTTTTCATGCTCCTCGCATGTTTCACACCTTTTCATGCCCCTTGCATTTTCACACCTTTTCATGCTCCTTGCATTTTTACACCTTTTCATGCTCCTTGTATTTTTTTTTTGCTCCTCCATTTTTCACACATTTTCATGCACCTCGCATTTTTCACACCTTTTCATGCTCCTCGCATTTTTCACACCTTTTCATGCTACTTGCCTTTTTTACACCTTTTCATGCTCCTCGCTTTTTTCACACCTTTTCATGCTCCTCGAATTTTTTTTTTTTTTTTTTTTTTGCTCCTCGCCTTTTTTACACCGTTTCATGCTGCTTGCATTTTTCACACCTTTTCATGCTTGTCCTCTTTTTCTTTCTTTTTTTTTTTCTCCTCGCTTTTTTCACACCTTTTCATGCTCCTTGCATTTTACACACCTTTTCATGCTCCTCGTTTTTTTTTTTTTGCTCCTCGCATTATTCACACCTTTTCATGCTCCTCGTCATTTTTTTTTTTGCTCCTCACATTTTTCACATGTTTTCATGCTCCTCGAATTTTTCACACCTTTTCATGCACCTCGCATTTTTCACACCTTTTCATGCTCCTCGCATTTTTCACACCTTTTCATGCTCCTCGTCTTTTTTTTTTTGCTCCTCGCATGTTTCACACCTTTTCATGCTCCTTGCATTTTCACACCTTTTCATGCTCCTCGCATTTTTACACCTTTTCATGCGCCTTGTATTTTTTTTTGCTCCTCGCATTTTTCAAACATTTTCATGCTCCTTGCATTTTTCAAACCTTTTCATGCTCCTCGCATTTTTCACACCTTTTCATGCTCCTCGTCTTTTTATTTTTTTTTGCTCCTCGCATTTTTCACACCTTTTCATGATCCTCGCATTTTTCACACCTTTTCATACTCCTCCCATTTTTCACACCTTTTCATGCTCCTCGCATTTTTCACTCCTATTCATGTTTTTCGCATTTTTCAGAGCTTTTCATGCTCCTTGCATTTTTCACACCTTTTCATGCTCCTCGCATTTTTCACACCTTTTCATGCTCCTCGTCTTTTTTTTTTGCTCCTCGCATATTTCAGACCTTTTCATGCCCCTTGCATTTTCACACCTTTTCATGCTCCTCGTATTTTTACACCTTTTCATGCTCCTTGTATTTTTTTTTTGCTCCTCGCATTTTTCTCACATTTTCATGCTCCTTGCATTTTTGTAACCTTTTCATGCTCCTCGCATTTTTCACACCTTTTCATGCTACTTGCCTTTTCACACCTTTTCATGCTCCTCGCTTTTTTCACACCTTTTCATGCTCCTCGTATATTTCTTTTTTTTTTTTTTTTTGCTCCTCGCCTTTTTTACACCTTTTCATGCTGCTTGCATTTTTCACTCCTTTTCATGCTCGTCCTCTTTTTCTTTTTTTTTTTCTCCTCGCTTTTTTCACACCTTTTCATGCTCCTTGCATTTTACACACCTTTTCATGCTCCTCGTCTTTTTTTTTTTTGCTCCTCACATTTTTCACACCTTTTCATGCTCCTCGAATTTTTCACACCTTTTCATGCACCTCGCATTTTTCACACCTTTTCATGCTCCTCGCATTTTTCACACCTTTTCATGCTCCTTGCATTTTTCACACCTTTTCATGCTCCTCGCATTTTCACACCTTTTCATGCTCCTCATATTTTTCTTTTTTTTTTTCCCTCCTTGCCTTTTTTACACCTTTTCATGCTCCTTGCATTTTTCACACTTTTCATGCTCCTCATCTTTTTCTTTTTTTTTTTTGCTCCTCGCATTTTTCACACCTTTTCATGCTCCTCGCATTTTTCACACCTTTTCATGCTCCTCATCTTTGTTTTTTTTTTTTTTGCTCCTCGAATTTTTCACAGCTTTTCATGCTCCTTGCATTTTTCACACCTTTTCATGCACCTCGCATTTTTCACATCTTTTCATGCTCCTCGCATTTTTCACACCTTTTCATGCTCCTCGTCTTTTTTTTTTGCTCCTCGCATGTTTCACACATTTTCATGCTCCTTGCATTTTCACACCTTTTCATGCTCCTTGCATTTTGTTTTTGCTCCTCGCATTTTTCACACATTTTCATGCTCCTTGCATTTTTCAAACCTTTTCATGCTCCTCACATATTTCACACCTTTTCATGCTACTTGCCTTTTTCACACCTTTTCATGCTCCTCGATTTTTTCACACCTTTTCATGCTCCTCGTATTTTTCTTGTTTTTTTCCTTGTTTCTCGCCTTTTTTACACCTTTTCATGCTGCTTGCATTTTTCACACCTTTTCATGCTCGTCGTCTTTTTCTTTTTTCTCCTCGCTTTTTTAACACCTTTTCATGCTCCTTGCATTTTACACACCTTTTAATGCTCCTCGTCTTTTTTTTTTTGCTCCTCGCATTATTCACACCTTTTCATGCTCCTCGTCTTTTTTTTTTTTCTCCTCACATTTTTCACACCTTTTCATGCTCCTCGAATTTTTCACACCTTTTCATGCACCTCGCATTTTTCACACCTTTTCATGCTCCTCGCATTTTTCACACCTTTTCATGCTCCTTGCATTTTTCACACCTTTTCATGCTCCTCGCATTTTTACACCTTTTCATGCTCCTTGCATTTTTCACAGCTTTTCATGCTCCTTGTAATTTTTTTTTGCTCCTTGCATTTTTCACACTTTTTCATGCTCCTTGCATTTTACACACCTTTTCATGCTCCTCGCATGTTTCACACCTTTTCATGCTCCTCCCATTTTTCACACCTTTTCATGCTCCTCCCATTTTTCACACCTTTTCATGCTCCTCGCATGTTTCACACCTTTTCATGCCCCTTGCATTTTCACACCTTTTCATGCTCCTTGCATTTTTACACCTTTTCATGCTCCTTGTATTTTTTTTTTGCTCCTCGCATTTTTCACACATTTTCATGCTCCTCATATTGTTCACACCTTTTCCTGTTCCTCGCATTTTTCACACCTTTTCATGCTCCTCGCATTTTTCACACCTTTTCATGCTCCTCATATTTTTCTTTTTTTTTTTTTTTGCTCCTCGCATTTTTCACACCTTTTCATGCTCCTCGCTTTTTTCACACCTTTTCATGCTCCTCGAATTTTTCTTTTTTTTTTTTTTTTGCTCCTCGCCTTTTTTACACCGTTTCATGCTGCTTGCATTTTTCACACCTTTTCATGCTTGTCCTCTTTTTCTTTCTTTTTTTTTTTCTCCTCGCTTTTTTCACACCTTTTCATGCTCCTTGCATTTTACACACCTTTTCATGCTCCTCGTTTTTTTTTTTTTGCTCCTCGCATTATTCACACCTTTTCATGCTCCTCGTCTTTTTTTTTTTTGCTCCTCACATTTTTCACATGTTTTCATGCTCCTCGAATTTTTCACACCATTTCATGCACTTCGCATTTTTCACACCTTTTCATGCTCCTCGCATTTTTACATCTTTTCATGCTCCTTGTATTTTTTTTTTTGCTCCTTGCATTTTCACACCTTTTCATGCTCCTCGCATTTTTACACCTTTTCATGCTCGTCGTCTTTTTCTTTTTTCTCCTCGCTTTTTTAACACCTTTTCATGCTCCTTGCATTTTACACACCTTTTAATGCTCCTCGTCTTTTTTTTTTTGCTCCTCGCATTATTCACACCTTTTCATGCTCCTCGTCTTTATTTTTTTGGTCCTCACATTTTTCACACCTTTTCATGCTCCTCGAATTTTTCACACCTTTTCATGCACCTCGCATTTTTCACACCTTTTCATGCTCCTCGCATTTTTCACACCTTTTCATGCTCCTTGCATTTTTCACACCTTTTCATGGTCCTCGCATTTTTACACCTTTTCATGCTCCTTGTATTTTTTTTTTTGCTCCTCGCATTTTTCACACATTTTCATGCTCCTTGCATTTTTCAAAACTTTTCATGCTCCTCGCATTTTTCACACCTTTTCATGCTCCTTGCATTTTTCACACCTTTTCATGCTCCTCGCATTTTTCACTCCTTTTCATGCTCCTCGCATTTTTCACACCTTTTCATGCTCCTCGTCTTTTTTTTTTTGCTCCTCACATTTTTCACACCTTTTCATGCACCTCGCATTTTTCACGCCTTTTCATGCTCCTCGCATTTTTCACACCTTTTAATGCTCCTCGAAATTTTCACACCTTTTCATGCTCCTTGTCTTTTTTTTTTTTCTTCTCGCATTTTTCACCCCTTTTCATTCTCCTTGCATTTTACACACCTTTTCATGCTCCTCGCATTTTTCAAACCTTTTCATGCTCCTCACATTTTTCACAGCTTTTCATTCTCGCATTTTTCACACCTTTTCATGCTCCTCGCATTTTTCACACCTTTTCATGCGCCTCGTATTTTTGACAACTTTTCATGCTCCTCGAAATTTTCACACATTTTCATGCTCCTCGCATTTTTCACACCTTTTCCTGCTCCTTGCATTTTTCACACGTTTTCATACTCCTCACACTTTTCACACCTTTTCATGCTCCTCGTATTTTTCACACCTTTTCATGCACCTCGCATCTTTCACACCTTTTCATGCTCCTCGCATTTTTCACACCTTTTCATGCTCTTCGTCTTTTTTTTTTGCTCCTCGCATGTTTCACACCTTTTCATGCCCCTTGCATTTTCACACCTTTTCATGCTCCTCGCATTTTTACACCTTTTCATGCTCCTTGTATTTTTTTTTGCTCCTCGCATTTTTCTCACATTTTCATGCTCCTTGCATTTTTCAAACCTTTTCATGCTCCTCCCATTTTTCACACCTTTTCATGCTACTTGCCTTTTCACCCCTTTTAATGCTCCTCGCTTTTTTCACACCTTTTCATGCTCCTCGTATATTTCTTTTTTTTTTTTTTTGCTCCTCGCCTTTTTTACACCTTTTCATGCTGCTTGCATTTTTCACACCTTTTCATGCTCGTCCTCTTTTTCTTTTTTTGTTTTTTTTCTCTTCACTTTTTTCACACCTTTTCATGCTCCTTGCATTTTACACACCTTTTCATGCTCCTCGTCTTTTTTTTTTTTGCTCCTCACATTTTTCACACCTTTTCATGCTCCTCGAATTTTTCACACCTTTTCATGCTCCCCACATTTTTCACACCTTTTCATGCTCCTCGTCTTTTTTTTTTTGCTCCTCGCATTTTCACACCTTTTCATATTCCCTGCATTTTTCACAACTTTTTATGTTCCCCACATTTTTCACACATTTTCATGCTCCTTTCATTTTCCACATCTTTTCCTGCTCCTCGTCTTTTTTTTTTTTTTTTGGCTCTTCGCATTTTTCACACCTTTTCATGCCCCTCGCATTTTCCACACATTTTCATGCTCCTTGTCTTTTTTTTTTTTTTGCTCTTCGCATTTCTCACACCTTTTCATGCTCCTCGCATTTTTCACACCTTTTCATGCTCCTCGCATTTTTCACACCTTTTCATGCTCCTCCTCTATTTTTTTTTGCTCCTCGCATTTTTCCAAGCTTTTCATGTTCCTTGCATTTTTCACACCTGTTTATGCTCCTCGTATTTTTCACACCTTTTCGTGCTCCTCTTCTTTTTTTTTTTGCTCCTCGCATTTTTCACACCTTTTCATGCTCCTCGTATTTTTCACACTTTTTCATGCTGCTCGTCTTTTTTTTTTTTGCTCCTCTCATTTTTCACAACTTTTCATGATCCTCGCATTTTTCACACCTTTTCATGCTCCTCGCACTTTTCACACCTTTTCATGCTGCTCGTATTTTTCACACCTTTTCATGCACCTCACATTTTTCACACCTTTTCATGCTCCTCGCACTTTTCACACCTTTTCATGCACCTCGTATTTTTCTTTTTTTTTTTCTTGCTCCTTGCCTTTTTTACACCTTTTCATGCTGCTTGAATTTTTCACACCTTTTCATGCTCGTCGTCTTTTTCTTTTTTCTCCTCGCTTTTTTAACACCTTTTCATGCTCCTTGCATTTTACACACCTTTTAATGCTCCTCGTCTTTTTTTTTTTTGCTCTTCGCATTATTCACACCTTTTCATGCTCCTCGTCTTTATTTTTTTGGTCCTCGCATTTTTCACACCTTTTCATGCTCCTCGCATTTTTCACACCTTTTCATGCTCCTCGCATTTTTCACTCCTTTTCATGCTCCTCGCATTTTTCACACGTTTTCATGCTCCTCGTCTTTTTTTTTTCTCCTCACATTTTTCACACCTTTTCATGCACCTCGCATTTTTCACGCCTTTTCATGCTCCTCGCATTTTTCACACCTTTTCATGCTCCTCGCATTTTTCACACCTTTTCATGCTCCTCGTCTTTTTCTTTTTTTTTTTCTTCTCGCATTTTTCACACCTTTTCATGCTCCTTGCATTTTACACACCTTTTCATGCTCCTCGCATTTTTCAAACCTTTTCATGCTCCTCGCATTTTTCACACCTTTTCATGCTACTTGCCTTTTTCACACCTTTTCATGCTCCTCACATTTTTGACACGTTTTCATGCTCCTCGAATTTTTCACACCTTTTCATGCACCTCGCATTTTTCACACCTTTTCATGCTCCTCGCATTTTTAAACCTTTTCATGCTCCTTGTATTTTTTTTTGCTCCTCGCATTTTTCACACATTTTCATGCTCCTCGCATTTTTCAAACCTTTTCATGCTCCTCGCATTTTTCACACCTTTTCATGCTACTCGCCTTTTTCACACCTTTTCATGCTCCTCGCTTTTTTCACACCTTTTCATGCTCCTCGTATTTTTTTTTTTTTTTTTTTTGCTCCTCGCCTTTTTTACACCTTTTCATGCTCCTTGCATTTTTCATACCTTTTCATGCTCGTCCTCTTTTTTTTTTTCTCCTCGCTTTTTTCACACCTTTTCATGCTCCTTGCATTTTTCACACCTTTTTATGCTCCCCACATTTTTCACACCTTTTCATGCTCCTCGCATTTTTCACACCTTTTCATGCTCCTCGTCTTTTTTTTTTTTTGCTCCTCTCATTTTTCACAACTTTTCATGCTCCTCGCATTTTTCACACCTTTTCATGCTCCTCGCATTTTTCGCACCTTTTCTTGCTCCTCGCATTTTTCACACCTTTTCGTGGTCCTTGTGTTTTTTTTTTTGCTCCTCTCATTTCTCACAACTTTTCATGCTCCTTGCATTTTTCACACCTTTTCATCTCCTCGCATTTTTCACACCTTTTCATGCTCCTCGCATTTTTCACACCTTTTCATGCTCCTCGTCTTTTACTTTTTTTTTTTTTGCTCCTCGCATTTTTCACACATTTTCATGCTCCTCATATTGTTCACACCTTTTCCTGTTCCTCGCATTTTTCACACCTTTTCATGCTCCTCGCATTTTTCACACCTTTTCATGCTCCTCATATTTTCCTTTTTTTTTTTTTTGCTCCTCGCATTTTTCACACCTTTTCTTGCTCCTCGCATTTTTCAAACCTTTTCATTCTCCTCGCATTTTTCACACCTTTTCATGCTCCTCGCATATTTCACACATTTTCATGCTCCTCGTATTTTTGACAACTTTTATGCTCCTCGAAATTTACACATTTTCATGCTCCTCATATTTTTCACACCTTTTCCTGCTCCTTGCATTTTTCACACGTTTTCATGCTCCTCGCACTTTTCACACCTTTTCTTGCCTCTCGTATTTTTCACACCTTTTCATGCACCTCGCATTTTTCACATCTTTTCATGCTCCTCGCATTTTTCACACCTTTTCATGCTCCTCGTCTTTTTTTTTTGCTCCTCGCATGTTTCACACATTTTCATGCTCCTTGCATTTTCACACCTTTTCATGCTCCTTGCATTTTGTTTTTGCTCCTCGCATTTTTCACACATTTTCATGCTCCTTGCATTTTTCAAACCTTTTCATGCTCCTCACATATTTCACACCCTTTCATGCTACTTGCCTTTTTCACACCTTTTCATGCTCCTCGATTTTTTCACACCTTTTCATGCTCCTCGTATTTTTCTTGTTTTTTTCCTTGTTTCTCGCCTTTTTTACACCTTTTCATGCTGCTTGCTTTTTTCACACCTTTTCATGCTCGTCGTCTTTTTTTTTTTGCTCCTCGCATTATTCACACCTTTTCATGCTCCTCGTCTTTTTTTTTTTTTGCTCTTCACATTTTTCACACCTTTTCATGCTCCTCGAATTTTTCACACCTTTTCATGCACCTCGCATTTTTCACACCTTTTCATGCTCCTCGCATTTTTCACACCTTTTCATGCTCCTTGCATTTTTCACACCTTTTCATGCTCCTCGCATTTTTACACCTTTTCATGCTCCTTGCATTTTTCACAGCTTTTCATGCTCCTTGTAATTTTTTTTTGCTCCTTGCATTTTTCACCCTTTTTCATGCTCCTTGCAATTTACACACCTTTTCATGCTCCTCGCATGTTTCACACCTTTTCATGCTCCTCCCATTTTTCACACCTTTTCATGCTCCTCCCATTTTCCACACCTTTTCATGCTCCTCGCATGTTTCACACCTTTTCATGCCCCTTGCATTTTCACACCTTTTCATGCTCCTTGCATTTTTACACCTTTTCATGCTCCTTGTATTTTTTTTTTGCTCCTCCATTTTTCACACATTTTCATGCACCTCGCATTTTTCACACCTTTTCATGCTCCTCGCATTTTTCACACCTTTTCATGCTACTTGCCTTTTTTACACCTTTTCATGCTCCTCGCTTTTTTCACACCTTTTCATGCTCCTCGAATTTTTTTTTTTTTTTTTTTTTTGCTCCTCGCCTTTTTTACCCCTTTTCTTTCTGCTTGCATTTTTCACACCTTTTCATGCTTGTCCTCTTTTTCTTTCTTTTTTTTTTTCTCCTCGCTTTTTTCACACCTTTTCATGCTCCTTGCATTTTTCACACCTTTTCATGCTCCTCGTTTTTTTTTTTTTGCTCCTCGCATTATTCACACCTTTTCATGCTCCTCGTCATTTTTTTTTTTGCTCCTCACATTTTTCACATGTTTTCATGCTCCTCGAATTTTTCACACCATTTCATGCACCTCGCATTTTTCACACCTTTTCATGCTCCTCGCATTTTTCACACCTTTTCATGCTCCTCGTCTTTTTTTTTTTGCTCCTCGCATGTTTCACACCTTTTCATGCTCCTTGCATTTTCACACCTTTTCATGCTCCTCGCATTTTTACACCTTTTCATGCGCCTTGTATTTTTTTTTGCTCCTCGCATTTTTCAAACATTTTCATGCTCCTTGCATTTTTCAAACCTTTTCATGCTCCTCGCATTTTTCACACCTTTTCATGCTCCTCGTCTTTTTATTTTTTTTGCTCCTCGCATTTTTCACACCTTTTCATGATCCTCGCATTTTTCACACCTTTTCATACTCCTCCCATTTTTCACACCTTTTCATGCTCCTCGCATTTTTCACTCCTATTCATGTTTTTCGCATTTTTCAGAGCTTTTCATGCTCCTTGCATTTTTCACACCTTTTCATGCTCCTCGCATTTTTCACACCTTTTCATGCTCCTCGTCTTTTTTTTTGCTCCTCGCATATTTCAGACCTTTTCATGCCCCTTGCATTTTCACACCTTTTCATGCTCCTCGTATTTTTACACCTTTTCATGCTCCTTGTATTTTTTTTTTGCTCCTCGCATTTTTCTCACATTTTCATGCTCCTTGCATTTTTGAAACCTTTTCATGCTCCTCGCATTTTTCACACCTTTTCATGCTACTTGCCTTTTCACACCTTTTCATGCTCCTCGCTTTTTTCACACCTTTTCATGCTCCTCGTATATTTCTTTTTTTTTTTTTTTTGCTCCTCGCCTTTTTTACACCTTTTCATGCTGCTTGCATTTTTCACTCCTTTTCATGCTCGTCCTCTTTTTCTTTTTTTTTTTCTCCTCGCTTTTTTCACACCTTTTCATGCTCCTTGCATTTTACACACCTTTTCATGCTCCTCGTCTTTTTTTTTTTTGCTCCTCACATTTTTCACACCTTTTCATGCTCCTCGAATTTTTCACACCTTTTCATGCACCTCGCATTTTTCACACCTTTTCATGCTCCTCGCATTTTTCACACCTTTTCATGCTCCTTGCATTTTTCACACCTTTTCATGCTCCTCGCATTTTCACACCTTTTCATGCTCCTCATATTTTTCTTTTTTTTTTTTCCCTCCTTGCCTTTTTTACACCTTTTCATGCTCCTTGCATTTTTCACACTTTTCATGCTCCTCATCTTTTTCTTTTTTTTTTTTGCTCCTCGCATTTTTCACACCTTTTCATGCTCCTCGCATTTTTCACACCTTTTCATGCTCCTCATCTTTGTTTTTTTTTTTTTGCTCCTCGAATTTTTCACAGCTTTTCATGCTCCTTGCATTTTTCACACCTTTTCATGCTCCTCGTCTTTTTCTTTTTTTTTTTCTTCTCGCATTTTTCACACCTTTTCATGCTCCTCGCATTTTTCACACCTTTTCATGCTCCTCGAATTTTTCTTTTTTTTTTTTGCTCCTCGCCTTTTTTACACCGATTCATGCTGCTTGCATTTTTCACACCTTTTCATGCTTGTCCACTTTTTCTTTCTTTTTTTTTTTCTCCTCGCTTTTTTCACACCTTTTCATGCTCCTTGCATTTTACACACCTTTTCATGCTCCTCGTCTTTTTTTTTTTTGCTCCTCGCATTATTCACACCTTTTCATGCTCCTCGTCTTTTTTTTTTTTGCTCCTCACATTTTTCACATGTTTTCATGCTCCTCGAATTTTTCACACCATTTCATGCACCTCGCATTTTTCACACCTTTTCATGCTCCTCGCATTTTTCACACCTTTTCATGCTCCTCGTCTTTTTTTTTTGCTCCTCGCATGTTTCACACCTTTTCATGCTCCTTGCATTTTCACACCTTTTCATGCTCCTCGCATTTTTACACCTTTTCATGCGCCTTGTATTTTTTTTTGCTCCTCGCATTTTTCAAACTTTTTCATGCTCCTTGCATTTTTCAAACCTTTTCATGCTCCTCGCATTTTTCACACCTTTTCATGCTCCTCGTCTTTTTATTTTTTTTGCTCCTCGCATTTTTCACACCTTTTCATGATCCTCGCATTTTTCACACCTTTTCATACTCCTCCCATTTTTCACACCTTTTCATGCTCCTCGCATTTTTCACTCCTATTCATGTTTTTCGCATTTTTCACAGCTTTTCATGCTCCTTGCATTTTTCACACCTTTTCATGCTCCTCGCATTTTTCACACCTTTTCATGCTCCTCGTCTTTTTTTTTGCTCCTCGCATATTTCAGACCTTTTCATGCCCCTTGCATTTTCACACCTTTTCATGCTCCTCGTATTTTTACACCTTTTCATGCTCCTTGTATTTTTTTTTTGCTCCTCGCATTTTTCTCACATTTTCATGCTCCTTGCATTTTTGAAACCTTTTCATGCTCCTCGCATTTTTCACACCTTTTCATGCTACTTGCCTTTTCACACCTTTTCATGCTCCTCGCTTTTTTCCCCCCTTTTCATGCTCCTCGTATATTTCTTTTTTTTTTTTTTTTGCTCCTCGCCTTTTTTACACCTTTTCATGCTGCTTGCATTTTTCACACCTTTTCATGCTCGTCCTCTTTTTCTTTTTTTTTTTTCTCCTCGCTTTTTTCACACCTTTTCATGCTCCTTGCATTTTACACACCTTTTCATGCTCCTCGTCTTTTTTTTTTTGCTCCTCACATTTTTCACACCTTTTCATGCTCCTCGAATTTTTCACACCTTTTCATGCACCTCGCATTTTTCACACCTTTTCATGCTCCTCGCATTTTTCACACCTTTTCATGCTCCTTGCATTTTTCACACCTTTTCATGCTCCTCGCATTTTCACACCTTTTCATGCTCCTCATATTTTTCTTTTTTTTTTTCCCTCCTCGCCTTTTTTACACCTTTTCATGCTCCTTGCATTTTTCACACTTTTCATGCTCCTCATCTTTTTCTTTTTTTTTTTTGCTCCTCGCATTTTTCACACCTTTTCATGCTCCTCGCATTTTTCACACCTTTTCATGCTCCTCATCTTTGTTTTTTTTTTTTTGCTCCTCGAATTTTTCACAGCTTTTCATGCTCCTTGCATTTTTCACACCTTTTCATGCTCCTCGTCTTTTTCTTTTTTTTTTTTCTTCTCGCATTTTTCACACCTTTTCATGCTCCTCGCTTTTTTCACACCTTTTCATGCTCCTCGAATTTTTCTTTTTTTTTTTTGCTCCTCGCCTTTTTTACACCGTTTCATGCTGCTTGCATTTTTCACACCTTTTCATGCTTGTCCACTTTTTCTTTCTTTTTTTTTTTTCTCCTCGCTTTTTTCACACCTTTTCATGCTCCTTGCATTTTACACACCTTTTCATGCTCCTCGTCTTTTTTTTTTTTGCTCCTCGCATTATTCACACCTTTTCATGCTCCTCGTCTTTTTTTTTTTGCTCCTCACATTTTTCACATGTTTTCATGCTCCTCGAATTTTTCACACCTTTTCATGCACCTCGCATTTTTCACACCTTTTCATGCTCCTCGCATTTTTCACACCTTTTCATGCTCCTCGTCTTTTTTTTTTTGCTCCTCGCATTTTTCACACCTTTTCATGCTCCTCATATTGTTCACACCTTTTCCTGTTCCTCGCATTTTTCACACATTTTCATGCTCCTCGCATTTTTCACACCTTTTCATGCTCCTCATCTTTTTCTTTTTTTTTTTTTTTGCTCCTCGCATTTTTCACACCTTTGCATGCTCCTCGCATTTTTCACACATTTATATGCTCCTCGTCTTATTTTTTTTTTGCTCCTCCCATTTTTCACAACTTTTCATGCTCCTCATCTTTTTTTTTTTTTTTTGCTCCTTGCATTTTTCACACCTTTTCATGCTCCTTGCATTTTACACACCTTTTCATGCTCCTCCCAGTTTTCACACCTTTTCATGCTCCTCATCTTTTTCTTTTTTTTTTTTCTTCTCGCATTTTTCACACCTTTTCATGCTCCTTGCATTTTACACACCTTTTCATGCTCCTCGCATTTTTCAAACCTTTTCATGCTCCTCGCATTTTTCACACCTTTACATGCTACTTGCCTTTTTCACACCTTTTCATGCTCCTCGCTTTTTTCACACCTTTTCATGCTCCTCGAATTTTTCTTTTTTTTTTTTGCTCCTCGCCTTTTTTACACGTTTTCATGCTGCTTGCATTTTTCACACCTTTTCATGCTCGTCCTCTTTTTCTTTCTTTTTTTTTCTCCTCGCTTTTTTCACTCCTTTTCATGCTCCATGCATTTTACACACCTTTTCATGCTCCTCGTCTTTTTTTTTTTTGCTCCTCGCATTATTCACACCTTTTCATGCTCCTCGTTTTTTTTTTTTTTGCTCCTCACATTTTTCACACGTTTTCATGCTCCTCGAATTTTTCACAGCTTTTCATGCACCTCGAATTTTTCACAACTTTTCATGCTCCTCGCATTTTTCACACCTTTTCATGCTCCTCGTCTTTTTTTTTTGCTCCTCGCATGTTTCACACCTTTTCATGCTCCTTGCATTTTCACACCTTTTCATGCTCCTCGCATTTTTAAACCTTTTCATGCTCCTTGTATTTTTTTTTTGCTCCTCGCATTTTTCACACATTTTCATGCTCCTTGCATTTTTCAAACCTTTTCATGCTCCTCGCATTTTTCACACCTGTACATGCTACTCGCCTTTTTCACACCTTTTCATGCTCCTCGCTTTTTTCACACCTTTTCATGCTCCTCGTATTTTTCTTTTTTTTTTTTTCGCTCCTCGCCTTTTTTACACCTTTTCATGCTCCTTGCATTTTTCATACCGTTTCATGCTCGTCGTCTTTTTTTTTTTCTCCTCGCTTTTTTCACACCTTTTCATGCTCCTTGCATTTTTCACACCTTTTTATGCTCCCCACATTTTTCACACCTTTTCATGCTCCTCGCATTTTTCACACGTTTTCATGCTCCTCGTCTTTTTTTTTTTTTGCTCCTCTCATTTTTCACAACTTTTCATGATCCTCGCATTTTTCACACCTTTTCATGCTCCTCGCATTTTTCGCACCTTTTCGTGGTCCTCGTGTTTTTTTTTTTTTTTGCTCCTCTCATTTCTCACAACTTTTCATGCTCCTCGCATTTTTCACACCTTTTCATGCTCCTCGTCTTTTACTTTTTTTTTTTTGCTCCTCGCATTTTTCGCACCTTTTCATGCTCTTCATATTGTTCACACCTTTTCCTGTTCCTCGCATTTTTCACACCTTTTCATGCTCCTCGCATTTTTCACACCTTTTCATGCTCCTCGCATTTTTCACACATTTATATGCTCCTCGTCTTAATTTTTTTTTGCTCCTCCCTTTTTTCACACCTTTTCTTGCTCCTCATCTTTTTTTTTTTTTTGCTCCTCGCATTTTTCACACCTTTTCATGCTCCTTGCATTTTTCACACCTTTTCATGCTCCTCGTCTTTTTCTTTTTTTTTTCTTCTCGCTTTTTTAACACCTTTTCATGCTCCTTGCATTTTACACACCTTTTAATGCTCCTCGTCTTTTTTTTTTTGCTCCTCGCATTATTCACACCTTTTCATGCTCCTCGAATTTTTCACACCTTTTCATGCACCTCGCATTTTTCACACCTTTTCATGCTCCTCGCATTTTTCACACCTTTTCATGCTCCTTGCATTTTTCACACCTTTTCATGCTCCTCGCATTTTTACACCTTTTCATGCTCCTTGTATTTTTTTTTTTGCTCCTCGCATTTTTCACACATTTTCATGCTCCTTGCATTTTTCAAAACTTTTCATGCTCCTCGCATTTTTCACACCTTTTCATGCTCCTTGCATTTTTCACACCTTTTCATGCTCCTCGCATTTTTCACTCCTTTTCATGCTCCTCGCATTTTTCACACCTTTTCATGCTCCTCGTCTTTTTTTTCTTGCTCCTCACTTTTTTCACACCTTTTCATGCACCTCACATTTTTCACGCCTTTTCATGCTCCTCGCATTTTTCACACCTTTTCACGCTCCTCGCATTTTTCTCACCCTTTCATGCTCCTCGTCTATTTCTTTTTTTCTTCTCGCATTTTTCACACCTTTTCATGCTCCTTGCATTTTACACACCTTTTCATGCTCCTCGCATTTTTCACACCTTTTCATGCTCCTCACATTTTTCACAGCTTTTCATTCTCGCATTTTTCACACCTTTTCATGCTCCTCGCATTTTTCACACCTTTTCATACGCCTCGTATTTTTGACAACTTTTCATGCTCCTCGAAATTTTCACACATTTTCATGCTCCTCATATTTTTCACACCTTTTCCTGCTCCTTGCATTTTTCACACGTTTTCGTGCTCCTCACACTTTTCACACCTTTTCATGCTCCTCGTATTTTTCACACCTTTTCATGCACCTTGCATTTTTCACACCTTTTCATGCTCCTCGCATTTTTCACACCTTTTCATGCTCCTCGTCTTTTTTTTTTGCTCCTCGCATATTTCACACCTTTTCATGCCCCTTGCATTTTCACACCTTTTCATGCTCCTCGCATTTTTACACCTTTTCATGCTACTTGCCTTTTTCACACCTTTTCATGCTCCTCGCTTTTTTCACACCTTTTCATGCTCCTCGAATTTTTTTTTTTTTTTTGCTCCTCGCCTTTTTTACACCTTTTCATGCTGCTTGCATTTTTCACACCTTTTCATGCTCGTCCTCTTTTTCTTTCTTTTTTTTTTCTCCTCGCTTTTTTCACACCTTTTCATGCTCCTTGCATTTTACACACCTTTTCTTGCTCCTCGTCTTTTTTTTTTTTGCTCCTCGCATTATTCACACCTTTTCATGCTCCTCGTCTTTTTTTTTTTTTGCTCCTCACATTTTTCACACGTTTTCATGCTCCTCGAATTTTTCACACCTTTTCATGCACCTCGCATTTTGCACACCTTTTCATGCTCCTCGCATTTTTCACACCTTTTCATGCTCCTCGTCTTTTTTTTTTTGCTCCTCGCATGTTTCACACCTTTTCATGCTCCTTGCATTTTCACACCTTTTCATGCTCCTCGCATTTTTAAACCTTTTCATGCTCCTTGTATTTTTTTTTTTGCTCCTCGCATTTTTCACACATTTTCATGCTCCTTGCATTTTTCAAACCTTTTCATGCTCCTCGCATTTTTCACACCTTTACATGCTACTCGCCTTTTTCACACCTTTTCATGCTCCTCGCTTTTTTCACACCTTTTCATGCTACTCGTATTTTTCTTTTTTTTTTTTTGCTCCTCGCCTTTTTTACACCTTTTCATGCTCCTTGCATTTTTCACACCTTTTTATGCTCCCCACATTTTTCACAGCTTTTCATGCTCCTCGCATTTTTCACACGTTTTCATGCTCCTCGTCTTTTTTTTTTTTGCTCCTCTCATTTTTCACAACTTCATGATCCTCGCATTTTTCACACCTTTTCCTGTTCCTCCCATTTTTCACACATTTTCATGCTCCTCGCATTTTTCACACATTTATATGCTCCTCGTCTTATTTTTTTTTTGCTCCTCCCATTTTTCACACCTTTTCATGCTCCTCATCTTTTTTTTTTTTTTTTGCTCCTCGCATTTTTCACACCTTTTCATGCTCCTTGCATTTTTCACACCTTTTCATGCTCCTCGTCTTTTTCTTTATTTTTTTCTTCTCGCATTTTTCACACCTTTTCATGCTCCTTGCATTTTACACACCTTTTCATGCTCCTCGCATTTTTCAAACGTTTTCATTCTCCTCGCATTTTTCACACCTTTTCATGCTCCTCGCATATTTCACACATTTTCATGCTCCTCGTATTTTTGACAACTTTTCATGCTCCTCGAAATTTACACATTTTCATGCTCCTCATATTTTTCACACCTTTTCCTGCTCCTTGCATTTTTCACACGTTTTCATGCTCCTCGCACTTTTCACACCTTTTCATGCTCCTCGTATTATTCACACCTTTTCATGCACCTCGCGTTTTTCACATCTTTTCATGCTCCTCGCATTTTTCACACCTTTTCATGCTCCTCGTCTTTTTTTTTTGCTCCTCGCATGTTTCACACTTTTTCATGCTCCTTGCATGTTCACACCTTTTCATGCTCCTCGCATTTTTACACCTTTTCTTGCTCCTTGTATTTTTTTTTTGCTCCTCGCATTTTTCACACATTTTCATGCTCCTTGCATTTTTCAAAGCTTTTCATGCTCCTCACATTTTTCACACCTTTTCATGCTACTTGCCTTTTTCACACCTTTTCATGCTCCTCGCTTTTTTCACACCTTTTCATGCTCCTCGTATTTTTCTTGTTTTTTTTCTTGCTCCTCGCCTTTTTTACACCTTTTCATGCCGCTTGCATTTTTCACACCTTTTCATGCTCGTCGTCTTTTTCTTTTTTCTCCTCGCTTTTTTAACACCTTTTCATGCTCCTCGCATTTTTACACCTTTTCATGCTCCTTGCATTTTTCACAGCTTTTCATGCTCCTTGTAATTTTTTTTTGCTCCTTGCATTTTTCACACTTTTTCATGCTCCTTGCAATTTACACACCTTTTCATGCTCCTCGCATGTTTCACACCTTTTCATGCTCCTCATATTTTTCACAGCTTTTCATTCTCCTCGCATTTTTCACACCTTTTCATGCTGCTCGCATTTTTCACAACTTTTCATGCTCCTCGAATTTTTGACAACTTTTCATGCTCCTCGAAATTTTCACACATGTTCATGCTCCTCATATTTTTCACACCTTTTCCTGCTCCTCGCATTTTTCACACCTTTTCATGCTCCTCGCATTTTTCACACGTTTTCATGCTCCTCATCTTTTTTTTTTTTGCTCCTCGCATTTTTCACACCTTTTCATGCTCTTCGCATTTTTCACACCTTTTCACGCTCCTCCCATTTTTCACACCTTTTCATGCTCCTCCCATTTTTCACACCTTTTCATGCTCCTCGCATGTTTCACACCTTTTCATGCCCCTTGCATTTTCACACATTTTCATGCTCCTCGCATTTTTACACCTTTTCATGCTCCTTGTATTTTTTTTTTGCTCCTCGCATTTTTCACACATTTTCATGCTCCTCGCATTTTTACACCTTTTCATGCTCCTCGCATTTTTCACACCTTTTCATGCTACTTGCCTTTTTCACACCTTTTCATGCTCCTCTCTTTTTTCACACATTTTCATGCCCCTCGAATTTTTCTTTTTTTTTTTTTTTGCTCCTCGCCTTTTTTACACCTTTTCATGCTGCTTGCATTTTTCACACCTTTTCATGCTCGTCCTCTTTTTCTTTCTTTTTTTTTTCTCCTCGCTTTTTTCACACCTTTTCATGCTCCTTGCATTTTACACACCTTTTCATGCTCCTCGTCTTTTTTTTTTTTGCTCCTCGCCTTATTCACACCTTTTCATGCTCCTCGTCTTTTTTTTTTTTTGCTCCTCACATTTTTCACACTTTTTCATGCTCCTCGAATTTTTCACACCTTTTCATGCACCTCGCATTTTGCACACCTTTTCATGCTCCTCGCATTTTTCACACCTTTTCATGCTCCTCTTCTTTTTTTTTCTCCTCGCATGTTTCACACCTTTTCATGCTCCTTGCATTTTCACACCTTTTCATGCTCCTCGCATTTTTACACCTTTTCATGCGCCTTGTATTTTTTTTGCTCCTCGCATTTTTCACACCTTTTCATGCTCCTTGCATTTTTCACACCTTTTCATGCTCCTCGCATTTTTCACACGTTTTCATGCTCCTCGTCTTTTTTTTTTTTGCTCCTCGCATTTTTCACACCTTTTCATGCTCCTCGCATTTTTCACACCTTTTCATGCTCCTCGCATTTTTCACACCTTTTCATGCTCCTCGCATTTTTCACACCTTTTCATGCTCCTCGCATTTTTCACACCTTTTCATGTTCCTCGCATTTGTCACACCTTTTCATGGTCCGCGCATTTTTCACTCCTATTCATGTTTTTCGCATTTTTCACAGCTTTTCATGCTCCTTGCATTTTTCACACCTTTTCATGCTCCTCGCATTTTTCACACCTTTTCATGCTCCTCGACTTTTTTTTTGCTCCTCGCATATTTCACACCTTTTCATGCCCCTTGCATTTTCACACCTTTTCATGCTCCTCGCATTTTTACACCTTTTCATGCTCCTTGTATTTTTTTTTTGCTCCTCGCATTTTTCTCACATTTTCATGCTCCTTGCATTTTTCAAAACTTTTCATGCTCCTCGCATTTTTCACACATTTATATGCTCCTCGTCTTATTTTTTTTTTGCTCCTCCCATTTTTCACACCTTTTCATGCTCCTCGCATTTTTCACACATTTATATGCTCCTCGTCTTAATTTTTTTTTGCTCCTCCCATTTTTCACACCTTTTCATGCTCCTCATCTTTTTTTTTTTTTTTGCTCCTCGCATTTTTCACACCTTTTCATGCTCCTTGCATTTTTCACACCTTTTCATGCTCCTCGTCTTTTTCTTTTTTTTTTCTTCTCGCTTTTTTAACACCTTTTCATGCTCCTTGCATTTTACACACCTTTTAATGCTCCTCGTCTTTTTTTTTTGCTCCTCGCATTATTCACACCTTTTCATGCTCCTCGAATTTTTCACACCTTTTCATGCACCTCGCATTTTTCACACCTTTTCATGCTCCTCGCATTTTTCACACCTTTTCATGCTCCTTGCATTTTTCACACCTTTTCATGCTCCTCGCATTTTTACACCTTTTCATGCTCCTTGTATTTTTTTTTTTGCTCCTCGCATTTTTCACACCTTTTCATGCTCCTTGCATTTTTCAAAACTTTTCATGCTCCTCGCATTTTTCACACCTTTTCATGCTCCTTGCATTTTTCACACCTTTTCATGCTCCTCGCATTTTTCACACCTTTTCATGCTCCTCGCATTTTTCACACCTTTTCATGCTCCTCGTCTTTTTTTTCTTGCTCCTCACTTTTTTCACACCTTTTCATGCACCTCACATTTTTCACGCCTTTTCATGCTCCTCGCATTTTTCACACCTTTTCACGCTCCTCGCATTTTTCTCACCCTTTCATGCTCCTCGTCTTTTTCTTTCTTTTTTTCTTCTCGCATTTTTCACACCTTTTCATGCTCCTTGCATTTTACACACCTTTTCATGCTCCTCGCATTTTTCACACCTTTTCATGCTCCTCACATTTTTCACAGCTTTTCATTCTCGCATTTTTCACACCTTTTCATGCTCCTCGCATTTTTCACACCTTTTCATACGCCTCGTATTTTTGACAACTTTTCATGCTCCTCGAAATTTTCACACATTTTCATGCTCCTCATATTTTTCACACCTTTTCCTGCTCCTTGCATTTTTCACACGTTTTCGTGCTCCTCACACTTTTCACACCTTTTCATGCTCCTCGTATTTTTCACACCTTTTCATGCACCTTGCATTTTTCACACCTTTTCATGCTCCTCGCATTTTTCACACCTTTTCATGCTCCTCGTCTTTTTTTTTTGCTCCTCGCATATTTCACACCTTTTCATGCCCCTTGCATTTTCACACCTTTTCATGCTCCTCGCATTTTTACACCTTTTCATGCTACTTGCCTTTTTCACACCTTTTCATGCTCCTCGCTTTTTTCACACCTTTTCATGCTCCTCGAATTTTTTTTTTTTTTGCTCCTCGCCTTTTTTACACCTTTTCATGCTGCTTGCATTTTTCACACCTTTTCATGCTCGTCCTCTTTTTCTTTCTTTTTTTTTTCTCCTCGCTTTTTTCACACCTTTTCATGCTCCTTGCATTTTACACACCTTTTCATGCTCCTCGTCTTTTTTTTTTTTGCTCCTCGCATTATTCACACCTTTTCATGCTCCTCGTCTTTTTTTTTTTGCTCCTCACATTTTTCACACGTTTTCATGCTCCTCGAATTTTTCACACCTTTTCATGCACCTCGCATTTTTCACCCCTTTTCATGCTCCTCGCATTTTTCACACCTTTTCATGCTCCTCGTCTTTTTTTTTTGCTCCTCGCATGTTTCACACCTTTTCATGCTCCTTGCATTTTCACACCTTTTCATGCTCCTCGCATTTTTAAATCTTTTCATGCTCCTTGTATTTTTTTTTTTGCTCCTCGCATTTTTCACACATTTTCATGCTCCTTGCATTTTTCAAACCTTTTCATGCTCCTCGCATTTTTCACACCTTTACATGCTACTCGCCTTTTTCACACCTTTTCATGCTCCTCGCTTTTTTCACACCTTTTCATGCTACTCGTATTTTTCTTTTTTTTTTTTTTTGCTCCTCGCCTTTTTTACACCTTTTCATGCTCCTTGCATTTTTCACACCTTTTTATGCTCCCCACATTTTTCACAGCTTTTCATGCTCCTCGCATTTTTCACACGTTTTCATGCTCCTCGTCTTTTTTTTTTTTGCTCCTCTCATTTTTCACAACTTCATGATCCTCGCATTTTTCACACCTTTTCCTGTTCCTCCCATTTTTCACACATTTTCATGCTCCTCGCATTTTTCACACATTTATATGCTCCTCGTCTTATTTTTTTTTTTGCTCCTCCCATTTTTCACACCTTTTCATGCTCCTCATCTTTTTTTTTTTTTTGCTCCTCGCATTTTTCACACCTTTTCATGCTCCTTGCATTTTTCACACCTTTTCATGCTCCTCGTCTTTTTCTTTTTTTTTTTTTCTTCTCGCATTTTTCACACCTTTTCATGCTCCTTGCATTTTACACACCTTTTCATGCTCCTCGCATTTTTCAAACCTTTTCATTCTCCTCGCATTTTTCACACCTTTTCATGCTCCTCGCATATTTCACACATTTTCATGCTCCTCGTATTTTTGACAACTTTTCATGCTCCTCGAAATTTACACATTTTCATGCTCCTCATATTTTTCACACCTTTTCCTGCTCCTTGCATTTTTCACACGTTTTCATGCTCCTCGCACTTTTCACACCTTTTCATGCTCCTCGTATTATTCACACCTTTTCATGCACCTCGCGTTTTTCACATCTTTTCATGCTCCTCGCATTTTTCACACCTTTTCATGCTCCTCGTCTTTTTTTTTTGCTCCTCGCATGTTTCACACTTTTTCATGCTCCTTGTATGTTCACACCTTTTCATGCTCCTCGCATTTTTACACCTTTTCTTGCTCCTTGTATTTTTTTTTTGCTCCTCGCATTTTTCACACATTTTCATGCTCCTTGCATTTTTCAAAGCTTTTCATGCTCCTCACATTTTTCACACCTTTTCATGCTACTTGCCTTTTTCACACCTTTTAATGCTCCTCGCTTTTTTCACACCTTTTCATGCTCCTCGTATTTTTCTTGTTTTTTTTCTTGTTCCTCGCCTTTTTTACACCTTTTCATGCCGCTTGCATTTTTCACACCTTTTCATGCTCGTCGTCTTTTTCTTTTTTCTCCTCGCTTTTTTAACACCTTTTCATGCTCCTCGCATTTTTACACCTTTTCATGCTCCTTGCATTTTTCACAGCTTTTCATGCTCCTTGTAATTTTTTTTTGCTCCTTGCATTTTTCACACTTTTTCATGCTCCTTGCAATTTACACACATTTTCATGCTCCTCGCATGTTTCACACCTTTTCATGCTCCTCATATTTTTCACAGCTTTTCATTCTCCTCGCATTTTTCACACCTTTTCCTGCTCCTCGCATTTTTCACACCTTTTCATGCTCCTCGCATTTTTCACACGTTTTCATGCTCCTCATCTTTTTTTTTTTGCTCCTCGCATTTTTCACACCTTTTCATGCTCTTCGCATTTTTCACACCTTTTCACGCTCCTCCCATTTTTCACACCTTTTCATGCTCCTCCCATTTTTCACACCTTTTCATGCTCCTCGTCTTTTTTTTCTTGCTCCTCACTTTTTTCACACCTTTTCATGCACCTCACATTTTTCACGCCTTTTCATGCTCCTCGCATTTTTCACACCTTTTCACGCTCCTCGCATTTTTCTCACCCTTTCATGCTCCTCGTCTTTTTCTTTCTTTTTTTCTTCTCGCATTTTTCACACCTTTTCATGCTCCTTGCATTTTACACACCTTTTCATGCTCCTCGCATTTTTCACACCTTTTCATGCTCCTCACATTTTTCACAGCTTTTCATTCTCGCATTTTTCACACCTTTTCATGCTCCTCGCATTTTTCACACCTTTTCATACGCCTCGTATTTTTGACAACTTTTCATGCTCCTCGAAATTTTCACACATTTTCATGCTCCTCATATTTTTCACACCTTTTCCTGCTCCTTGCATTTTTCACACGTTTTCGTGCTCCTCACACTTTTCACACCTTTTCATGCTCCTCGTATTTTTCACACCTTTTCATGCACCTTGCATTTTTCACACCTTTTCATGCTCCTCGCATTTTTCACACCTTTTCATGCTCCTCGTCTTTTTTTTTTGCTCCTCGCATATTTCACACCTTTTCATGCCCCTTGCATTTTCACACCTTTTCATGCTCCTCGCATTTTTACACCTTTTCATGCTACTTGCCTTTTTCACACCTTTTCATGCTCCTCGCATTTTTCACACCTTTTCATGCTCCTCGAATTTTTTTTTTTTTGCTCCTCGCCTTTTTTACACCTTTTCATGCTGCTTGCATTTTTCACACCTTTTCATGCTCCTCCTCTTTTTCTTTCTTTTTTTTTTCTCCTCGCTTTTTTCACACCTTTTCATGCTCCTTGCATTTTACACACCTTTTCATGCTCCTCGTCTTTTTTTTTTTTGCTCCTCGCATTATTCACACCTTTTCATGCTCCTCGTCTTTTTTTTTTTGCTCCTCACATTTTTCACACGTTTTCATGCTCCTCGAATTTTTCACACCTTTTCATGCACCTCGCATTTTTCACACCTTTTCATGCTCCTCGCATTTTTCACACCTTTTCATGCTCCTCGTCTTTTTTTTTTGCTCCTCGCATGTTTCACACCTTTTTTGCTCCTTGCATTTTCACACCTTTTCATGCTCCTCGCATTTTTAAACCTTTTCATGCTCCTTGTATTTTTTTTTTTGCTCCTCGCATTTTTCACACATTTTCATGCTCCTTGCATTTTTCAAACCTTTTCATGCTCCTCG
Source organism: Cervus elaphus (assembly GCF_910594005.1). Classification (NCBI taxonomy): domain Eukaryota; kingdom Metazoa; phylum Chordata; class Mammalia; order Artiodactyla; family Cervidae; genus Cervus; species Cervus elaphus. The sequence continues at coordinate 2,396,937 of NW_025316787.1, forward strand.
CATTTTTCACACCTTTACATGCTACTCGCCTTTTTCACACCTTTTCATGCTCCTCGCTTTTTTCACACCTTTTCATGCTACTCGTATTTTTCTTTTTTTTTTTTTTTGCTCCTCGCCTTTTTTACACCTTTTCATGCTCCTTGCATTTTTCACACCTTTTTATGCTCCCCACATTTTTCACAGCTTTTCATGCTCCTCGCATTTTTCACACGTTTTCATGCTCCTCGTCTTTTTTTTTTTTGCTCCTCTCATTTTTCACAACTTCATGATCCTCGCATTTTTCACACCTTTTCCTGTTCCTCCCTTTTTTCACACATTTTCATGCTCCTCGCATTTTTCACACATTTATATGCTCCTCGTCTTATTTTTTTTTTTGCTCCTCCCATTTTTCACACCTTTTCATGCTCCTCATCTTTTTTTTTTTTTTTGCTCCTCGCATTTTTCACACCTTTTCATGCTCCTTGCATTTTTCACACCTTTTCATGCTCCTCGTCTTTTTCTTTTTTTTTTCTTCTCGCATTTTTCACACCTTTTCATGCTCCTTGCATTTTACACACCTTTTCATGCTCCTCGCATTTTTCAAACCTTTTCATGCTCCTCGCATTTTTCACACCTTTTCATGCTCCTCGCATATTTCACACATTTTCATGCTCCTCGTATTTTTGACAACTTTTCATGCTCCTCGAAATTTACACATTTTCATGCTCCTCATATTTTTCACACCTTTTCCTGCTCCTTGCATTTTTCACACGTTTTCATGCTCCTCGCACTTTTCACACCTTTTCATGCTCCTCGTATTATTCACACCTTTTCATGCACCTCGCGTTTTTCACATCTTTTCATGCTCCTCGCATTTTTCACACCTTTTCATGCTCCTCGTCTTTTTTTTTTGCTCCTCGCATGTTTCACACTTTTTCATGCCCCTTGCATTTTCACACCTTTTCATGCTCCTCGCATTTTTACACCTTTTCTTGCTCCTTGTATTTTTTTTTTGCTCCTCGCATTTTTCACACATTTTCATGCTCCTTGCATTTTTCAAAGCTTTTCATGCTCCTCACATTTTTCACACCTTTTCATGCTACTTGCCTTTTTCACACCTTTTCATGCTCCTCGCTTTTTTCACACCTTTTCATGCTCCTCGTATTTTTCTTGTTTTTTTTCTTGTTCCTCGCCTTTTTTACACCTTTTCATGCCGCTTGCATTTTTCACACCTTTTCATGCTCGTCGTCTTTTTCTTTTTTCTCCTCGCTTTTTTAACACCTTTTCATGCTCCTCGCATTTTTACACCTTTTCATGCTCCTTGCATTTTTCACAGCTTTTCATGCTCCTTGTAATTTTTTTTTGCTCCTTGCATTTTTCACACTTTTTCATGCTCCTTGCAATTTACACACCTTTTCATGCTCCTCGCATGTTTCACACCTTTTCATGCTCCTCATATTTTTCACAGCTTTTCATTCTCCTCGCATTTTTCACACCTTTTCATGCTGCTCGCATTTTTCACAACTTTTCATGCTCCTCGAATTTTTGACAACTTTACATGCTCCTCGAAATTTTCACACATGTTCATGCTCCTCATATTTTTCACACCTTTTCCTGCTCCTCGCATTTTTCACACCTTTTCATGCTCCTCGCATTTTTCACACGTTTTCATGCTCCTCATCTTTTTTTTTTTGCTCCTCGCATTTTTCACACCTTTTCATGCTCTTCGCATTTTTCACACCTTTTCACGCTCCTCCCATTTTTCACACCTTTTCATGCTCCTCCCATTTTTCACACCTTTTCATGCTCCTTGCATGTTTCACACCTTTTCATGCCCCTTGCATTTTCACACCTTTTCATGCTCCTCGCATTTTTACACCTTTTCATGCTCCTTGTATTTTTTATTTGCTCCTCGCATTTTTCACACATTTTCATGCACCTCGCATTTTTCACACCTTTTCATGCTCCTCGCATTTTTCACACCTTTTCATGCTACTTGCCTTTTTCACACCTTTTCATGCTCCTCTCTTTTTTCACACATTTTCATGCCCCTCGAATTTTTCTTTTTTTTTTTTTTTGCTCCTCGCCTTTTTTACACCTTTTCATGCTGCTTGCATTTTTCACACCTTTTCATGCTCCTCCTCTTTTTCTTTCTTTTTTTTTTTCTCCTCGCTTTTTTCACACCTTTTCATGCTCCTTGCATTTTACACACCTTTTCATGCTCCTCGTCTTTTTTTTTTTGCTCCTCGCATTATTCACACCTTTTCATGCTCCTCGTCTTTTTTTTTTTTTGCTCCTCACATTTTTCACACTTTTTCATGCTCCTCGAATTTTTCACACCTTTTCATGCACCTCGCATTTTGCACACCTTTTCATGCTCCTCGCATTTTTCACACCTTTTCATGCTCCTCTTCTTTTTTTTTTCTCCTCGCATGTTTCACACCTTTTCATGCTCCTTGCATTTTCACACCTTTTCATGCTCCTCGCATTTTTACACCTTTTCATGCGCCTTGTATTTTTTTTTGCTCCTCGCATTTTTCAAACATTTTCATGCTCCTTGCATTTTTCAAACCTTTTCATGCTCCTCGCATTTTTCACACGTTTTCATGCTCCTCGTCTTTTTTTTTTTTGCTCCTCGCATTTTTCACACCTTTTCATGCTCCTCGCATTTTTCACACCTTTTCATACTCCTCCCATTTTTCACACCTTTTCATGCTCCTCGCATTTTTCACACCTTTTCATGCTCCTCGCATTTTTCACACCTTTTCATGTTCCTCGCATTTGTCACACCTTTTCATGGTCCGCGCATTTTTCACTCCTATTCATGTTTTTCGCATTTTTCACAGCTTTTCATGCTCCTTGCATTTTTCACACCTTTTCATGCTCCTCGCATTTTTCACACCTTTTCATGCTCCTCGACTTTTTTTTTGCTCCTCGCATATTTCACACCTTTTCATGCCCCTTGCATTTTCACACCTTTTCATGCTCCTCGCATTTTTACACCTTTTCATGCTCCTTGTATTTTTTTTTTGCTCCTCGCATTTTTCTCACATTTTCATGCTCCTTGCATTTTTCAAAACTTTTCATGCTCCTCGCATTTTTCACACATTTATATGCTCCTCGTCTTATTTTTTTTTTGCTCCTCCCATTTTTCACAACTTTTCATGCTCCTCATCTTTTTTTTTTTTTTTGCTCCTTGCATTTTTCACACCTTTTCATGCTCCTTGCATTTTACACACCTTTTCATGCTCCTCCCATTTTTCACACCTTTTCATGCTCCTCATCTTTTTCTTTTTTTTTTTTTCTTCTCGCATTTTTCACACCTTTTCATGCTCCTTGCATTTTACACACCTTTTCATGCTCCTCGCATTTTTCAAACCTTTTCATGCTCCTCGCATTTTTCACACCTTTTCATGCTACTTGCCTTTTTCACACCTTTTCATGCTCCTCGCTTTTTTCACACCTTTTCATGCTCCTCGTATATTTCTTTTTTTTTTTTTTTGCTCCTCGCCTTTTTTACACCTTTTCATGCTGCTTGCATTTTTCACACCTTTTCATGCTCGTCCTCTTTTTTTTTTTTTTTTTTCTCCTCGCTTTTTTCACACCTTTTCATGCTCCTTGCATTTTACACACCTTTTCATGCTCCTCGTCTTTTTTTTTTGCTCCTCACATTTTTCACACCTTTTCATGCTCCTCGAATTTTTCACACCTTTTCATGCACCTCGCATTTTTCACACCTTTTCATGCTCCTCGCATTTTTCTCTCCTTTTCATGCTCCTTGCATTTTTCACACCTTTTCATGCTCCTCGCATTTTCACACCTTTTCATGCTCCTCGTATTTTTCTTTTTTTTTTTTCGCTCCTCGCCTTTTTTACACCTTTTCATGCTTCTTGCATTTTTCACACCTTTTCATGCTCCTCCTCTTTTTCTTTTTTTTTTTTTGCTCCTCGCGTTTTTCACACCTTTTCTTGCTCCTCGCATTTTTCACACCTTTTCATGCTCCTCATCTTTGTTTTTTTTTTTTTGCTCCTCGAATTTTTCACACCTTTTCATGCTCCTTGCATTTTTCACACCTTTTCATGCTCCTCGTCTTTTTCTTTTTTTTTTTTTTCTTCTCGCATTTTTCACACCTTTTCATGCTCCTTGCATTTTACACACCTTTTCATGCTCCTCGCATTTTTCAAACCTTTTCATGCTCCTCACATTTTTCACAGCTTTTCATGCTCCTCGCATTTTTCACACCTTTTCATGCGCCTCGTATTTTTGACAACTTTTCATGCTCCTCGAAATTTTCACACATTTTCATGCTCCTCATATTTTTCACACCTTTTCCTGCTCCTTGCATTTTTCACACGTTTTCATGCTTCTCGCATTTTTCACACCATTTCATGCTCCTCGCATTTTTCACACTTTTTCATGCTCCTCGTATTTTTCACACCTTTTCATGCACCTCGCATTTGTCACGCCTTTTCATGCTCCTCGCATTTTTCACACCTTTTCATGCTCCTTTTCCTTTTTTTTTTTTTTTGCTCCTCGGATTTTTCACACCTTTTCATGCTCGTCGCATTTTTCACACCTTTTCATGCTCCTTGCTTTTTTCACACCTTTTCATTCTCCTCGTATTTTTCTTTTTTTTTTTTCGCTCCTCGCCTTTTTTACACCTTTTCATGCTCCTTGCATTTTTCACACCTTTTCATGCTCCTCCTCTTTTTCTTTTTTTTTTTGCTCCTCGCATTTTTCACACCTTTTCATGCTCCTCGCATTTTTCACACCTTTTCATGCTCCTCACATTTTTCACAGCTTTTCATTCTCGCATTTTTCACACCTTTTCATGCTCCTCGCATTTTTCACACCTTTTCATGCGCCTCGTATTTTTGACAACTTTTCATGCTCCTCGAAATTTTCACACATTTTCATGCTCCTCATATTTTTCACACCTTTTCCTGCTCCTTGCATTTTTCACACGTTTTCGTGCTCCTCACACTTTTCACACCTTTTCATGCTCCTCGTATTTTTCACACCTTTTCATGCACCTCGCTTTTTTCACACCTTTTCATGCTCCTCGCATTTTTCACACCTTTTCATGCGCTTCGTCTTTTTTTTTTGCTCCTCGCATATTTCACACCTTTTCATGCCCCTTGCATTTTCACACCTTTTCTACTCCTCGCATTTTTACACCTTTTCATGCTCCTTGTATTTTTTTTTTGCTCCTCGCATTTTTCTCACATTTTCATGCTCCTTGCATTTTTCAAACCTTTTCATTTTCGTCGCATTTTTCACACCTTTTCATGCTACTTGCTTTTCACACCTTTTAATGCTCCTCGCTTTTTTCACACCTTTTCATGCTCCTCGTATATTTCTTTTTTTTTTTTTTTTGCTCCTCGCCTTTTTTACACCTTTTCATGCTGCTTGCATTTTTCACACCTTTTCATGCTTGTCCTCTTTCTCTTTTCTTTTTTTTTCTCCTCACTTTTTTCACACCTTTTCATGCTCCTTGCATTTTTCACACCTTTTCATGCTCCTTGCATTTTACACACCTTTTCATGCTCGTCGTCTTTTTTTTTTCTCCTCGCTTTTTTCACACCTTTTCATGCTCCTTGCATTTTTCACACCTTTTTATGCTCCCCACATTTTTCACACCTTTTCATGCTCCTCGCATTTTTCACACGTTTTCATGCTCCTCGTCTTTTTTTTTTTTGCTCCTCTCATTTTTCACAACTTTTCATGATCCTCGCATTTTTCACACCTTTTCATGCTCCTCGCATTTTTCGCACCTTTTCGTGGTCCTCGTGTTTTTTTTTTTTTTGCTCCTCTCATTTCTCAAAACTTTTCATGCTCCTCGCATTTTTTAACACCTTTTCATGCTCCTCGTCTTTTACTTTTTTTTTTTTGGCTCCTCGCATTTTTCACACCTTTTCATGCTCCTCATATTGTTCTCACCTTTTCCTGTTCCTCGCATTTTTCACACCTTTTCATGCTCCTCGCATTTTTCACACCTTTTCATGCTCCTCATATTTTTCTTTTTTTGTTTTTTTTGCTCCTCGCATTTTTCACACCTTTTCATGCTCCTCGCATTTTTCACACATTTATATGCTCCTCGTCTTAATTTTTTTTTGCTCCTCCCATTTTTCACACCTTTTCATGCTCCTCATCTTTTTTTTTTTTTTGCTCCTCGCATTTTTCACACCTTTTCATGCTCCTTGCATTTTTCACACTTTTCATGCTCCTCGTCTTTTTCTTTTTTTTTTCTTCTCGCTTTTTTAACACCTTTTCATGCTCCTTGCATTTTACACACCTTTTAATGCTCCTCGTCTTTTTTTTTTGCTCCTCGCATTATTCACACCTTTTCATGCTCCTCGTCTTTTTTTTTTTTGCTCCTCACATTTTTCACACCTTTTCATGCTCCTCGAATTTTTCACACCTTTTCATGCACCTCGCATTTTTCACACCTTTTCATGCTACTCGCATTTTTCACACCTTTTCATGCTCCTTGCATTTTTCACACCTTTTCATGCTCCTCGCATTTTTACACCTTTTCATGCTCCTTGTATTTTTTTTTTTGCTCCTCGCATTTTTCACACATTTTCATGCTCCTTGCATTTTTCAAAACTTTTCATGCTCCTCGCATTTTTCACACCTTTTCATGCTCCTTGCATTTTTCACACCTTTTCATGCTCCTCGCATTATTCACTCCTTTTCATGCTCCTCGCATTTTTCACACGTTTTCATGCTCCTCGTCTTTTTTTTTTTGCTCCTCACTTTTTTCACACCTTTTCATGCACCTCACATTTTTCACGCCTTTTCATGCTCCTCGCATTTTTCACACCTTTTCACGCTCCTCGCATTTTTCTCACCTTTTCATGCTCCTCGTCTTTTTCTTTTTTTTTTCTTCTCGCATTTTTCACACCTTTTCATGCTCCTCGCATTTTTCACACCTTTTCATACGCCTCGTATTTTTGACAACTTTTCATGCTCCTCGAAATTTTCACACATTTTCATGCTCCTCATATTTTTAACACCTTTTCCTGCTCCTTGCATTTTTCACACGTTTTCGTGCTCCTCACACTTTTCACACCTTTTCATGCTCCTCGTATTTTTCACACCTTTTCATGCACCTCACATTTTTCACACCTTTTCATGCTCCTCGCATTTTTCACACCTTTTCATGCTCCTCGTCTATTTTTTTTGCTCCTCGCATATTTCACACCTTTTCATGCCCCTTGCATTTTCACACCTTTTCATGCTCCTCGCATTTTTACACCTTTTCATGCTCCTTGTATTTTTTTTTGCTCCTCGCATTTTTCTCACATTTTCATGCTCCTTGCATTTTTCAAACCTTTTCATGCTCCTCGCATTTTTCACACTTTTTCATGCTACTGGCCTTTTCACACCTTTTCATGCTCCTCGCTTTTTTCACACCTTTTCATGCTCCTCGTATATTTCTTTTTTTTTTTTTTTTGCTCCTCGCCTTTTTTACACCTTTTCATGCTGCTTGCATTTTTCACACCTTTTCATGCTCGTCCTCTTTTTCTTTTCTTTTTTTTTCTCCTCGCTTTTTTCACACCTTTTCATGCTCCTTGCATTTTACACACCTTTTCATGCTCCTCGTCTTTTTTTTTTTTGCTCCTCACATTTTTCACACCTTTTCATGCTCCTCGAATTTTTCACACCTTTTCATGCACCTCGCATTTTTCACACCTTTTCATGCTCCTCGCATTTTTAACACCTTTTAATGCTCCTTGCATTTTTCACACCTTTTCATGCTCCTCGCATTTTCACACCTTTTCATGCTCCTCGTATTTTTCTTTTTTTTTTTTTCGCTCCTCGCCTTTTTTACACCTTTTCATGCTCCTTGCATTTTTCACACCTTTTCATGCTCCTCATCTTTTTCTTTTTTTTTTTTTGCTCCTCGCATTTTTCACACCTTTTCATGGTCCTCGCATTTTTCACACCTTTATATGGTCCTCGTCTTATTTTTTTTTTTTTTGCTCCTCGCATTTTTCACACCTTTTCATGCTCCTCATCTTTGTTTTTTTTTTTTTGCTCCTCGAATTTTTCACACCTTTTCATGCTCCTTGCATTTTTCACACCTTTTCATGCTCGTCTTTTTCTTTTTTTTTTCTTCTCGCATTTTTCAAACCTTTTCATGCTCCTCGCATTTTTCACACCTTTTCATGCTACTTGCCTTTTTCACACCTTTTCATGCTCCTCGCTTTTTTCAAACCTTTTCATGCTCCTCGAATTTTTTTTTTTTTTTTTTGCTCCTCGCCTTTTTTACACCTTTTCATGCTGCTTGCATTTTTCACACCTTTTCATGCTCGTCCTCTTTTTCTTTCTTTTTCTTTTCTCCTCGCTTTTTTCACACCTTTTCATGCTCCTTGCATTTTACACACCTTTTCATGCTCCTCGTCTTTTTTTTTTTTTTGCTCCTCGCATTATTCACACCTTTTCATGCTCCTCGTCTTTTTTTTTTTTGCTCCTCACATTTTTCACACGTTTTCATGCTCCTCGAATTTTTCACACCTTTTCATGCACCTCGCATTTTTCACACCTTTTCATGCTCCTCGCATTTTTCACACCTTTTCATGCTCCTCGTCTTTTTTTTTTGCTCCTCGCATGTTTCACACCTTTTCATGCTCCTTGCATTTTTCACACCTTTTCATGCTCCTCGCATTTTTAAACCTTTTCATGCTCCTTGTATTTTTTTTTTGCTCCTCGCATTTTTCACACATTTTCATGCTCCTTGCATTTTTCAAACCTTTTCATGCTCCTCGCATTTTTCACACCTTTACATGCTACTCGCCTTTTTCACACCTTTTCATGCTCCTCGCTTTTTTCACACCTTTTCATGCTACTCGTATTTTTCTTTTTTTTTTTTTTGCTCCTCGCCTTTTTTACACCTTTTCATGCTCCTTGCATTTTTCACACCTTTTTATGCTCCCCACATTTTTCACAGCTTTTCATGCTCCTCGCATTTTTCACACGTTTTCATGCTCCTCGTTTTTTTTTTTTTTGCTCCTCTCATTTTTCACAACTTCATGATCCTCGCATTTTTCACACCTTTTCCTGTTCCTCGCATTTTTCACACATTTTCATGCTCCTCGCATTTTTCACACCTTTTCATGCTCCTCATCTTTTTCCTTTTTTTTTTTGCTCCTCCCATTTTTCACACCTTTTCATGCTCCTCATCTTTTTTTTTTTTTTTGCTCCTCGCATTTTTCACACCTTTTCATGCTCCTTGCATTTTTCACACCTTTTCATGCTCCTCGTCTTTTTCTTTTTTTTTTTCATCTCGCATTTTTCACACCTTTTCATGCTCCTTGCATTTTACACACCTTTTCATGCTCCTCGCATTTTTCAAACCTTTTCATTCTCCTCGCATTTTTCACACCTTTTCATGCTCCTCGCATTTTTCACACATTTTCATGCTCCTCGTATTTTTGACAACTTTTCATGCTTCTCGAAATTTACACATTTTCATGCTCCTCATATTTTTCACACCTTTTCCTGCTCCTTGCATTTTTCACACGTTTTCATGCTCCTCGCACTTTTCACACCTTTTCATGCTCCTCGTTTTATTCACACCTTTTCATGCACCTCGCATTTTTCACATCTTTTCATGCTCCTCGCATTTTTCACACCTTTTCATGCTACTTGCCTTTTTCACACCTTTTCATGCTCCTCGCTTTTTTCACACCTTTTCATGCTCCTCGTATTTTTCTTGTTTTTTTTCTTGCTCCTCGCCTTTTTTACACCTTTTCATGCCGCTTGCATTTTTCACACCTTTTCATGCTCGTCGTCTTTTTCTTTTTTCTCCTCGCTTTTTTAACACCTTTTCATGCTCCTCGCATTTTTACACCCTTTCATGCTCCTTGCATTTTTCACAGCTTTTCATGCTCCTTGCAATTTACACACCTTTTCATGCTCCTCGCATGTTTCACACCTTTTCATGCTCCTCATATTTTTCACAGCTTTTCATTCTCCTCGCATTTTTCACACCTTTTCATGCTGCTCGCATTTTTCACAACTTTTCATGCTCCTCGAATTTTTGACAACTTTTCATGCTCCTTGAAATTTTCACACATGTTCATGCTCCTCATATTTTTCACACCTTTTCCTGCTCCTCGCATTTTTCACACCTTTTCATGCTCCTCGCATTTTTCACACGTTTTCATGCTCCTCATCTTTTTTTTTTTTGCTCCTCGCATTTTTCACACCTTTTCATGCTCTTCGCATTTTTCACACCTTTTCACGCTCCTCCCATTTTTCACACCTTTTCATGCTCCTCCCATTTTTCACACCTTTTCATGCTCCTCGCATGTTTCACACCTTTTCATGCCCCTTGCATTTTCACACCTTTTCATGCTCCTCGCATTTTTACACCTTTTCATGCTCCTTGTATTTTTTTTTTGCTCCTCGCATTTTTCACACCTTTTCATGCTCCTCGCATTTTTCACACCTTTTCATGCTCCTCGCATTTTTCACACCTTTTCATGCTACTTGCCTTTTTCACCCCTTTTCATGCTCCTCTCTTTTTTCACCCCTTTTCATGCCCCTCGAATTTTTCTTTTTTTTTTTTTTTGCTCCTCGCCTTTTTTACACCTTTTCATGCTGCTTGCATTTTTCACACCTTTTCATGCTCGTCCTCTTTTTCTTTCTTTTTTTTTTCTCCTCGCTTTTTTCACACCTTTTCATGCTCCTTGCATTTTACACACCTTTTCATGCTCCTCGTCTTTTTTTTTTTTGCTCCTCGCATTATTCACACCTTTTCATGCTCCTCGTCTTTTTTTTTTTTTGCTCCTCACATTTTTCACACTTTTTCATGCTCCTCGCATTTTTCACACCTTTTCATGCTCCTCTTCTTTTTTTTTTCTCCTCGCATGTTTCACACCTTTTCATGCTCCTTGCATTTTCACACCTTTTCATGCTCCTCGCATTTTTACACCTTTTCATGCGCCTTGTATTTTTTTTTGCTCCTCGCATTTTTCAAACATTTTCATGCTCCTTGCATTTTTCGAACCTTTTCATGCTCCTCGCATTTTTCACACGTTTTCATGCTCCTCGTCTTTTTTTTTTTTGCTCCTCGCATTTTTCACACCTTTTCATGCTCCTCGCATTTTTCACACCTTTTCATACTCCTCCCATTTTTCACACCTTTTCATGCTCCTCGCATTTTTCACACCTTTTCATGCTCCTCGCATTTTTCACACCTTTTCATGTTCCTCGCATTTGTCACACCTTTTCATGGTCCGCGCATTTTTCACTCCTATTCATGTTTTTCGCATTTTTCACAGCTTTTCATGCTCCTTGCATTTTTCACACCTTTTCATGCTCCTCGCATTTTTCACACCTTTTCATGCTCCTCGACTTTTTTTTTGCTCCTCGCATATTTCACACCTTTTCATGCCCCTTGCATTTTCACACCTTTTCATGCTCCTCGCATTTTTACACCTTTTCATGCTCCTTGTATTTTTTTTTTGCTCCTCGCATTTTTCTCACATTTTCATGCTCCTTGCATTTTTCAAAACTTTTCATGCTCCTCGCATTTTTCACACATTTATATGCTCCTCGTCTTATTTTTTTTTTGCTCCTCCCATTTTTCACACCTTTTCATGCTCCTCGCTTTTTTCACACATTTATTTGCTCCTCGTTTTAATTTTTTTTTGCTCCTCCCATTTTTCACACCTTTTCATGCTCCTCATCTTTTTTTTTTTTTTGCTCCTCGCATTTTTCACACCTTTTCATGCTCCTTGCATTTTTCACACCTTTTCATGCTCCTCGTCTTTTTCTTTTTTTTTTCTTCTCGCTTTTTTAACACCTTTTCATGCTCCTTGCATTTTACACACCTTTTAATGCTCCTCGTCTTTTTTTTTTGCTCCTCGCATTATTCACACCTTTTCATGCTCCTCGAATTTTTCACACCTTTTCATGCTCCTCGCATTTTTCACACCTTTTCATGCTCCTCGCATTTTTCACACCTTTTCATGCTCCTTGCATTTTTCACACCTTTTCATGCTCCTCGCATTTTTACACCTTTTCATGCTCCTTGTATTTTTTTTTTTGCTCCTCGCATTTTTCACACATTTTCATGCTCCTTGCATTTTTCAAAACTTTTCATGCTCCTCGCATTTTTCACACCTTTTCATGCTCCTCGCATTTTTCACACCTTTTCATGCTCCTCGCATTTTTCACTCCTTTTCATGCTCCTCGCATTTTTCACACCTTTTCATGCTCCTTGTCTTTTTTTTCTTGCTCCTCACTTTTTTCACACCTTTTCATGCACCTCACATTTTTCACGCCTTTTCATGCTCCTCGCATTTTTCACACCTTTTCACGCTCCTCGCATTTTTCTCACCCTTTCATGCTCCTCGTCTTTTTCTTTCTTTTTTTCTTCTCGCATTTTTCACACCTTTTCATGCTCCTTGCATTTTACACACCTTTTCATGCTCCTCGCATTTTTCACACCTTTTCATGCTCCTCACATTTTTCACAGCTTTTCATTCTCGCATTTTTCACACCTTTTCATGCTCCTCGCATTTTTCACACCTTTTCATACGCCTCGTATTTTTGACAACTTTTCATGCTCCTCGAAATTTTCACACATTTTCATGCTCCTCATATTTTTCACACCTTTTCCTGCTCCTTGCATTTTTCACACGTTTTCGTGCTCCTCACACTTTTCACACCTTTTCATGCTCCTCGTATTTTTCACACCTTTTCATGCACCTTGCATTTTTCACACCTTTTCATGCTCCTCGCATTTTTCACACCTTTTCATGCTCCTCGTCTTTTTTTTTTGCTCCTCGCATATTTCACACCTTTTCATGCCCCTTGCATTTTCACACCTTTTCATGCTCCTCGCATTTTTACACCTTTTCATGCTACTTGCCTTTTTCACACCTTTTCATGCTCCTCGCTTTTTTCACACCTTTTCATGCTCCTCGAATTTTTTTTTTTTTGCTCCTCGCCTTTTTTACACCTTTTCATGCTGCTTGCATTTTTCACACCTTTTCATGCTCGTCCTCTTTTTCTTTCTTTTTCTTTTCTCCTCGCTTTTTTCACACCTTTTCATGCTCCTTGCATTTTACACACCTTTTCATGCTCCTCGTCTTTTTTTTTTTTGCTCCTCGCATTATTCACACCTTTTCATGCTCCTCGTCTTTTTTTTTTTGCTCCTCACATTTTTCACACGTTTTCATGCTCCTCGAATTTTTCACACCTTTTCATGCACCTCGCATTTTTCACACCTTTTCATGCTCCTCGCATTTTTCACACCATTTCATGTTCCTCGTCTTTTTTTTTTGCTCCTCGCATGTTTCACACCTTTTCATGCTCCTTGCATTTTCACACCTTTTCATGCTCCTCGCATTTTTAAACCTTTTCATGCTCCTTGTATTTTTTTTTTTGCTCCTCGCATTTTTCACACATTTTCATGCTCCTTGCATTTTTCAAACCTTTTCATGCTCCTCGCATTTTTCACACCTTTACATGCTACTCGCCTTTTTCACACCTTTTCATGCTCCTCGCTTTTTTCACACCTTTTCATGCTACTCGTATTTTTCTTTTTTTTTTTTTTTTGCTCCTCGCCTTTTTTACACCTTTTCATGCTCCTTGCATTTTTCACACCTTTTTATGCTCCCCACATTTTTCACAGCTTTTCATGCTCCTCGCATTTTTCACACGTTTTCATGCTCCTCGTCTTTTTTTTTTTTGCTCCTCTCATTTTTCACAACTTCATGATCCTCGCATTTTTCACACCTTTTACTGTTCCTCCCATTTTTCACACATTTTCATGCTCCTCGCATTTTTCACACATTTATATGCTCCTCGTCTTATTTTTTTTTTTGCTCCTCCCATTTTTCACACCTTTTCATGCTCCTCATCTTTTTTTTTTTTTTTGCTCCTCGCATTTTTCACACCTTTTCATGCTCCTCGTCTTTTTCTTTTTTTTTTTCTTCTCGCATTTTTCACACCTTTTCATGCTCCTTGCATTTTACACACCTTTTCATGCTCCTCGCATTTTTCAAACCTTTTCATTCTCCTCGCATTTTTCACACCTTTTCATGCTCCTCGCATATTTCACACATTTTCATGCTCCTCGTATTTTTGACAACTTTTCATGCTCCTCGAAATTTACACATTTTCATGCTCCTCATATTTTTCACACCTTTTCCTGCTCCTTGCATTTTTCACACGTTTTCATGCTCCTCGCACTTTTCACACCTTTTCATGCTCCTCGTATTATTCACACCTTTTCATGCACCTCGCGTTTTTCACATCTTTTCATGCTCCTCGCATTTTTCACACCTTTTCATGCTCCTCGTCTTTTTTTTTTGCTCCTCGCATGTTTCACACTTTTTCATGCTCCTTGCATGTTCACACCTTTTCATGCTCCTCGCATTTTTACACCTTTTCTTGCTCCTTGTATTTTTTTTTTGCTCCTCGCATTTTTCACACATTTTCATGCTCCTTGCATTTTTCAAAGCTTTTCATGCTCCTCACATTTTTCACACCTTTTCATGCTACTTGCCTTTTTCACACCTTTTCATGCTCCTCGCTTTTTTCACACCTTTTCATGCTCCTCGTATTTTTCTTGTTTTTTTTCTTGCTCCTCGCCTTTTTTACACCTTTTCATGCCGCTTGCATTTTTCACACCTTTTCATGCTCGTCATCTTTTTCTTTTTTCTCCTCGCTTTTTTAACACCTTTTCATGCTCCTCGCATTTTTACACCTTTTCATGCTCCTTGCATTTTTCACAGCTTTTCATGCTCCTTGTAATTTTTTTTTGCTCCTTGCATTTTTCACACTTTTTCATGCTCCTTGCAATTTACACACCTTTTCATGCTCCTCGCATGTTTCACACCTTTTCATGCTCCTCATATTTTTCACAGCTTTTCATTCTCCTCGCATTTTTCACACCTTTTCATGCTGCTCGCATTTTTCACAACTTTTCATGCTCCTCGAATTTTTGACAACTTTTCATGCTCCTCGAAATTTTCACACATGTTCATGCTCCTCATATTTTTCACACCTTTTCCTGCTCCTCGCATTTTTCACACCTTTTCATGCTCCTCGCATTTTTCACACGTTTTCATGCTCCTCATCTTTTTTTTTTGCTCCTCGCATTTTTCACACCTTTTCATGCTCTTCGCATTTTTCACACCTTTTCACGCTCCTCCCATTTTTCACACCTTTTCATGCTCCTCCCATTTTTCACACCTTTTCATGCTCCTCGCATGTTTCCCACCTTTTCATGCCCCTTGCATTTTCACACCTTTTCATGCTCCTCGCATTTTTACACCTTTTCATGCTCCTTGTATTTTTTTTTTGCTCCTCGCATTTTTCACACATTTTCATGCACCTCGCATTTTTCACACCTTTTCATGCTCCTCGCATTTTTCACACCTTTTCATGCTACTTGCCTTTTTCACACCTTTTCATGCTCCTCTCTTTTTTCACACATTTTCATGCCCCTCGAATTTTTCTTTTTTTTTTTTTTTGCTCCTCGCCTTTTTTACACCTTTTCATGCTGCTTGCATTTTTCACACCTTTTCATGCTCGTCCTCTTTTTCTTTCTTTTTTTTTTCTCCTCGCTTTTTTCACACCTTTTCATGCTCCTTGCATTTTACACACCTTTTCATGCTCCTCGTCTTTTTTTTTTTTGCTCCTCGCATTATTCACACCTTTTCATGCTCCTCGTCTTTTTTTTTTTTGCTCCTCACATTTTTCACACTTTTTCATGCTCCTCGAATTTTTCACACCTTTTCATGCACCTCGGATTTTGCACACCTTTTCATGCTCCTCGCATTTTTCACACCTTTTCATGCTCCTCTTCTTTTTTTTTTCTCCTCGCATGTTTCACACCTTTTCATGCTCCTTGCATTTTCACACCTTTTCATGCTCCTCGCATTTTTACACCTTTTCATGCGCCTTGTATTTTTTTTTGCTCCTCGCATTTTTCAAACATTTTCATGCTCCTTGCATTTTTCAAACCTTTTCATGCTCCTCGCATTTTTCACCCGTTTTCATGCTCCTCGTCTTTTTTTTTTTTGCTCCTCGCATTTTTCACACCTTTTCATGCTCCTCGCATTTTTCACACCTTTTCATACTCCTCCCATTTTTCACACCTTTTCATGCTCCTCGCATTTTTCACACCTTTTCATGCTCCTCGCATTTTTCACACCTTTTCATGTTCCTCGCATTTGTCACACCTTTTCATGGTCCGCGCATTTTTCACTCCTATTCATGTTTTTCGCATTTTTCACAGCTTTTCATGCTCCTTGCATTTTTCACACCTTTTCATGCTCCTCGCATTTTTCACACCTTTTCATGCTCCTCGACTTTTTTTTTGCTCCTCGCATATTTCACACCTTTTCATGCCCCTTGCATTTTCACACCTTTTCATGCTCCTCGCATTTTTACACCTTTTCATGCTCCTTGTATTTTTTTTTTTCTCCTCGCATTTTTCTCACATTTTCATGCTCCTTGCATTTTTCAAAACTTTTCATGCTCCTCGCATTTTTCACACATTTATATGCTCCTCGTCTTATTTTTTTTTTGCTCCTCCCATTTTTCACAACTTTTCATGGTCCTCATCTTTTTTTTTTTTTTTGCTCCTTGCATTTTTCACACCTTTTCATGCTCCTTGCATTTTACACACCTTTTCATGCTCCTCCCATTTTTCACACCTTTTCATGCTCCTCATCTTTTTCTTTTTTTTTTTTCTTCTCGCATTTTTCACACCTTTTCATGCTCCTTGCATTTTACACACCTTTTCATGCTCCTCGCATTTTTCAAACCTTTTCATGCTCCTCGCATTTTTCACACCTTTTCATGCTACTTGACTTTTTCACACCTTTTCATGCTCCTCGCTTTTTTCACACCTTTTCATGCTCCTCGTATATTTCTTTTTTTTTTTTTTTGCTCCTCGCCTTTTTTACACCTTTTCATGCTGCTTGCATTTTTCACACCTTTTCATGCTCGTCCTCTTTTTCTTTTTTTTTTTTCTCCTCGCTTATTTCACACCTTTTCATGCTCCTTGCATTTTTCACACCTTTTCATGCTCCTCGTCTTTTTTTTTTGCTCCTCACATTTTTCACACCTTTTCATGCTCCTCGAATTTTTCACACCTTTTCATGCACCTCGCATTTTTCACACCTTTTCATGCTCCTCGCATTTTTCACACCTTTTCATGCTCCTTGCATTTTTCACACCTTTTCATGCTCCTCGCATTTTCACACCTTTTCATGCTCCTCGTATTTTTCTTTTTTTTTTTTTGCTCCTCGCCTTTTTTACACCTTTTCATGCTTCTTGCATTTTTCACACCTTTTCATGCTCCTCATCTTTTTCTTTTTTTTTTTTTGCTCCTCGCGTTTTTCACACCTTTTCATGTTCCTCGCATTTTTCACACCTTTTCATGCTCCTCATCTTTGTTTTTTTTTTTTTGCTCCTCGAATTTTTCACACCTTTTCATGCTCCTTGCATTTTTCACACCTTTTCATGCTCCTCGTCTTTTTCTTTTTTTTTTTTTCTTCTCGCATTTTTCACACCTTTTCATGCTCCTTGCATTTTACACACCTTTTCATGCTCCTCGCATTTTTCAAACCTTTTCATGCTCCTCACATTTTTCACAGCTTTTCATGCTCCTCGCATTTTTCACACCTTTTCATGCGCCTCGTATTTTTGACAACTTTTCATGCTCCTCGAAATTTTCACACATTTTCATGCTCCTCATATTTTTCACACCTTTTCCTGCTCCTTGAATTTTTCACACGTTTTCATGCTTCTCGCATTTTTCACACCATTTCATGCTCCTCGCATTTTTCACACTTTTTCATGCTCCTCGTATTTTTCACACCTTTTCATGCACCTCGCATTTGTCACGCCTTTTCATGCTCCTCGCATTTTTCACACCTTTTCATGCTCCTTTTCCTTTTTTTTTTTTTTTGCTCCTCGGATTTTTCACACCTTTTCATGCTCGTCGCATTTTTCACACCTTTTCATGCTCCTTGCTTTTTTCACACCTTTTCATTCTCCTCGTATTTTTCTTTTTTTTTTTTCGCTCCTCGCCTTTTTTACACCTTTTCATGCTCCTTGCATTTTTCTCACCTTTTCATGCTCCTCATCTTTTTCTTTTTTTTTTTGCTCCTCGCATTTTTCACACCTTTTCATGCTCCTCGCATTTTTCACACCTTTTCATGCTCCTCACATTTTTCACAGCTTTTCATTCTCGCATTTTTCACACCTTTTCATGCTCCTCGCATTTTTCACACCTTTTCATGCGCCTCGTATTTTTGACAACTTTTCATGCTCCTCGAAATTTTCACACATTTTCATGCTCCTCATATTTTTCACACCTTTTCCTGCTCCTTGCATTTTTCACACGTTTTCGTGCTCCTCACACTTTTCACACCTTTTCATGCTCCTCGTATTTTTCACACCTTTTCATGCACCTCGCTTTTTTCACACCTTTTCATGCTCCTCGCATTTTTCACACCTTTTCATGCACTTCGTCTTTTTTTTTTGCTCCTCGCATATTTCACACCTTTTCATGCCCCTTGCATTTTCACACCTTTTCTACTCCTCGCATTTTTACACCTTTTCATGCTCCTTGTATTTTTTTTTTGCTCCTCGCATTTTTCTCACATTTTCATGCTCCTTGCATTTTTCAAACCTTTTCATTTTCGTCGCATTTTTCACACCTTTTCATGCTACTTGCTTTTCACACCTTTTAATGCTCCTCGCTTTTTTCACACCTTTTCATGCTCCTCGTATATTTCTTTTTTTTTTTTTTTGCTCCTCGCCTTTTTTACACCTTTTCATGCTGCTTGCATTTTTCACACCTTTTCATGCTCGTCCTCTTTCTCTTTTCTTTTTTTTTCTCCTCACTTTTTTCACACCTTTTCATGCTCCTTGCATTTTTCACACCTTTTCATGCTCCTTGCATTTTACACACCTTTTCATGCTCGTCGTCTTTTTTTTTCTCCTCGCTTTTTTCACACCTTTTCATGCTCCTTGCATTTTTCACACCTTTTTATGCTCCCCACATTTTTCACACCTTTTCATGCTCCTCGCATTTTTCACACGTTTTCATGCTCCTCGTCTTTTTTTTTTTTGCTCCTCTCATTTTTCACAACTTTTCATGATCCTCGCATTTTTCACACCTTTTCATGCTCCTCGCATTTTTCGCACCTTTTCGTGGTCCTCGTGTTTTTTTTTTTTTGCTCCTCTCATTTCTCACAACTTTTCATGCTCCTCGCATTTTTTAACACCTTTTCATGCTCCTCGTCTTTTACTTTTTTTTTTTTGGCTCCTCGCATTTTTCACACCTTTTCATGCTCCTCATATTGTTCACACCTTTTCCTGTTCCTCGCATTTTTCACACCTTTTCATGCTCCTCGCATTTTTCACACCTTTTCATGCTCCTCATATTTTTCTTTTTTTGTTTTTTTTGCTCCTCGCATTTTTCACACCTTTTCATGCTCCTCGCATTTTTCACACATTTATATGCTCCTCGTCTTAATTTTTTTTTGCTCCTCCCATTTTTCACACCTTTTCATGCTCCTCATCTTTTTTTTTTTTTGCTCCTCGCATTTTTCACACCTTTTCATGCTCCTTGCATTTTTCACACTTTTCATGCTCCTCGTCTTTTTCTTTTTTTTTTCTTCTCGCTTTTTTAACACCTTTTCATGCTCCTTGCATTTTACACACCTTTTAATGCTCCTCGTCTTTTTTTTTTTGCTCCTCGCATTTTTCACACCTTTTCATGCTCCTCGTCTTTTTTTTTTTTGCTCCTCACATTTTTCACACCTTTTCATGCTCCTCGAATTTTTCACACCTTTTCATGCACCTCGCATTTTTCACACCTTTTCATGCTCCTCGCATTTTTCACACCTTTTCATGCTCCTTGCATTTTTCACACCTTTTCATGCTCCTCGCATTTTTACACCTTTTCATGCTCCTTGTATTTTTTTTTTTGCTCCTCGCATTTTTCACACATTTTCATGCTCCTTGCATTTTTCAAAACTTTTCATGCTCCTCGCATTTTTCACACCTTTTCATGCTCCTTGCATTTTTCACACCTTTTCATGCTCCTCGCATTATTCACTCCTTTTCATGCTCCTCGCATTTTTCACACGTTTTCATGCTCCTCGTCTTTTTTTTTTTGCTCCTCACTTTTTTCACACCTTTTCATGCACCTCACATTTTTCACGCCTTTTCATGCTCCTCGCATTTTTCACACCTTTTCACGCTCCTCGCATTTTTCTCACCTTTTCATGCTCCTCGTCTTTTTCTTTTTTTTTTTCTTCTCGCATTTTTCACACCTTTTCATGCTCCTTGCATTTTACACACCTTTTCATGCTCCTCGCATTTTTCACACCTTTTCATGCTCCTCACATTTTTCACAGCTTTTCATTCTCGCATTTTTCACACCTTTTCATGCTCCTCGCATTTTTCACACCTTTTCATACGCCTCGTATTTTTGACAACTTTTCATGCTCCTCGAAATTTTCACACATTTTCATGCTCCTCATATTTTTCACACCTTTTCCTGCTCCTTGCATTTTTCACACGTTTTCGTGCTCCTCACACTTTTCACACCTTTTCATGCTCCTCGTATTTTTCACACCTTTTCATGCACCTCACATTTTTCACACCTTTTCATGCTCCTCGATTTTTCACACCTTTTCATGCTCCTCGTCTTTTTTTTTTGCTCCTCGCATATTTCACACCTTTTCATGCCCCTTGCATTTTCACACCTTTTCATGCTCCTCGCATTTTTACACCTTTTCATGCTCCTTGTATTTTTTTTTTGCTCCTCGCATTTTTCTCACATTTTCATGCTCCTTGCATTTTTCAAACCTTTTCATGCTCCTCGCATTTTTCACACCTTTTCATGCTACTGGCCTTTTCACACCTTTTCATGCTCCTCGCTTTTTTCACACCTTTTCATGCTCCTCGTATATTTCTTTTTTTTTTTTTTTTGCTCCTCGCCTTTTTTACACCTTTTCATGCTGCTTGCATTTTTCACACCTTTTCATGCTCGTCCTCTTTTTCTTTTCTTTTTTTTTCTCCTCGCTTTTTTCACACCTTTTCCTGCTCCTTGCATTTTACACACCTTTTCATGCTCCTCGTCTTTTTTTTTTTTGCTCCTCACATTTTTCACACCTTTTCATGCTCCTCGAATTTTTCACACCTTTTCATGCACCTCGCATTTTTCACACCTTTTCATGCTCCTCGCATTTTTAACACCTTTTAATGCTCCTTGCATTTTTCACACCTTTTCATGCTCCTCGCATTTTCACACCTTTTCATGCTCCTCGTATTTTTCTTTTTTTTTTTTTCGCTCCTCGCCTTTTTTACACCTTTTCATGCTCCTTGCATTTTTCACACCTTTTCATGCTCCTCATCTTTTTCTTTTTTTTTTTTTGCTCCTCGCATTTTTCACACCTTTTCATGGTCCTCGCATTTTTCACACCTTTATATAGTCCTCGTCTTATTTTTTTTTTTTGCTCCTCGCATTTTTCACACCTTTTCATGCTCCTCATCTTTGTTTTTTTTTTTTTGCTCCTCGAATTTTTCACACCTTTTCATGCTCCTTGCATTTTTCACACCTTTTCATGCTCGTCTTTTTCTTTTTTTTTTCTTCTCGCATTTTTCAAACCTTTTCATGCTCCTCGCATTTTTCACACCTTTTCATGCTACTTGCCTTTTTCACACCTTTTCATGCTCCTCGCTTTTTTCACACCTTTTCATGCTCCTCGAATTTTTTTTTTTTTTTTTTGCTCCTCGCCTTTTTTACACCTTTTCATGCTGCTTGCATTTTTCACACCTTTTCATGCTCGTCCTCTTTTTCTTTCTTTTTCTTTTCTCCTCGCTTTTTTCACACCTTTTCATGCTCCTTGCATTTTACACACCTTTTCATGCTCCTCGTCTTTTTTTTTTTTTGCTCCTCGCATTATTCACACTTTTTCATGCTCCTCGTCTTTTTTTTTTTTGCTCCTCACATTTTTCACACGTTTTCATGCTCCTCGAATTTTTCACACCTTTTCATGCACCTCGCATTTTTCACACCTTTTCATGCTCCTCGCATTTTTCACACCTTTTCATGCTCCTCGTCTTTTTTTTTTGCTCCTCGCATGTTTCACACCTTTTCATGCTCCTTGCATTTTCACACCTTTTCATGCTCCTCGCATTTTTAAACCTTTTCATGCTCCTTGTATTTTTTTTTTGCTCCTCGCATTTTTCACACCTTTTCATGCTCCTTGCATTTTTCAAACCTTTTCATGCTCCTCGCATTTTTCACACCTTTACATGCTACTCGCCTTTTTCACACCTTTTCATGCTCCTCGCTTTTTTCACACCTTTTCATGCTCCTCGTATTTTTCTTTTTTTTTTTTTTTTGCTCCTCGCCTTTTTTACACCTTTTCATGCTCCTTGCATTTTTCACACCTTTTTATGCTCCCCACATTTTTCACAGCTTTTCATGCTCCTCGCATTTTTCACACGTTTTCATGCTCCTCGTTTTTTTTTTTTTTGCTCCTCTCATTTTTCACAACTTCATGATCCTCGCATTTTTCACACCTTTTCCTGTTCCTCGCATTTTTCACACATTTTCATGCTCCTCGCATTTTTCACACCTTTTCATGCTCCTCATCTTTTTCCTTTTTTTTTTTGCTCCTCCCATTTTTCACACCTTTTCATGCTCCTCATCTTTTTTTTTTTTTTTGCTCCTCGCATTTTTCACACCTTTTCATGCTCCTTGCATTTTTCACACCTTTTCATGCTCCTCGTCTTTTTCTTTTTTTTTTTCATCTCGCATTTTTCACACCTTTTCATGCTCCTTGCATTTTACACACCTTTTCATGCTCCTCGCATTTTTCAAACCTTTTCATTCTCCTCGCATTTTTCACACCTTTTCATGCTCCTCGCATATTTCACACATTTTCATGCTCCTCGTATTTTTTACAACTTTTCATGCTTCTCGAAATTTACACATTTTCATGCTCCTCATATTGTTCACACCTTTTCCTGCTCCTTGCATTTTTCACACGTTTTCATGCTCCTCGCACTTTTCACACCTTTTCATGCTCCTCGTTTTATTCCCACCTTTTCATGCACCTCGCATTTTTCACATCTTTTCATGCTCCTCGCATTTTTCACACCTTTTCATGCTACTTGCCTTTTTCACACCTTTTCATGCTCCTCGCATTTTTCACACCTTTTCATGCTCCTCGTCTTTTTTTTTTGCTCCTCGCATATTTCACACCTTTTCATGCCCCTTGCATTTTCACACCTTTTCATGCTCCTCGCATTTTTACACCTTTTCATGCTCCTTGTATTTTTTTTTTGCTCCTCGCATTTTTCTCACATTTTCATGCTCCTTGCATTTTTCAAACCTTTTCATGCTCCTCGCATTTTTCACACCTTTTCATGCTACTGGCCTTTTCACACCTTTTCATGCTCCTCGCTTTTTTCACACCTTTTCATGCTCCTCGTATATTTCTTTTTTTTTTTTTTTTGCTCCTCGCCTTTTTTACACCTTTTCATGCTGCTTGCATTTTTCACACCTTTTCATGCTCGTCCTCTTTTTCTTTTCTTTTTTTTTCTCCTCGCTTTTTTCACACCTTTTCATGCTCCTTGCATTTTACACACCTTTTCATGCTCCTCGTCTTTTTTTTTTTTGCTCCTCACATTTTTTACACCTTTTCATGCTCCTCGAATTTTTCACACCTTTTCATGCACCTCGCATTTTTCACACCTTTTCATGCTCCTCGCATTTTTAACACCTTTTAATGCTCCTTGCATTTTTCACACCTTTTCATGCTCCTCGCATTTTCACACCTTTTCATGCTCCTCGTATTTTTCTTTTTTTTTTTTTTGCTCCTCGCCTTTTTTACACCTTTTCATGCTCCTTGCATTTTTCACACCTTTTCATGCTCCTCATCTTTTTCTTTTTTTTTTTTTGCTCCTCGCATTTTTCACACCTTTTCATGGTCCTCGCATTTTTCACACCTTTATATAGTCCTCGTCTTATTTTTTTTTTTTGCTCCTCGCATTTTTCACACCTTTTCATGCTCCTCATCTTTGTTTTTTTTTTTTGCTCCTCGAATTTTTCACACCTTTTCATGCTCCTTGCATTTTTCACACCTTTTCATGCTCGTCTTTTTCTTTTTTTTTTCTTCTCGCATTTTTCAAACCTTTTCATGCTCCTCGCATTTTTCACACCTTTTCATGCTACTTGCCTTTTTCACACCTTTTCATGCTCCTCGCTTTTTTCACACCTTTTCATGCTCCTCGAATTTTTTTTTTTTTTTTTTTGCTCCTCGCCTTTTTTACACCTTTTCATGCTGCTTGCATTTTTCACACCTTTTCATGCTCGTCCTCTTTTTCTTTCTTTTTTTTTTTCTCCTCGCTTTTTTCACACCTTTTCATGCTCCTTGCATTTTACACACCTTTTCATGCTCCTCGTCTTTTTTTTTTTTTGCTCCTCGCATTATTCACACCTTTTCATGCTCCTCGTCTTTTTTTTTTGCTCCTCACATTTTTCACACGTTTTCATGCTCCTCGAATTTTTCACACCTTTTCATGCACCTCGCATTTTTCACACCTTTTCATGCTCCTCGCATTTTTCACACCTTTTCATGCTCCTCGTCTTTTTTTTTTGCTCCTCGCATGTTTCACACCTTTTCATGCTCCTTGCATTTTCACACCTTTTCATGCTCCTTGCATTTTTCAAACCTTTTCATGCTCCTCGCATTTTTCACACCTTTACATGCTACTCGCCTTTTTTACACCTTTTCATGCTCCTTGCATTTTTCACACCTTTTTATGCTCCCCACATTTTTCACAGCTTTTCATGCTCCTCGCATTTTTCACACGTTTTCATGCTCCTCGTCTTTTTTTTTTTTGCTCCTCTCATTTTTCACAACTTCATGATCCTCGCATTTTTCACACCTTTTCCTGTTCCTCGCATTTTTCACACATTTTCATGCTCCTCGCATTTTTCACACCTTTTCATGCTCCTCATCTTTTTCCTTTTTTTTTTGCTCCTCCCATTTTTCACACCTTTTCATGCTCCTCATCTTTTTTTTTTTTTGCTCCTCGCATTTTTCACACCTTTTCATGCTCCTTGCATTTTTCACACCTTTTCATGCTCCTCGTCTTTTTCTTTTTTTTTTTCATCTCGCATTTTTCACACCTTTTCATGCTCCTTGCATTTTACACACCTTTTCATGCTCCTCGCATTTTTCAAACCTTTTCATTCTCCTCGCATTTTTCACACCTTTTCATGCTCCTCGCATATTTCACACATTTTCATGCTCCTCGTATTTTTGACAACTTTTCATGCTTCTCGAAATTTACACATTTTCATGCTCCTCATATTTTTCACACCTTTTCCTGCTCCTTGCATTTTTCACACGTTTTCATGCTCCTCGCACTTTTCACACCTTTTCATGCTCCTCGTTTTATTCACACCTTTTCATGCACCTCGCATTTTTCACATCTTTTCATGCTCCTCGCATTTTTCACACCTTTTCATGCTCCTCGTCTTTTTTTTTTGCTCCTCGCATGTTTCACACATTTTCATGCTCCTTGCATGTTCACACCTTTTCATGCCCCTCGCATTTTTACACCTTTTCATGCTCCTTGTATTTTTTTTTTGCTCCTCGCATTTTTCACACATTTTCATTCTCCTTGCATTTTTCAAACCTTTTCATGCTCCTCACATTTTTCACACCTTTTCATGCTACTTGCCTTTTTCACACCTTTTCATGCTCCTCGCTTTTTTCACACCTTTTCATGCTCCTCGTATTTTTCTTGTTTTTTTTCTTGCTCCTCGCCTTTTTTACACCTTTTCATGCTGCTTGCATTTTTCACACCTTTTCATGCTCGTCGTCTTTTTCTTTTTTCTCCTCGCTTTTTTAACACCTTTTCATGCTCCTCGCATTTTTACACCTTTTCATGCTCCTTGCATTTTTCACAGCTTTTCATGCTCCTTGTAATTTTTTTTTGCTCCTTGCATTTTTCACACTTTCTCATGCTCCTTGCAATTTACACACCTTTTCATGCTCCTCGCATGTTTCACACCTTTTCATGCTCCTCGTATTTTTCACAGCTTTTCATTCTCCTCGCATTTTTCACACCTTTTCATGCTGCTCACATTTTTCACAACTTTTCATGCTCCTCGAATTTTTGACAACTTTTCATGCTCCTCGAAATTTTCACACATGTTCATGCTCCTCATATTTTTCACACCTTTTCCTGCTCCTCGCATTTTTCACACCTTTTCATGCTCCTCGCATTTTTCACACGTTTTCATGCTCCTCGTCTTTTTTTTTTTTTGCTCCTCGCATTTTTCACACCTTTTCATGCTCCTCGCATTTTTCACACCTTTTCACGCTCCTCCCATTTTTCACACCTTTTCATGCTCCTCCCATTTTTCACACCTTTTCATGCTCCTCGCATGTTTCACACCTTTTCATGCCCCTTGCATTTTCACACCTTTTCATGCTCCTCGCGTTTTTACACCTTTTCATGCTCCTTGTATTTTTTTTTTGCTCCTCGCATTTTTCACACATTTTCATGCACCTCGCATTATTCACACCTTTTCATGCTCCTCGCATTTTTCACACCTTTTCATGCTACTTGCCTTTTTCACACCTTTTCATGCTCCTCTCTTTTTTCACACATTTTCATGCTCCTCGAATTTTTCTTTTTTTTTTTTTTTGCTCCTCGCCTTTTTTACACCTTTTCATGCTGCTTGCATTTTTCACACCTTTTCATGCTCGTCCTCTTTTTCTTTCTTTTTTTTTTCTCCTAGCTTTTTTCACAACTTTTCATGCTCCTTGCATTTTACACACCTTTTCATGCTCCTCGTCTTTTTTTTTTTGCTCCTCGCATTATTCACACCTTTTCATGCTCCTCGTCTTTTTTTTTTTGCTCCTCACATTTTTCACACTTTTTCATGCTCCTCGAATTTTTCACACCTTTTCATGCTCCTCGCATTTTTCACACCTTTTCATGCTCCTCGCATTTTTCACACCTTTTCATGCTCCTCGTCTTTTTTTTTCTCCTCGCATGTTTCACACCATTTCATGCTCCTTGCATTTTCACACCTTTTCATGCTCCTCGCATTTTTACACCTTTTCATGCGCCTTGTATTTTTTTTTGCTCCTCGCATTTTTCAAACATTTTCATGCTCCTTGCATTTTTCAAACCTTTTCATGCTCCTCGCATTTTTCACACGTTTTCATGCTCCTCGTCTTTTTTTTTTTTGCTCCTCGCATTTTTCACACCTTTTCATGTCCTCGCATTTTTCACACCTTTTCATACTCCTCCCATTTTTCACACCTTTTCATGCTCCTCGCATTTTTCAAACCTTTTCATGCTCCTCGCATTTTTCACACCTTTTCATGTTCCTCGCATTTGTCACACCTTTTCATGGTCCGCGCATTTTTCACTCCTTTTCATGTTTTTCGCATTTTTCACAGCTTTTCATGCTCCTTGCATTTTTCACACCTTTTCATGCTCCTCGCATTTTTCACACCTTTTCATGCTCCTCGACTTTTTTTTTGCTCCTCGCATATTTCACACCTTTTCATGCCCCTTTCATTTTCACACCTTTTCATGCTCCTCGCATTTTTACACCTTTTCATGCTCCTTGTATTTTTTTTTTGCTCCTCGCATTTTTCTCACATTTTCATGCTCCTTGCATTTTTCAAAACTTTTCATGCTCCTCGCATTTTTCACACATTTATATGCTCCTCGTCTTATTTTTTTTTGCTCCTCCCATTTTTCACAACTTTTCATGCTCCTCATCTTTTTTTTTTTTTTTGCTCCTTGCATTTTTCACACCTTTTCATGCTCCTTGCATTTTACACACCTTTTCATGCTCCTCCCATTTTTCACACCTTTTCATGCTCCTCATCTTTTTCTTTTTTTTTTTCTTCTCGCATTTTTCACACCTTTTCATGCTCCTCGCATTTTTCAAACCTTTTCATGCTCCTCGCATTTTTCACACCTTTTCATGCTACTTGCCTTTTTCACACCTTTTCATGCTCCTCGCTTTTTTCACACCTTTTCATGCTCCTCGTATATTTCTTTTTTTTTTTTTTTGCTCCTCGCCTTTTTTACACCTTTTCATGCTGCTTGCATTTTTCACACCTTTTCATGCTCGTCCTCTTTTTCTTTTTTTTTTTTTCTCCTCGCTTATTTCACACCTTTTCATGCTCCTTGCATTTTACACACCTTTTCATGCTCATCGTCTTTTTTTTTTGCTCCTCACATTTTTCACACCTTTTCATGCTCATCGTCTTTTTTTTTTGCTCCTCGCCTTTTTTACAACTTTTCATGCTCCTTGCATTTTTCACACCTTTTCATGCTCCTCGCATTTTTCACACTTTATATGTTCCTCGTCTTATTTTTTTTTTGCTCTTCGCATTTTTCACACGTTTTCATGCTCCTCGTCTTTTTTTTTTTTGTTCCTCGCATTTTTCACACCTTTTCATGCTCCTCGCATTTTTCACACCTTTTCATGCTCCTCGCATTTTTCACACCTTTTCATGCTCCTCCCATTTTTCACACCTTTTCATGCTCCTCGCATGTTTCACACCTTTTCATGCCCCTTGCATTTTCACACCTTTTCATGCTCCTCGCATTTTTACACCTTTTCATGCTCCTCGCATTTTTCACACCTTTTCATGCTACTTGCCTTTTTCACACCTTTTCATGCTCCTCTCTTTTTTCACACATTTTCATGCTCCTCGAATTTTTCTTTTTTTTTTTTTTTGCTCCTCACCTTTTTTACACCTTTTCATGCTGCTTGCATTTTTCACACCTTTTCATGCTCGTCCTCTTTTTCTTTCTTTTTTTTTTTCTCCTCTCTTTTTTCACACCTTTTCATGCTCCTTGCATTTTACACACCTTTTCATGCTCCTCGTCTTTTTTTTTTTTGCTCCTCGCATTATTCACACCTTTTCATGCTCCTCGTCTTTTTTTTTTTTTGCTCCTCACATTTTTCACACGTTTTCATGCTCCTCGCATTTTTACACCTTTTCATGCTCCTTGTATTTTTTTTTTGCTCCTCGCATTTTTCTCACATTTTCATGCTCCTTGCATTTTTCAAACCTTTTCATGCTCCTCGCATTTTTCACACCTTTTCATGCTACTTGCCTTTTCACACCTTTTCATGCTCCTCGCTTTTTTCACACCTTTTCATGCTCCTCGTATATTTCTTTTTTTTTTTTTGCTCCTCGCCTTTTTTACACCTTTTCATGCTGCTTGCATTTTTCACACCTTTTCATGCTCGTCCTCTTTTTTTTTTTTTTTCTCCTCGCTCATTTCACACCTTTTCATACTCCTTGCATTTTACACACCTTTTAATGCTCCTCGTCTTTTTTTTTTGCTCCTCACATTTTTCACACCTTTTCATGCTCCTCGAATTTTTCACACCTTTTCTTGCACCTCGCATTTTTCACACCTTTTCATGCTCCTCGCATTTTTCACACCTTTTCATGCTCCTTGCATTTTTCACACCTTTTCCTGCTCCTCGCATTTTCACATCTTTTCATGCTCCTCATCTTTTTCTTTTTTTTTTTTGCTCCTCGCATTTTTCACACCTTTTCATGCTCCTCGCATTTTTCACAACTTTTCATGCTCCTCATCTTTGTTTTTTTTTTTTTGCTCCTCGAATTTTTCACACCTTTTCATGCTCCTTGCATTTTTCACACCTTTTCATGCTCCTCGTCTTTTTCTTTTTTTTTTTTTCTTCTCGCATTTTTCACACCTTTTCATGCTCCTTGCATTTTACACACCTTTTCATGCTCCTCGCATTTTTCAAACCTTTTCATGCTCCTCACATTTTTCACAGCTTTTCATGCTCCTCGCATTTTTCACACCTTTTCATGCGCCTCGTATTTTTGACAACTTTTCATGCTCCTCGAAATTTTCACACATTTTCATGCTCCTCATATTTTTCACACCTTTTCCTGCTCCTTGCATTTCTCACACGTTTTCATGCTCCTCGCACTTTTCACACCTTTTCATGCTGCTCGTATTTTTCACACCTTTTCATGCACCTCGCATTTTTCACACCTTTTCATGCTTCTCGCATTTTTCACACCATTTCATGCTCCTCGCATTTTTCACACCTTTTCATGCTTCTTGCATTTTTCACACCATTTCATGCTCCTCGCATTTTTCACACATTTATATGCTCCTCGTCTTATTTTTTTTTTTGCTCCTCCCATTTTCACAACTTTTCATGCTCCTCATCTTTTTTTTTTTTTGCTCCTTGCATTTTTCACACCTTTTCATGCTCCTTGCATTTTACACACCTTTTCATGCTCCTCCCATTTTTCACACCTTTTCATGCTCCTCATCTTTTTCTTTTTTTTTTTTCTTCTCGCATTTTTCACACCTTTTCATGCTCCTCGCATTTTTCACACCTTTTCACGCTTCTCCCATTTTTCACACCTTTTCATGCTCCTCCCATTTTTCACACCTTTTCATGCTCCTCGCATGTTTCACACCTTTTCATGCTCCTTGCATTTTCACACCTTTTCATGCTCCTCGCGTTTTTACACCTTTTCATGCTCCTTGTATTTTTTTTTTTGCTCCTCGCATTTTTCACACATTTTCATGCACCTCGCATTTTTCACACCTTTTCATGCTCCTCGCATTTTTCACACCTTTTCATGCTACTTGCCTTTTTCACACCTTTTCATGCTCCTCTCTTTTTTCACACATTTTCATGCTCCTCGAATTTTTCTTTTTTTTTTTTTTTGCTCCTCGCCTTTTTTACACCTTTTCATGCTCCTCGTCTTTTTTTTTTTGCTCCTCACATTTTTCACACTTTTTCATGCTCCTCGAATTTTTCACACCTTTTCATGCACCTCGCATTTTTCACACCTTTTCATGCTCCTCGCATTTTTCACACCTTTTCATGCTCCTCGTCTTTTTTTTTCTCCTCGCATGTTTCACACCATTTCATGCTCCTTGCATTTTCACACCTTTTCATGCTCCTCGCATTTTTACACCTTTTCATGCGC
This sequence comes from Cervus elaphus, assembly GCF_910594005.1. Classification (NCBI taxonomy): domain Eukaryota; kingdom Metazoa; phylum Chordata; class Mammalia; order Artiodactyla; family Cervidae; genus Cervus; species Cervus elaphus. Next base: position 2,427,968 of record NW_025316787.1, read on the forward strand.
CTTGTATTTTTTTTTGCTCCTCGCATTTTTCAAACATTTTCATGCTCCTTGCATTTTTCACACCTTTTCATGCTCCTCGCATTTTTCACACCTTTTCATGCTCCTCGTCTTTTTTTTTTTTGCTCCTCGCATTTTTCACACCTTTTCATGTCCTCGCATTTTTCACACCTTTTCATACTCCTCCCATTTTTCACACCTTTTCATGCTCCTCGCATTTTTCAAACCTTTTCATGCTCCTCGCATTTTTCACACCTTTTCATGTTCCTCGCATTTGTCACACCTTTTCATGGTCCGCGCATTTTTCACTCCTTTTCATGTTTTTCGCATTTTTCACAGCTTTTCATGCTCCTTGCATTTTTCACACCTTTTCATGCTCCTCGCATTTTTCACACCTTTTCATGCTCCTCGACTTTTTTTTTGCTCCTCGCATATTTCACACCTTTTCATGCCCCTTTCATTTTCACACCTTTTCATGCTCCTCGCATTTTTACACCTTTTCATGCTCCTTGTATTTTTTTTTTGCTCCTCGCATTTTTCTCACATTTTCATGCTCCTTGCATTTTTCAAAACTTTTCATGCTCCTCGCATTTTTCACACATTTATATGCTCCTCGTCTTATTTTTTTTTGCTCCTCCCATTTTTCACAACTTTTCATGCTCCTCATCTTTTTTTTTTTTTTTGCTCCTTGCATTTTTCACACCTTTTCATGCTCCTTGCATTTTACACACCTTTTCATGCTCCTCCCATTTTTCACACCTTTTCATGCTCCTCATCTTTTTCTTTTTTTTTTTCTTCTCGCATTTTTCACACCTTTTCATGCTCCTCGCATTTTTCAAACCTTTTCATGCTCCTCGCATTTTTCACACCTTTTCATGCTACTTGCCTTTTTCACACCTTTTCATGCTCCTCGCTTTTTTCACACCTTTTCATGCTCCTCGTATATTTCTTTTTTTTTTTTTTTGCTCCTCGCCTTTTTTACACCTTTTCATGCTGCTTGCATTTTTCACACCTTTTCATGCTCGTCATCTTTTTCTTTTTTTTTTTTTCTCCTCGCTTATTTCACACCTTTTCATGCTCCTTGCATTTTACACACCTTTTCATGCTCATCGTCTTTTTTTTTTGCTCCTCACATTTTTCACACCTTTTCATGCTCCTCGAATTTTTCACACCTTTTCATGCTACTCGTATTTTTCTTTTTTTTTTTTTTTGCTCCTCACCTTTTTTACAACTTTTCATGCTCCTTGCATTTTTCACACCTTTTTATGCTCCCCACATTTTTCACAGCTTTTCATGCTCCTCGCATTTTTCACACGTTTTCATGCTCCTCGTCTTTGTTTTTTTTGCTCCTCTCATTTTTCACAACTTCATGATCCTCGCATTTTTCACACCTTTTCCTGTTCCTCGCATTTTTCACACATTTTCATGCTCCTCGCATTTTTCACTCCTTTTCATGCTCCTCATCTTTTTCCTTTTTTTTTTTTGCTCCTCCCATTTTTCACACCTTTTCATGCTCCTCATCTTTTTTTTTTTTTTTGCTCCTCGCATTTTTCACACCTTTTCATGCTCCTTGCATTTTTCACACCTTTTCATGCTCCTCGTCTTTTTCTTTTTTTTTTTCATCTCGCATTTTTCACACCTTTTCATGCTCCTTGCATTTTACACACCTTTTCATGCTCCTCGCATTTTTCAAACCTTTTCATTCTCCTCGCATTTTTCACACCTTTTCATGCTCCTCGCATATTTCACACATTTTCATGCTCCTCGTATTTTTGACAACTTTTCATGCTTCTCGAAATTTACACATTTTCATGCTCCTCATATTTTTCACACCTTTTCCTGCTCCTTGCATTTTTCACACGTTTTCATGCTCCTCGCACTTTTCACATGTTTTCATGCTCCTCGTTTTATTCACACCTTTTCATGCACCTCGCATTTTTCACATCTTTTCATGCTCCTCGCATTTTTCACACCTTTTCATGCTCCTCGTCTTTTTTTTTTGCTCCTCGCATGTTTCACACATTTTCATGCTCCTTGCATGTTCACACCTTTTCATGCCCCTCGCATTTTTACACCTTTTCATGCTCCTTGTATTTTTTTTTTGCTCCTCGCATTTTTCACACATTTTCATTCTCCTTGCATTTTTCAAACCTTTTCATGCTCCTCACATTTTTCACACCTTTTCATGCTACTTGCCTTTTTCACACCTTTTCATGCTCCTCGCTTTTTTCACACCTTTTCATGCTCCTCGTATTTTTCTTGTTTTTTTTCTTGCTCCTCGCCTTTTTTACACCTTTTCATGCTGCTTGCATTTTTCACACCTTTTCATGCTCGTCGTCTTTTTCTTTTTTCTCCTCGCTTTTTTAACACCTTTTCATGCTCCTCGCATTTTTACACCTTTTCATGCTCCTTGCATTTTTCACAGCTTTTCATGCTCCTTGTAATTTTTTTTTGCTCCTTGCATTTTTCACACTTTTTCATGCTCCTTGCAATTTACACACCTTTTCATGCTCCTCGCATGTTTCACACCTTTTCATGCTCCTCGTATTTTTCACAGCTTTTCATTCTCCTCGCATTTTCACACCTTTTCATGCTGCTCACATTTTTCACAACTTTTCATGCTCCTCGAATTTTTGACAACTTTTCATGCTCCTCGAAATTTTCACACATGTTCATGCTCCTCATATTTTTCACACCTTTTCCTGCTCCTCGCATTTTTCACACCTTTTCATGCTCCTCGCATTTTTCACACGTTTTCATGCTCCTCGTCTTTTTTTTTTTTTGCTCCTCGCATTTTTCACACCTTTTCATGCTGCTTGCATTTTTCACACCTTTTCATGCTCGTCCTCTTTTTCTTTCTTTTTTTTTTCTCCTCGCTTTTTTCACACCTTTTCATGCTCCTTGCATTTTACACACCTTTTCATGCTCCTCGTCTTTTTTTTTTTGCTCCTCGCATTATTCACACCTTTTCATGCTCCTCGTCTTTTTTTTTTTTACTCCTCACATTTTTCACACTTTTTCATGCTCCTCGAATTTTTCACACCTTTTCATGCACCTCGCATTTTTCACACCTTTTCATGCTCCTCGCATTTTTCACACCTTTTCATGCTCCTCGTCTTTTTTTTTCTCCTCGCATGTTTCACACCTTTTCATGCTCCTTGCATTTTCACACCTTTTCATGCTCCTCGCATTTTTACACCTTTTCATGCGCCTTGTATTTTTTTTTGCTCCTCGCATTTTTCAAACATTTTCATGCTCCTTGCATTTTTCAAACCGTTTCATGCTCCTCGCATTTTTCACACGTTTTCATGCTCCTCGTCTTTTTTTTTTTCCTCCTCGCATTTTTCACACCTTTTCATGTCCTCGCATTTTTCACACCTTTTCATACTCCTCCCATTTTTCACACCTTTTCATGCTCCTCGCATTTTTCAAACCTTTTCATGCTCCTCGCATTTTTCACACCTTTTCATGTTCCTCGCATTTGTCACACCTTTTCATGGTCCGCGCTTTTTTCACTCCTATTCATGTTTTTCGGATTTTTCACAGCTTTTCATGCTCCTTGCATTTTTCACACCTTTTCATGCTCCTCGACTTTTTTTTTGCTCCTCGCATATTTCACACCTTTTCATGCCCCTTTCATTTTCACACCTTTTCATGCTCCTCGCATTTTTACACCTTTTCATGCTCCTTGTATTTTTTTTTTGCTCCTCGCATTTTTCTCACATTTTCATGCTCCTTGCATTTTTCAAAACTTTTCATGCTCCTCGCATTTTTCACACATTTATATGCTCCTCGTCTTATTTTTTTTTTGCTCCTCCCATTTTCACAACTTTTCATGCTCCTCATCTTTTTTTTTTTTTTGCTCCTTGCATTTTTCACACCTTTTCATGCTCCTTGCATTTTACACACCTTTTCATGCTCCTCCCATTTTTCACACCTTTTCATGATCCTCATCTTTTTCTTTTTTTTTTTTTCTTCTCGCATTTTTCACACCTTTTCATGCTCCTCGCATTTTTCAAACCTTTTCATGCTCCTCGCATTTTTCACACCTTTTCATGTTACTTGCCTTTTTCACACCTTTTCATGCTCCTCGCTTTTTTCACACCTTTTCATGCTTCTCGTATATTTCTTTTTTTTTTTTTTTGCTCCTCGCCTTTTTTACACCTTTTCATGCTGCTTGCATTTTTCACACCTTTTCATGCTCGTCCTCTTTTTCTTTTTTTTTTTTTCTCCTCGCTTATTTCACACCTTTTCATGCTCCTTGCATTTTACACACCTTTTCATGCTCCTCGTCTTTTTTTTTTGCTCCTCACATTTTTCACACCTTTTCATGCTCCTCGAATTTTTCACACCTTTTCATGCACCTCGCATTTTTCACACCTTTTCATGCTCCTCGCATTTTTCACACCTTTTCATGCTCCTTGCATTTTTCACACCTTTTCATGCTCCTCGCATTTTCACACCTTTTCATGCTCCTCGTATTTTCTTTTTTTTTTTTTCGCTCCTCGCCTTTTTTACACATTTTCATGCTTCTTGCATTTTTCACACCTTTTCATGCTCCTCATCTTTTTCTTTTTTTTTTTTTTGCTCCTCGCATTTTTCACACCTTTTCATGCTCCTCGCATTTTTCACACCTTTTCATGCTCCTCGTCTTTTTCTTTTTTTTTTTCTCTTCTCGCATTTTTCACACCTTTTCATGCTCCTCGCATTTTTCACACTTTATATGTTCCTCGTCTTTTTTTTTTTTTTCTCTTCGCATTTTTCACACGTTTTCATGCTCCTCGTCTTTTTTTTTTTTGTTCCTCGCATTTTTCACACCTTTTCATGCTCCTCGCATTTTTCACACCTTTTCATGCTCCTCGCATTTTTCACACCTTTTCATGCTCCTCCCATTTTTCACACCTTTTCATGCTCCTCGCATGTTTCACACCTTTTCATGCCCCTTGCATTTTCACACCTTTTCATGCTCCTCGCATTTTTACACCTTTTCATGCTCCTCGCATTTTTCACACCTTTTCATGCTACTTGCCTTTTTCACACCTTTTCATGCTCCTCTCTTTTTTCACACATTTTCATGCTCCTCGAATTTTTCTTTTTTTTTTTTTTTGCTCCTCACCTTTTTTACACCTTTTCATGCTGCTTGCATTTTTCACACCTTTTCATGCTCGTCCTCTTTTTCTTTCTTTTTTTTTTTCTCCTCTCTTTTTTCACACCTTTTCATGCTCCTTGCATTTTACACACCTTTTCTTGCTCCTCGTCTTTTTTTTTTTTGCTCCTCGCATTATTCACACCTTTTCATGCTCCTCGTCTTTTTTTTTTTTTGCTCCTCACATTTTTCACACGTTTTCATGCTCCTCGCATTTTTCACACCTTTTCATGCTCCTCCTCTTTTTTTTTGCTCCTCACATGTTTCACACCTTTTCATGCTCCTTGCATTTTCACACCTTTTCATGCTCCTCGCATTTTTACACCTTTTCATGCGCCTTGTATTTTTTTTTGCTCCTCGCATTTTTCAAACATTTTCATGCTCCTTGCATTTTTCAAACCTTTTCATGCTCCTCGCATTTTTCACACGTTTTCATGCTCCTCGTCTTTTTTTTTTTTTGCTCCTCGCATTTTTCACACCTTTTCATGCTCCTCGCATTTTTCACACCTTTTCATACTCCTCCCATTTTTCACACCTTTTCATGCTCCTCGCATTTTTCACACCTTTTCATGCTCCTCGGATTTTTCACACCTTTTCATGCTCCTCGCATTTGTCACACCTTTTCATGGTCCGCGCATTTTTCACTCCTATTCATGTTTTTCGCATTTTTCACATCTTTTCATGCTCCTTGCATTTTTCACACCTTTTCATGCTCCTCGCATTTTTCACACCTTTTCATGCTCCTCGTCTTTTTTTTTGCTCCTCGCATTTTTCACACCTTTTCATGCCCCTTTCATTTTCACACCTTTTCATGCTCCTCGCATTTTTACACCTTTTCATGCTCCTTGTATTTTTTTTTTGCTCCTCGCATTTTTCTCACATTTTCATGCTCCTTGCATTTTTCAAACCTTTTCATGCTCCTCGCATTTTTCACACCTTTTCATGCTACTTGCCTTTTCACACCTTTTCATGCTCCTCGCTTTTTTCACACCTTTTCTTGCTCCTCGTATATTTCTTTTTTTTTTTTTGCTCCTCGCCTTTTTTACACCTTTTCATGCTGCTTGCATTTTTCACACCTTTTCATGCTCGTCCTCTTTTTTTTTTTTTTCTCCTCGCTCATTTCACACCTTTTCATACTCCTTGCATTTTACACACCTTTTTATGCTCCTCGTCTTTTTTTTTTGCTCCTCACATTTTTCACACCTTTTCATGCTCCTCGAATTTTTCACACCTTTTCTTGCACCTCGCATTTTTCACACCTTTTCATGCTCCTCGCATTTTTCACACCTTTTCATGCTCCTTGCATTTTTCACACCTTTTCATGCTCCTCGCATTTTCACATCTTTTCATGCTCCTCATCTTTTTCTTTTTTTTTTTTTGCTCCTCGCATTTTTCACACCTTTTCATGCTCCTCGCATTTTTCACAACTTTTCATGCTCCTCATCTTTGTTTTTTTTTTTTTGCTCCTCGAATTTTTCACACCTTTTCATGCTCCTTGCATTTTTCACACCTTTTCATGCTCCTCGTCTTTTTCTTTTTTTTTTTTTCTTCTCGCATTTTTCACACCTTTTCATGCTCCTTGCATTTTACACACCTTTTCATGCTCCTCGCATTTTTCAAACCTTTTCATGCTCCTCACCTTTTTCACAGCTTTTCATGCTCCTCGCATTTTTCACACCTTTTCATGCGCCTCGTATTTTTGACAACTTTTCATGCTCCTCGAAATTTTCACACATTTTCATGCTCCTCATATTTTTCACACCTTTTCCTGCTCCTTGCATTTCTCACACGTTTTCATGCTCCTTGCACTTTTCACACCTTTTCATGCTGCTCGTATTTTTCACACCTTTTCATGCACCTCGCATTTTTCACACCTTTTCATGCTTCTCGCATTTTTCACACCATTTCATGCTCCTCGCATTTTTCACACCTTTTCATGCTTCTTGCATTTTTCACACCATTTCATGCTCCTCGCATTTTTCACACATTTATATGCTCCTCGTCTTATTTTTTTTTTGCTCCTCCCATTTTCACAACTTTTCATGCTCCTCATCTTTTTTTTTTTTTTGCTCCTTGCATTTTTCACACCTTTTCATGCTCCTTGCATTTTACACACCTTTTCATGCTCCTCCCATTTTTCACACCTTTTCATGCTCCTCATCTTTTTCTTTTTTTTTTTTCTTCTCGCATTTTTCACACCTTTTCATGCTCCTCGCATTTTTCAAACCTTTTCATGCTCCTCGCATTTTTCACACCTTTTCATGTTACTTGCCTTTTTCACACCTTTTCATGCTCCTCGCTTTTTTCACACCTTTTCATGCTCCTCGTATATTTCTTTTTTTTTTTTTTTGCTCCTCGCCTTTTTTACACCTTTTCATGCTGCTTGCATTTTTCACACCTTTTCATGCTCGTCCTCTTTTTCTTTTTTTTTTTTCTCCTCGCTTATTTCACACCTTTTCATGCTCCTTGCATTTTACACACCTTTTCATGCTCCTCGTCTTTTTTTTTTGCTCCTCACATTTTTCACACCTTTTCATGCTCCTCGAATTTTTCACACCTTTTCATGCACCTCGCATTTTTCACACCTTTTCATGCTCCTCGCATTTTTCACACCTTTTCATGCTCCTTGCATTTTTCACACCTTTTCATGCTCCTCGCATTTTCACACCTTTTCATGCTCCTCGCATTTTTCACACCTTTTCATGCTCCTCATCTTTTTCTTTTTTTTTTTTTTGCTCCTCGCATTTTTCACACCTTTTCATGCTCCTCGCATTTTTCACACCTTTTCATGCTCCTCGTCTTTTTCTTTTTTTTTTTTTTGCTCCTCGCATTTTTCACACCTTTTCATGCACCTCGCATTTTTCACACCTTTTCATGCTCCTCGCATTTTTCACACCTTTTCATGCTCCTCGTCTTTTTCTTTTTTTTTTTTTTGCTCCTCGCACTTTTCACACCTTTTCATGCACCTCGCATTTTTCACACCTTTTCATGCTCCTTGCATTTTTCACACCATTTCATGCTCCTCGCATTTTTCACACCATTTCATGCTCCTCGCATTTTTCACACCTTTTCATGCTCCTCGTATTTTTCACACCTTTTCATGCACCTCGCATTTGTCACGCCTTTTCATGCTCCTCGCATTTTTCACACCTTTTCATGCTCCTCTTCCTTTTTTTTTTTTTTTGCTCCTCGGATGTTTCACACCTTTTCATGCTCGTCGCATTTTTCACACCTTTTCATGCTCCTTGCTTTTTTCACACCTTTTCATTCTCCTCGTATTTTTCTTTTTTTTTTTTCGCTCCTCGCCTTTTTTACACCTTTTCATGCTCCTTGCATTTTTCACACCTTTTCATGCTCCTCATCTTTTTCTTTTTTTTTTTGCTCCTCGCATTTTTCACACCTTTTCATGCTCCTCGCATTTTTCACACCTTTATATGTTCCTCCTCTTATTTTTTTTTTGCTCTTCGCATTTTTCACACGTTTTCATGCTCCTCGTCTTTTTTTTTTTTTGCTCCTCGCATTTTTCACACCTTTTCATGCTCCTCGCATTTTTCACACCTTTTCATGCTCCTCCCATTTTTCACACCTTTTCATGCTCCTCCCATTTTTCACACCTTTTCATGCTCCTCGCATGTTTCACACCTTTCCATGCCCCTTGCATTTTCACACCTTTTCATGCTCCTCGCATTTTTACACCTTTTCATGCTCCTCGCATTTTTCACACCTTTTCATGCTACTTGCCTTTTTCACACCTTTTCATGCTCCTCTCTTTTTTCACACATTTTCATGCTCCTCGAATTTTTCTTTTTTTTTTTTTTTGCTCCTCGCCTTTTTTACACCTTTTCATGCTGCTTGCATTTTTCACACCTTTTCATGCTCGTCCTCTTTTTCTTTCATTTTTTTTTCTCCTCGCTTTTTTCACACCTTTTCATGCTCCTTGCATTTTACACACCTTTTCATGCTCCTCGTCTTTTTTTTTTTTGCTCCTCGCATTATTCACACCTTTTCATGCTCCTCGTCTTTTTTTTTTTTTGCTCCTCATATTTTTCACACGTTTTCATGCTCCTCGAATTTTTCACACCTTTTCATGCACCTCGCATTTTTCACACCTTTTCATGCTCCTCGCATTTTTCACACCTTTTCATGCTCCTCCTCTTTTTTTTTGCTCCTCACATGTTTCACACCTTTTCATGCTCCTTGCATTTTCACACCTTTTCATGCTCCTCGCATTTTTACACCTTTTCATGCGCCTTGTATTTTTTTTTGCTCCTCGCATTTTTCAAACATTTTCATGCTCCTTGCATTTTTCAAACCTTTTCATGCTCCTCGCATTTTTCACACGTTTTCATGCTCCTCGTCTTTTTTTTTTTTTGCTCCTCGCATTTTTCACACCTTTTCATGCTCCTCGCATTTTTCACACCTTTTCATACTCCTCCCATTTTTCACACCTTTTCATGCTCCTCGCATTTTTCACACCTTTTCATGCTCCTCGCATTTTTCACACCTTTTCATGCTCCTCGCATTTGTCACACCTTTTCATGGTCCGCGCATTTTTCACTCCTATTCATGTTTTTCGCATTTTTCACAGCTTTTCATGCTCCTTGCATTTTTCACACCTTTTCATGCTCCTCGCATTTTTCACACCTTTTCATGCTCCTCGTCTTTTTTTTTGCTCCTCGCATTTTTCACACCTTTTCATGCCCCTTGCATTTTCACACCTTTTCATGCTCCTCGCATTTTTACACCTTTTCATGCTCCTTGTATTTTTTTTTTGCTCCTCGCATTTTTCTCACATTTTCATGCTCCTTGCATTTTTCAAACCTTTTCATGCTCCTCGCATTTTTCACACCTTTTCATGCTACTTGCCTTTTCACACCTTTTCATGCTCCTCGCTTTTTTCACACCTTTTCATGCTCCTCGTATATTTCTTTTTTTTTTTTTGCTCCTCTCCTTTTTTACACCTTTTCATGCTGCTTGCATTTTTCACACCTTTTCATGCTCGTCCTCTTTTTTTTTTTTTTCTCCTCGCTTATTTCACACCTTTTCATGCTCCTTGCATTTTACACACCTTTTCATGCTCCTCGTCTTTTTTTTTTGCTCCTCACATTTTTCACACCTTTTCATGCTCCTCGAATTTTTCACACCTTTTCTTGCACCTCGCATTTTTCACACCTTTTCATGCTCCTCGCATTTTTCACACCTTTTCATGCTCCTTGCATTTTTCACACCTTTTCATGCTCCTCGCATTTTCACACCTTTTCATGCTCCTCATCTTTTTCTTTTTTTTTTTTTGCTCCTCGCATTTTTCACACCTTTTCATGCTCCTCGCATTTTTCACACCTTTTCATGCTCCTCGCATTTTTCACACCTTTTCATGCTACTTGCCTTTTCACACCTTTTCATGCTCCTCGCTTTTTTCACACCTTTTCATGCTCCTCGTAATTTTCTTTTTTTTTTTCGCTCCTCGCCTTTTTTACACCTTTTCATGCTTCTTGCATTTTCACACCTTTTCATGCTCCTCATCTTTTTCTTTTTTTTTTTTTGCTCCTCGCATTTTTCACACCTTTTCATGCTCCTCGCATTTTTCACACATTTTCATGCTCCTCATTTTTGTTTTTTTTTTTTGCTCCTTGAATTTTTCACACCTTTTCATGCTCCTTGCATTTTTCACACCTTTTCATGCTCCTCGTCTTTTTCTTTTTTTTTTTTCTTCTCGCATTTTTCACACCTTTTCATGCTCCTTGCATTTTACACAGCTTTTCATGCTCCTCGCATTTTACAAACCTTTTCATGCTCCTCACACTTTTCACAGCTTTTCATGCTCCTCGCACTTTTCACACATTTTCATGCTGCTCGTATTTTTCACACCTTTTCATGCACCTCGCATTTTTCACACCTTTTCATGCTCCTCGCATTTTTCACACCTTTTCATGCTCCTCGCATTTTTCACACCTTTTCATGCTCCTCTTTTTTTTCACACCTTTTCATGCACCTCGCATTTGTCACACCTTTTCATGCTCCTCGCATTTTTCACTCCTTTTCATGCTCCTCGTCTTTTATTTTTTTTGCTCCTCACATTTTTCACACCTTTTCATGCACCTCGCATTTTTCACTCCTTTTCATGCTCCTCGCATTTTTCACACCTTTTCATGCTCCTCGTCCTTTTTTTTTTTTGCTCCTCGCATGTTTCACACCTTTTCATGCTCGTCGCATTTTTCACACCTTTTCATTCTCATTGCTTTTTTCACACCTTTTCATTCTCCTCGTATTTTTCTTTTTTTTTTTTTTTCGCTCCTCGCCTTTTTTACACCTTTTCATGCTCCTTGCATTTTTCACACCTTTTGATGCTCCTCATCTTTTTCTTTTTTTTTTTTTGCTCCTCGCATTTTCACACCTTTTCATGCTCCTCGCATTTTTCACACATTTATATGTTCCTCATCTTATTTTTTTTTTGCTCATCGCATATTTCACACCTTTTCATGCTCCTCATCTTTGTTTTTTTTTTTGCTCCTCGCATTTTTTACACTTTTTCATGCTCCTTGCATTTGTCACACCTTTTCATGCTCCTCGTCTTTTTCTTTTTTTTTTCTTCTCGCATTTTTCACACCTTTTCATGCTCCTTGCATTTTACACACCTTTTCATGCTCCTCGCATTTTTCAAACCTTTTCATGCTCCTCGCATTTTTCACACCTTTTCATGCTCCTCGTATTTTTGACAACTTTTCATGCTCCTCGAAATTTTCACACCTTTTCATGCTCCTCACATTTTCCACACCTTTTCATGCTCCTCGCATTTTTACACCTTTTCATGCTCCTTGTATTTTTTTTTTGCTCCTCGCATTTTTCTCACATTTTCATGCTCCTTGCATTTTTCAAACCTTTTCATGCTCCTCGCATTTTTCACACCTTTTCATGCTACTTGCCTTTTCACACCTTTTCATGCTCCTCGCTTTTTTCACACCTTTTCATGCTCCTCGTATATTTATTATTTTTTTTTTTTTCTCCTCGCTTTTTTCACACCTTTTCATGCTCCTTGCATTTTACACACCTTTTCATGCTCCTCGTCTTTTTTTTTTTGCTCCTCACATTTTTCACACCTTTTCATGCTCCTCGAATTTTTCACACCTTTTCATGCACCTCGCATTTTTGACACCTTTTCATGCTCCTCGCATTTTCACACCTTTTCATGCTCCTCATATTTTTCTTTTTTTTTTTTTCGCTCCTCGCCTTTTTTACACCTTTTCATGCTTCTTGCATTTTACACACCTTTTCATGCTGCTCGTCTTTTTTTTTTTTGCTACTCACATTTTTCACACGTTTTCATGCTCCTCGAATTTTTCACACCTTTTCATGCACCTCGCATTTTTCACACCTTTTCATGCTCCTCGCATTTTTCACACCTTTTCATGCTCCTTGTCTTTTTTTTTTGCTCCTCGCATGTTTCACACCTTTTCATGCTCCTTGCATTTTCACACCTTTTCATGCTCCTCGCATTTTTACACCTTTTCATGCGCTTTGTATTTTTTTTTTGCTCCTCGCATTTTTCACACATTTTCATGCTCCTTGCATTTTTCATACCTTTTCATGCTCCTCGCATTTTTCACACTTTTTCATGCTCCTCTTCTTTTTTTTTTTTTTGCTCCTCGCATTTTTCACACCTTTTCATGCTCCTTGCAATTTTCACACCTTTTCATGCTCCTCGCATGTTTCACACGTTTTCATGCTCCTTGCATTTTCACACCTTTTCATGCTCCTCGCATGTTTCACACCTTTTCATGCTCCTTGCCTTTTTTACACCTTTTCATGCTCCTTGTCCTTTTATTTTCCTCCTCGCAATTTTCACACCTTTTCATGCTCCTTGCATTTTTCAAACCTTTTCATGCTCCTCACATTTTTCACCTTTCATGCTCCTTGTATTTTTTTTTTTTGCTCCTCGCATTTTTCTCACAATTTCTTGCTCCTTGCATTTTTCACACCTTTTCATGCTCCTCGTTTTTTCACACCTTTTCATGCTCCTCGCATTTTTCACATCTTTTCATGCTCCTTTTTTTTTCACACCTTTTCATGCTCCTCGCATTTTTCACTCCTTTTCATGATCCTCGCATTTTTCACACCTTTTCATGCTCCTCGTCTTTTTTTTTTTGCTCCACACATTTTTCACACCTTTTCATGCACCTCGCATTTTTCACGCCTTTTCATGCTCCTAGCATTTTTCACACCTTTTCATGCTCCTCGTCCTTTTTTTTTTTTTGCTCCTCGGATGTTTCACACCTTTTCATGCTCGTCGCATTTTTCACACCTTTTCATGCTCCTTGCTTTTTTCACACATTTTCATTCTCCTCGTATTATTCTTTTTTTTTTTTTCGCTCCTCGCCTTTTTTACACCTTTTCATGCTCCTTGCATTTTTCACACCTTTTCATGCTCCTCATCTTTTTCTTTTTTTTTTTACTCCTCGCATTTTTCACACCTTTTCATGCTCCTCGCATTTTTCACACATTTATATGTTCCTCATCTTATTTTTTTTTTGCTCCTCGCATATTTCACACCTTTTCATGCTCCTCATCTTTGTTTTTTTTTTTTTGCTCCTCGCATTTTTTACACCTTTTCATGCTCCTTGCATTTGTCACACCTTTTCATGCTCCTCGTCTTTTTCTTTTTTTTTTCTTGTCGCATTTTTCACACCTTTTCATGCTCCTTGCATTTTACACACCTTTTCATGCTCCTCGCATTTTTCAAACCTTTTCATGCTCCTCACATTTTTCACAGCTTTTCATTCTCCTCGCATTTTTCACACCTTTTCATGCTCCTCGCATTTTTCACACCTTTTCATGCTCCTCGCATTTTTCACACCTTTTCATGCTCCTCGTATTTTTGACAACTTTTCATGCTCCTCGAAATTTTCACACCTATTCATGCTCCTCACATTTTTCACACCTTTTCATGCTCCTCGTTTTTTTTTTTTGCTCCTCGCATGTTTCACACCTTTTCATGCCCCTTGCATTTTCACACCTTTTCATGCTCCTCACATTTTTACACCTTTTCATGCTCCTAGTATTTTTTTTCTGCTCCTCGCATTTTTCACACATTTTCATGCTCCTTGCATTTTTCAAACCTTTTCATGCTCCTCACATTTTTCACACCTTTTCATGCTACTTGCCTTTTTCACACCTTTTCATGGTCCTCGCTTTTTTCACACCTTTTCATGCTCCTCGAATTTTTCTTTTTTTTTTTTTTTGCTCCTCGCCTTTTTTACACCTTTTCATGCTGCTTGCATTTTTCACACCTTTTCATGCTCGTCCTCTTTTTCTTTCTTTTTTTTTTCTCCTCACTTTTTTCACACCTTTTCATGCTCCTTGCATTTTACACACCTTTTCATGCTCCTCGTCTTTTTTTTTTTTGCTCCTCGCATTATTCACACCTTTTCATGCTTCTCGTCTTTTTTTTTTTTGCTCCTCACATTTTTCACACGTTATCATGCTCCTCGAATTTTTCACAACTTTTCATGCTCCTCACATTTTTCACACCTTTATATGTTCCTCGTCTAATTTTTTTTTTTGCTCCTCGCATATTTCACACCTTTTCATGCTCCTGATCTTTGTTTTTTTTTTTTTTGCTCCTCGCATTTTTCACACCTTTTCATGCTCCTCGCATTTTAAACACATTTTCATGCTCCTCGCATTTTTCACACCTTTTCATGCGCCTCGTATTTTTGACAACTTTTCATGCTCCTTGCATTTTTTACACCTTTTCATGCTCCTTATCTTTTTCTTTTTTTTTTCTCCTCGCATTATTCACACCTTTTCATGCTGCTCGTCTTTTTTTTTTTGCTCCTCACATTTTTCACACGTTTTCATGCTCCTCGAATTTTTCACACCTTTTCATGCACCTCGCATTTTTCACACCTTTTCATGCTCCTCGCATTTTTCACACCTTTTCATGCTCCTTGTCTTTTTTTTTTGCTCCTCGCATGTTTCACACCTTTTCATGCTCCTTGCATTTTCACACCTTTTCATGCTCCTCGCATTTTTACACCTTTTCATGCGCTTTGTATTTTTTTTTTGCTCCTCGCATTTTTCACACATTTTCATGCTCCTTGCATTTTTCAAACCTTTTCATGCTCCTCGCATTTTTCACACCTTTTCATGCTCCTCGTCTTTTTTTTTTTTGCTCCTCGCATTTTTCACACCTTTTCATGCTCCTCGCATTTTTCACACCTTTTCATGCTCCTCCCATTTTTCACACCTTTTCATGCTCCTCGCATTTTTCACACCTTTTCATGCTCCTCGCATTTTTCACACCTTTTCATGCTCCTCGCATTTGTCACACCTTTTCATGGACCTCGCATTTTTCACTCCTATTCATGTTGCTCGCATTTTTCACAGCTTTTCATGCTCCTTGCATTTTTCACACCTTTTCATGCTCCTCGCATTTTTCACACCTTTTCATGCTCCTTGCCTTTTTCACACCTTTTCATGCTCCTTGTCCTTTTTTTTTGCTCCTCGCATTTTTCACACCTTTTCATGCGCCTTGCATTTTTCAATCCTTTTCATGCTCCACGCATTTTTCACACCTTTTCATGCTCCTTGCATTTTTCACACCTTTTCATGCTCCTCACATTTTTACACCTTTCATGCTTCTTGTATTTTTTTTTTGCTCCTCGCATTTTTCTCATAATTTCTTGCTCCTTGCATTTTTCACACCTTTTCATGCTCCTCGTTTTTTCACATTTTTCATGCTCCTCGCATTTTTCACATCTTTTCATGCTCCTTTTTTTTCACACCTTTTCATGCTCCTCGCATTTTTCACTCCTTTTCATGATCCTCGCATTTTTCACACCTTTTCATGCTCCTCGTCTTTTTTTTTTTGCTCCTCACATTTTTCACACCTTTTCATGCACCTCGCATTTTTCACGCCTTTTCATGCTCCTAGCATTTTTCACACCTTTTCATGCTCCTCGTCCTTTTTTTTTTTTTTGGTCCTCGGATGTTTCAAAGTTTTTCATGCTCGTCGCATTTTTCACACCTTTTCATGCTCCTTGCTTTTTTCACACATTTTCATTCTCCTCGTATTTTTCTTTTTTTTTTTTTTCGCTCCTCGCCTTTTTTACACCTTTTCATGCTCCTTGCATTTTTCACACCTTTTCATGCTCCTCCTCTTTTTCTTTTTTTTTTTACTCCTCGCATTTTTCACACCTTTTCATGCTCCTCGCATTTTTCACACATTTATATGTTCCTCATCTTATTTTTTTTTTGCTCCTCGCATATTTCACACCTTTTCATGCTCCTCATCTTTGTTTTTTTTTTTTGCTCCTCGCATTTTTTACACCTTTTCATGCTCCTTGCATTTGACACACCTTTTCATGCTCCTCGTCTTTTTCTTTTTTTTTTCTTGTCGCATTTTTCACACCTTTTCATGCTCCTTGCATTGTACACACCTTTTCATGCTCCTCGCATTTTTCAAACCTTTTCATGCTCCTCACATTTTTCACAGCTTTTCATTCTCCTCGCATTTTTCACACCTTTTCATGCTCCTCGCATTTTTCACACCTTTTCATGCTCCTCGTATTTTTGACAACTTTTCATGCTCCTCGAAATTTTCACACCTATTCATGCTCCTCACATTTTTCACACCTTTTCATGCTCCTCGTTTTTTTTTTTTTTGCTCCTCGCATGTTTCACACCTTTTCATGCCCCTTGCATTTTCACACCTTTTCATGCTCCTCACATTTTTACACCTTTTCATGCTCCTTGTATTTTTTTTCTGCTCCTCGCATTTTTCACACCTTTTCATGCTCCTTGCATTTTTCAAACCTTTTCATGCTCCTCGCATTTTTCACACCTTTTCATGCTACTTGCCTTTTTCACACCTTTTCATGCTCCTCGCTTTTTTCACACCTTTTCATGCTCCTCGAATTTTTCTTTTTTTTTTTTTTGCTCCTCGCCTTTTTTACACTTTTCATGCTGCTTGCATTTTTCACACCTTTTCATGCTCGTCCTCTTTTT
This sequence comes from Cervus elaphus, assembly GCF_910594005.1. Classification (NCBI taxonomy): domain Eukaryota; kingdom Metazoa; phylum Chordata; class Mammalia; order Artiodactyla; family Cervidae; genus Cervus; species Cervus elaphus. The sequence continues at coordinate 2,445,114 of NW_025316787.1, forward strand.
CTTTCTTTTTTTTTTCTCCTCGCTTTTTTCACACCTTTTCATCCTCCTTGCATTTTACACAACTTTTCATGCTCCTCGTCTTTTTTTTTTTTTGCTCCTCGCATTATTCACACCTTTTCATGCTTCTCGTCTTTTTTTTTTTTTGCTCCTCACATTTTTCACACGTTATCATGCTCCTCGAATTTTTCACAACTTTTCTTGCACCTCGCATTTTTCACACCTTTTCATGCTCCTCGTCTTTTTTTTTTTGCTCCTCGCATGTTTCACACCTTTTCATGCTCCTTGCATTTTCACACCTTTTCATGCTCCTTGCATTTTTACACCTTTTCATGCGTCTTGTATTTTTTTTTGCTCCTCGCATTTTTCACACATTTTCATGCTCCTTGCATTTTTCAAACCTTTTCATGCTCCTCGCATTTTTCACACCTTTTCATGCTACTTGCCTTTTTCACACCTTTTCATGCTCCTCGCTTTTTTCACACCTTTTCATGCTCCTCGAATTTTTCTTTTTTTTTTTTTTGCTCCTCGCCTTTTTTACACTTTTCATGCTGCTTGCATTTTTCACACCTTTTCATGCTCGTCCTCTTTTTCTTTCTTTTTTTTTTCTCCTCGCTTTTTTCACACCTTTTCATCCTCCTTGCATTTTACACAACTTTTCATGCTCCTCGTCTTTTTTTTTTTTTGCTCCTCGCATTATTCACACCTTTTCATGCTTCTCGTCTTTTTTTTTTTTTGCTCCTCACATTTTTCACACGTTATCATGCTCCTCGAATTTTTCACAACTTTTCTTGCACCTCGCATTTTTCACACCTTTCCATGCTCCTCGTCTTTTTTTTTTTGCTCCTCGCATGTTTCACACCTTTTCATGCTCCTTGCATTTTCACACCTTTTCATGCTCCTTGCATTTTTACACCTTTTCATGCGTCTTGTATTTTTTTTTGCTCCTCGCATTTTTCACACATTTTCATGCTCCTTGCATTTTTCAAACCTTTTCATGCTCCTCGCATTTTTCACACCTTTACATGCTACTCGCCTTTTTCACACCTTTTCATGCTCCTCGCTTTTTTCACACCTTTTCATGCTCCTCGTATTTTTCTTTTTTTTTTTTTTTGCTCCTCGCCTTTTTTACACCTTTTCATGCTCCTTGCATTTCTCATACCTTTTCATGCTCGTCGTCTTTTTTTTTTTCTCCTCGCTTTTTTCACACCTTTTCATGCTCCTTGCATTTTTCACACCTTTTTATGCTCCCCACATTTTTCACACCTTTTCATGCTCCTCGCATTTTTCACACGTTTTCATGCTCCTCGTCTTTTTTTTTTTGCTCCTCTCATTTTTCACAACTTTTCATGATTCTCGCATTTTTCACACCTTTTCATGCTCCTCGCATTTTTCGCACCTTTTCATGCTCCTCGCATTTTTCACACCTTTTCGTGGTCCTCGTGTTTTTTTTTTTTGCTCCTCTCATTTCTCACAACTTTTCATGCTCCTTGCATTTTTCACACCTTTCATGCTCCTCATCTTTTTCTTTATTTTTTGCTCCTCGCATTTTTCACAACTTTTCATGCTCCTCGCATTTTTCACACCTTTTTATGTTCCTCGTCTTTTTTTTTTTTTGCTCCTCGCATATTTCACACCTTTTCATGCTCCTGGTCTTTGTTTTTTTTTTTTTGCTCCTCGCATTTTTCACACCTTTTCATGCTCCTCGCCTTTTTCTTTTTTTTTTCTTCTCGCATTTTTCACACCTTTTCATTCTCCTCGCATTTTTCACACCTTTTCATTCTCCTCGCATTTTTCACACATTTTCATGCTCCTCACATTTTTCACACCTTTTCATGCTCCTCGTTTTTTTTTTTTGCTCCTCGCATGTTTCACACCTTTTCATGCCCCTTGCATTTTCACACCTTTTCATGCTCCTCGCATTTTTCACACCTTTTCATGCTACTTGCCTTTTTCACACCTTTTCATGCTCCTCGGTTTTTTCACACCTTTTCATGCTCCTCGAATTTTGCTTTTTTTTTTTTTTTTGCTCCTCGCCTTTTTTACACCTTTTCATGCTGCTTGCATTTTTCACACCTTTTCATGCTCGTCCTCTTTTTCTTTCTTTTTTTTTTCTCCTCGCTTTTTTCACACCTTTTCATGCTCCTTTCATTTTACACACCTTTTCATGCTCCTCGTCTTTTTTTTTTTGCTCCTCGCATTATTCACACCTTTTCATGCTCCTCGTCTTTTTTTTTTTTTTGCTCCTCACATTTTTTACACCTTTTCATGCTCCTCGTCTTTTTCTTTTTTTTTTCTTCTCGCATTTTTCACACCTTTTCATGCTCCTTGCATTTTACACACCTTTTCATGCTCCTCGCATTTTTCAAACCTTTTCATGCTCCTCACATTTTTCACACCTTTTCATGCTCCTCGTATTTTTGACAACTTTTCATGCTCCTCGCATTTTTCACACCTTTTCATGCTCCTCACATTTTTCACACCTTTTCATGCTCCTCGTCTTTTTTTTTTGCTCCTCGCATGTTTCACACCTTTTCATGCCCCTTGCATTTTCACACCTTTTCATGCTCCTCGCATTTCTACACCTTTTCATGCTCCTTGTATTTTTTTTTTGCTCCTCGCATTTTTCACACATTTTCATGCTCCGTGCATTTTTCAAACCTTTTCATGCTCCTCGCATTTTTCACACCTTTTCATGCTACTTGCCTTTTTCACACCTTTTCATGCTCCTCGCTTTTTTCACACCTTTTCATGCTCCTCGAATTTTTCTTTTTTTTTTTGCTCCTAGCCTTTTTTACACCTTTTCATGCTGCTTGCATTTTTCACACCTTTTCATGCTCGTCCTCTTTTTCTTTCTTTTTTTTTTTCCTCCTCGCTTTTTTCACACCTTTTCATGCTCCTTTCATTTTACACACCTTTTCATGCTCCTCGTCTTTTTTTTTTTTTGCTCCTCACATTTTTCACACGTTTTCATGCTCCTCGAATTTTTCACACCTTTCCATGCACCTCGCATTTTTCACACCTTTTCATGCTCCTCGCATTTTTCACACCTTTTCATGCTCCTTGTCTTTTTTTTTTGCTCCTCGCATGTTTCACACCTTTTCATGCTCCTTGCCTTTTCACACCTTTTCATGCTCCTCGCATTTTTACACCTTTGCATGCGCTTTGTATTTTTTTTTGCTCCTCGCATTTTTCACACATTTTCATGCTCCTTGCATTTTTCAAACCTTTTCATGCTCCTCGCATTTTTCACACCTTTTCATGCTCCTCGTCTTTTTTTTTTTTGCTGCTCGCATTTTTCACACCTTTTCATGCTCCTCGCATTTTTCACACCTTTTCATGCTCCTCGCATTTTTCACACCTTTTCATCCTCCTCGCATTTTTCACACCTTTTCATGCTCCTCCCATTTTTCACACCTTTTCATGCTCCTCACATTTGTCACACCTTTTCATGGTCCTCGCATTTTTCACTCCTATTCATGTTGCTCGCATTTTTCACAGCTTTTCATGCTCCTTGAATTTTTCACACCTGTTCATGCTCCTCGCATTTTTCACACCTTTTCATGCTCCTTGCCTTTTTCACACCTTTTCATGCTCCTTATACTTTTTTTTTGCTCCTCGCATTTTTCACACCTTTTCATGCGCCTTGCATTTTTCAAACCTTTTCATGCTCCGCGCATTTTTCACACCTTTTCATGCTCCTTGCATTTTTCACACCTTTTCATGCTCCTCACATTTTTACACCTTTTCATGCTCCTTGTATTTATTTTTTTTCTCCTCGCATTTTTCTCACAATTTCTTGCTCCTTGCATTTTTCTCACCTTTTCATGCTCCTCGTTTTTTCACACCTTTTCTTGCTCCTCGCATTTTTCACACCTTTTCATGCTCCTCGCATTTTTCACACCTTTTCATGCTCCTCATCTTTTTTTTTTTGCTCCTCACATTTTTCACACCTTTTCATGCACCTCGCATTTTTTACGCCTTTTCATGCTCCTAGCATGTTTCACACCTTTTCATGCTCCTCGTCCTTTTTTTTTTTTTTGCTCCTCGGATGTTTCACACCTTTTCATGCTCGTCGCATTTTTCACACCTTTTCATGCTCCTTGATTTTTTCACACCTTTTCATTCTCCTCGTATTTTTCTTTTTTTTTTTTTTCGCTCCTCGCCTTTTTCACACCTTTTCATGCTCCTTGCATTTTTCACACCTTTTCATGCTCCTCATCTTTTTCTTTTTTTTTTTTGCTCCTCGCATTTTTCACACCTTTTCATGCTCCTCGCATTTTTCACACATTTATATGTTCCTCATCTTATTTTTTTTTTTCTTATCGCATATTTCACACCTTTTCATGCTCCTCATCTTTGTTTTTTTTTTGCTCCTCGCATTTTTTACACTTTTTCATGCTCCTTGCATTTGTCACACCTTTTCATGCTCCTCGTCTTTTTCTTTTTTTTTTTCTTCTCGCATTTTTCACACCTTTTCATGCTCCTTGCATTTTACACACCTTTTCATGCTCCTCGCATTTTTCAAACCTTTTCATGCTCCTCGCATTTTTCACACCTTTTCATGCTCCTCGTATTTTTGACAACTTTTCATGCTCCTCGAAATTTTCACACCTTTTCATGCTCCTCACATTTTCCACACCTTTTCATGCTCCTCGCATTTTTACACCTTTTCATGCTCCTTGTATTTTTTTTTTGCTCCTCGCATTTTTCTCACATTTTCATGCTCCTTGCATTTTTCAAACCTTTTCATGCTCCTCGCATTTTTCACACCTTTTCATGCTACTTGCCTTTTCACACCTTTTCATGCTCCTCGCTTTTTTCACACCTTTTCATGCTCCTCGTATATTTATTTTTTTTTTTTGCTCCTCGCCTTTTTTACACCTTTTCATGCTGCTTGCATTTTTCACACCTTTTCATGCTCGTCCTCTTTTTCTTTTTTTTTTTTCTCCTCGTTTTTTCACACCTTTTCATGCTCCTTGCATTTTACACACCTTTTAATGCTCCTCGTCTTTTTTTTTTTTGCTCCTCGCATTTTTCACACCTTTTCATGCTCCTCGAATTTTTCACACCTTTTATGCACCTCGCATTTTTCACACCTTTTCATGCTCCTCGCATTTTTCACACCTTTTCATGCTCCTTGCATTTTTCACACCTTTTCATGCTCCTCGCATTTTCACACCTTTTCATGCTCCTCGTATTTTTCTTTTTTTTTTTCGCTCCTCGCCTTTTTTACACCTTTTCATGCTTCTTGCATTTTTCAAACCTTTTCATGCTCCTCATCTTTTTCTTTTTTTTTTTTTGCTCCTCGCATTTTTCACACCTTTTCATGCTCCTCGCATTTTTCACACATTTTCATGCTCCTCATTTTTTTTTTTTTTTTTTGCTCCTTGAATTTTTCACACCTTTTCATGCTCCTTGCATTTTTCACACCTTTTCATGCTCCTCGTCTTTTTCTTTTTTTTTTTCTTCTCGCATTTTTCACACCTTTTCATGCTCCTTGCATTTTACACAGCTTTTCATGCTCCTCGCATTTTAGAAACCTTTTCATGCTCCTCACATTTTTCACAGCTTTTCATGCTCCTCGCATTTTTCACACATTTTCATGCTCCTTGTATTTTTTTTCTGCTCCTCGCATTTTTCACACATTTTCATGCTCCTTGCATTTTTCAAACCTTTTCATGCTCCTCGCATTTTTCACACCTTTTCATGCTACTTGCCTTTTTCACACCTTTTCATGCTCCTCGCTTTTTTCACACCTTTTCATGCTCCTCGAATTTTTCTTTTTTTTTTTTTTGCTCCTCGCCTTTTTTACACTTTTCATGCTGCTTGCATTTTTCACACCTTTTCATGCTCGTCCTCTTTTTCTTTCTTTTTTTTTTCTCCTCGCTTTTTTCACACCTTTTCATCCTCCTTGCATTTTACACAACTTTTCATGCTCCTCGTCTTTTTTTTTTTTTGCTCCTCGCATTATTCACACCTTTTCATGCTTCTCGTCTTTTTTTTTTTTTGCTCCTCACATTTTTCACACGTTATCATGCTCCTCGAATTTTTCACAACTTTTCTTGCACCTCGCATTTTTCACACCTTTTCATGCTCCTCGTCTTTTTTTTTTTGCTCCTCGCATGTTTCACACCTTTTCATGCTCCTTGCATTTTCACACCTTTTCATGCTCCTTGCATTTTTACACCTTTTCATGCGTCTTGTATTTTTTTTTGCTCCTCGCATTTTTCACACATTTTCATGCTCCTTGCATTTTTCAAACCTTTTCATGCTCCTCGCATTTTTCACACCTTTACATGCTACTCGCCTTTTTCACACCTTTTCATGCTCCTCGCTTTTTTCACACCTTTTCATGCTCCTCGTATTTTTCTTTTTTTTTTTTTTTTGCTCCTCGCCTTTTTTACACCTTTTCATGCTCCTTGCATTTCTCATACCTTTTCATGCTCGTCGTCTTTTTTTTTTTCTCCTCGCTTTTTTCACACCTTTTCATGCTCCTTGCATTTTTCACACCTTTTTATGCTCCCCACATTTTTCACACCTTTTCATGCTCCTCGCATTTTTCACACGTTTTCATGCTCCTCGTCTTTTTTTTTTTGCTCCTCTCATTTTTCACAACTTTTCATGATTCTCGCATTTTTCACACCTTTTCATGCTCCTCGCATTTTTCGCACCTTTTCATGCTCCTCGCATTTTTCACACCTTTTCGTGGTCCTCGTGTTTTTTTTTTTGCTCCTCTCATTTCTCACAACTTTTCATGCTCCTTGCATTTTTCACACCTTTCATGCTCCTCATCTTTTTCTTTATTTTTTGCTCCTCGCATTTTTCACAACTTTTCATGCTCCTCGCATTTTTCACACCTTTATATGTTCCTCGTCTTATTTTTTTTTTGCTCCTCGCATATTTCACACCTTTTCATGCTCCTCATCTTTGTTTTTTTTTTTTTTGCTCCTCGCATTTTTTACACCTTTTCATGCTCCTCGCCTTTTTCTTTTTTTTTTCTTCTCGCATTTTTCACACCTTTTCATTCTCCTCGCATTTTTCACACCTTTTCATTCTCCTCGCATTTTTCACACCTTTTCATGCTCCTCACATTTTTCACACCTTTTCATGCTCCTCGTTTTTTTTTTTTCTCCTCGCATGTTTCACACCTTTTCATGCCCCTTGCATTTTCACACCTTTTCATGCTCCTCGCATTTTTCACACCTTTTCATGCTACTTGCCTTTTTCACACCTTTTCATGCTCCTCGGTTTTTTCACACCTTTTCATGCTCCTCGAATTTTGCTTTTTTTTTTTTTTTTGCTCCTCGCCTTTTTTACACCTTTTCATGCTGCTTGCATTTTTCACACCTTTTCATGCTCGTCCTCTTTTTCTTTCTTTTTTTTTTCTCCTCGCTTTTTTCACACCTTTTCATGCTCCTTTCATTTTACACACCTTTTCATGCTCCTCGTCTTTTTTTTTTTGCTCCTCGCATTTTTCACACCTTTTCATGCTCCTCGTCTTTTTTTTTTTTTGCTCCTCACATTTTTTACACCTTTTCATGCTCCTCGTCTTTATCTTTTTTTTTTCTTCTCGCATTTTTCACACCTTTTCATGCTCCTTGCATTTTACACACCTTTTCATGCTCCTCGCATTTTTTACACCTTTTCATGCTCCTTGCATTTTTCACACCTTTTCATGCTCCTCGTATTTTTGACAACTTTTCATGCTCCTCGCATTTTTCACACCTTTTCATGCTCCTCGCATTTTTCACACCTTTTCATGCTCCTCGTCTTTTTTTTTTGCTCCTCGCATGTTTCACACCTTTTCATGCCCCTTGCATTTTCACACCTTTTCATGCTCCTCGCATTTCTACACCTTTTCATGCTCCTTGTATTTTTTTTTTGCTCCTCGCATTTTTCACACATTTTCATGCTCCGTGCATTTTTCAAACCTTTTCATGCTCCTCGCATTTTTCACACCTTTTCATGCTACTTGCCTTTTTCACACCTTTTCATGCTCCTCGCTTTTTTCACACCTTTTCATGCTCCTCGAATTTTTCTTTTTTTTTTTGCTCCTAGCCTTTTTTACACCTTTTCATGCTGCTTGCCTTTTTCACACCTTTTCATGCTCGTCCTCTTTTTCTTTCTTTTTTTTTTTCCTCCTCGCTTTTTTCACACCTTTTCATGCTCCTTTCATTTTACACACCTTTTCATGCTCCTCGTCTTTTTTTTTTTTTGCTCCTCACATTTTTCACACGTTTTCATGCTCCTCGAATTTTTCACACCTTTCCATGCACCTCGCATTTTTCACACCTTTTCATGCTCCTCGCATTTTTCACACCTTTTCATGCTCCTTGTCTTTTTTTTTTGCTCCTCGCATTTTTCACACCTTTTCATGCTCCTTGCCTTTTCACACCTTTTCATGCTCCTCGCATTTTTACACCTTTGCATGCGCTTTGTATTTTTTTTTGCTCCTCGCATTTTTCACACATTTTCATGCTCCTTGCATTTTTCAAACCTTTTCATGCTCCTCGCATTTTTCACACCTTTTCATGCTCCTCGTCTTTTTTTTTTTTGCTGCTCGCATTTTTCACACCTTTTCATGCTCCTCGCATTTTTCACACCTTTTCATGCTCCTCCCATTTTTCACACCTTTTCATCCTCCTCGCATTTTTCACACCTTTTCATGCTCCTCCCATTTTTCACACCTTTTCATGCTCCTCACATTTGTCACACCTTTTCATGGTCCTCGCATTTTTCACTCCTATTCATGTTGCTCGCATTTTTCACAGCTTTTCATGCTCCTTGAATTTTTCACACCTGTTCATGCTCCTCGCATTTTTCACACCTTTTCATGCTCCTTGCCTTTTTCACACCTTTTCATGCTCCTTGTCCTTTTTTTTTGCTCCTCGCATTTTTCACACCTTTTCATGCTCCTTGCATTTTTCACACCTTTTCATGCTCCTCACATTTTTACACCTTTTCATGCTCCTTGTATTTTTTTTTTTGCTCCTCGCATTTTTCTCACAATTTCTTGCTCCTTGCATTTTCACACCTTTTCATGCTCCTCGTTTTTTCACACCTTTTCTTGCTCCTCGCATTTTTCACACCTTTTCATGCTCCTCGCATTTTTCACACCTTTTCATGCTCCTCGTCTTTTTTTTTTTGCTCCTCACATTTTTCACACCTTTTCATGCACCTCGCATTTTTTACGCCTTTTCATGCTCCTAGCATGTTTCACACCTTTTCATGCTCCTCGTCCTTTTTTTTTTTTTTGCTCCTCGGATGTTTCACACCTTTTCATGCTCGTCGCATTTTTCACACCTTTTCATGCTCCTTGATTTTTTCACACCTTTTCATTCTCCTCGTATTTTTCTTTTTTTTTTTTTTCGCTCCTCGCCTTTTTTACACCTTTTCATGCTCCTTGCATTTTTCACACCTTTTCATGCTCCTCATCTTTTTCTTTTTTTTTTTTGCTCCTCGCATTTTTCACACCTTTTCATGCTCCTCGCATTTTTCACACATTTATATGTTCCTCATCTTATTTTTTTTTTGCTTATCGCATATTTCACACCTTTTCATGCTCCTCATCTTTGTTTTTTTTTTGCTCCTCGCATTTTTTACACTTTTTCATGCTCCTTGCATTTGTCACACCTTTTCATGCTCCTCGTCTTTTTCTTTTTTTTTTTCTTCTCGCATTTTTCACACCTTTTCATGCTCCTTGCATTTTACACACCTTTTCATGCTCCTCGCATTTTTCAAACCTTTTCATGCTCCTCGCATTTTTCACACCTTTTCATGCTCCTCGTATTTTTGACAACTTTTCATGCTCCTCGAAATTTTCACACCTTTTCATGCTCCTCACATTTTCCACACCTTTTCATGCTCCTCGCATTTTTACACCTTTTCATGCTCCTTGTATTTTTTTTTTGCTCCTCGCATTTTTCTCACATTTTCATGCTCCTTGCATTTTTCAAACCTTTTCATGCTCCTCGCATTTTTCACACCTTTTCATGCTACTTGCCTTTTCACACCTTTTCATGCTCCTCGCTTTTTTCACACCTTTTCATGCTCCTCGTATATTTATTTTTTTTTTTTGCTCCTCGCCTTTTTTACACCTTTTCATGCTGCTTGCATTTTTCACACCTTTTCATGCTCGTCCTCTTTTTCTTTTTTTTTTTTTCTCCTCGTTTTTTCACACCTTTTCATGCTCCTTGCATTTTACACACCTTTTAATGCTCCTCGTCTTTTTTTTTTTTGCTCCTCACATTTTTCACACCTTTTCATGCTCCTCGAATTTTTCACACCTTTTATGCACCTCGCATTTTTCACACCTTTTCATGCTCCTCGCATTTTTCACACCTTTTCATGCTCCTTGCATTTTTCACACCTTTTCATGCTCCTCGCATTTTCACACCTTTTCATGCTCCTCGTCTTTTTCTTTTTTTTTTTCGCTCCTCGCCTTTTTTACACCTTTTCATGCTTCTTGCATTTTTCAAACCTTTTCATGCTCCTCATCTTTTTCTTTTTTTTTTTTTGCTCCTCGCATTTTTCACACCTTTTCATGCTCCTCGCATTTTTCACACATTTTCATGCTCCTCATTTTTGTTTTTTTTTTTTGCTCCTTGAATTTTTCACACCTTTTCATGCTCCTTGCATTTTTCACACCTTTTCATGCTCCTCGTCTTTTTCTTTTTTTTTTTCTTCTCGCATTTTTCACACCTTTTCATGCTCCTTGCATTTTACACAGCTTTTCATGCTCCTCGCATTTTACAAACCTTTTCATGCTCCTCACATTTTTCACAGCTTTTCATGCTCCTCGCATTTTTCACACATTTTCATGCTGCTCGTATTTTTCACACCTTTTCATGCTCCTCGCATTTTTCACACCTTTTCATGCTCCTCGCATTTTTCACACCTTTTCATGCTCCTCGCATTTTTCACACCTTTTCATGCTCCTCTTTTTTTTCACACCTTTTCATGCACCTCGCATTTGTCACACCTTTTCATGCTCCTCGCATTTTTCACTCCTTTTCATGCTCCTTGTCTTTTATTTTTTTTGCTCCTCACATTTTTCACACCTTTTCATGCACCTCGCATTTTTCACTCCTTTTCATGCTCCTCGCATTTTTCACACCTTTTCATGCTCCTCGTCCTTTTTTTTTTTTTTTTGCTCCTCGCATGTTTCACACCTTTTAATGCTCGTCGCATTTTTCACACCTTTTCATTCTCATTGCTTTTTTCACACCTTTTCATTCTCCTCGTTTTTTTCTTTTTTTTTTTTTTTCGCTCCTCGCCTTTTTTACACCTTTTCATGCTCCTTGCATTTTTCACACCTTTTGATGCTCCTCATCTTTTTCTTTTTTTTTTTTGCTCCTCGCATTTTTCACACCTTTTCATGCTCCTCGCATTTTTCACACATTTATATGTTCCTCATCTTATTTTTTTTTTTGCTCATCGCATATTTCACACCTTTTCATGCTCCTCATCTTTGTTTTTTTTTTTGCTCCTCGCATTTTTTACACTTTTTCATGCTCCCTGCATTTGTCACACCTTTTCATGCTCCTCGTCTTTTTCTTTTTTTTTTCTTGTCGCATTTTTCACACCTTTTCATGCTCCTTGCATTGTACACACCTTTTCATGCTCCTCGCATTTTTCAAACCTTTTCATGCTCCTCACATTTTTCACAGCTTTTCATTCTCCTCGCATTTTTCACACCTTTTCATGCTCCTCGCATTTTTCACACCTTTTCATGCTCCTCGTATTTTTGACAACTTTTCATGCTCCTCGAAATTTTCACACCTATTCATGCTCCTCACATTTTTCACACCTTTTCATGCTCCTCGTTTTTTTTTTTTTTGCTCCTCGCATGTTTCACACCTTTTCATGCCCCTTGCATTTTCACACCTTTTCATGCTCCTCACATTTTTACACCTTTTCATGCTCCTTGTATTTTTTTTCTGCTCCTCGCATTTTTCACACATTTTCATGCTCCTTGCATTTTTCAAACCTTTTCATGCTCCTCGCATTTTTCACACCTTTTCATGCTACTTGCCTTTTTCACACCTTTTCATGCTCCTCGCTTTTTTCACACCTTTTCATGCTCCTCGAATTTTTCTTTTTTTTTTTTTTGCTCCTCGCCTTTTTTACACTTTTCATGCTGCTTGCATTTTTCACACCTTTTCATGCTCGTCCTCTTTTTCTTTCTTTTTTTTTTCTCCTCGCTTTTTTCACACCTTTTCATCCTCCTTGCATTTTACACAACTTTTCATGCTCCTCGTCTTTTTTTTTTTTGCTCCTCGCATTATTCACACCTTTTCATGCTTCTCGTCTTTTTTTTTTTTTGCTCCTCACATTTTTCACACGTTATCATGCTCCTCGAATTTTTCACAACTTTTCATGCACCTCGCATTTTTCACACCTTTTCATGCTCCTCGTCTTTTTTTTTTTTGCTCCTCGCATGTTTCACACCTTTTCATGCTCCTGTCATTTTCACACCTTTTCATGCTCCTTGCATTTTTACACCTTTTCATGCGTCTTGTATTTTTTTTTGCTCCTCGCATTTTTCACACATTTTCATGCTCCTTGCATTTTTCAAACCTTTTCATGCTCCTCGCATTTTTCACACCTTTACATGCTACTCGCCTTTTTCACACCTTTTCATGCTCCTCGCTTTTTTCACACCTTTTCATGCTCCTCGTATTTTTCTTTTTTTTTTTTTTGCTCCTCGCCTTTTTTACACCTTTTCATGCTCCTTGCATTTCTCATACCTTTTCATGCTCGTCGTCTTTTTTTTTTTCTCCTCGCTTTTTTCACACCTTTTCATGCTCCTTGCATTTTTCACACCTTTTTATGCTCCCCACATTTTTCACACCTTTTCATGCTCCTCGCATTTTTCACACGTTTTCATGCTCCTCTTCTTTTTTTTTTTGCTCCTCTCATTTTTCACAACTTTTCATGATTCTCGCATTTTTCACACCTTTTCATGCTCCTCGCATTTTTCGCACCTTTTCATGCTCCTCGCATTTTTCACACCTTTTCGTGGTCCTTGTGTTTTTTTTTTTTTCTCCTCTCATTTCTCACAACTTTTCATGCTCCTTGCATTTTTCACACCTTTCATGCTCCTCATCTTTTTCTTTATTTTTTGCTCCTCGCATTTTTCACAACTTTTCATGCTCCTCGCATTTTTCACACCTTTATATGTTCCTCGTCTTATTTTTTTTTTGCTCCTCGCATATTTCACACCTTTTCATGCTCCTCATCTTTGTTTTTTTTTTTTTGCTCCTCGCATTTTTTACACCTTTTCATGCTCCTCGCCTTTTTCTTTTTTTTTTCTTCTCGCATTTTTCACACCTTTTCATTCTCCTCGCATTTTTCACACCTTTTCATTCTCCTCGCATTTTTCACACATTTTCATGCTCCTCACATTTTTCACACCTTTTCATGCTCCTCGTTTTTTTTTTTTTGCTCCTCGCATGTTTCACACCTTTTCATGCCCCTTGCATTTTCACACCTTTTCATGCTCCTCGCATTTTTCACACCTTTTCATGCTACTTGCCTTTTTCACACCTTTTCATGCTCCTCGGTTTTTTCACACCTTTTCATGCTCCTCGAATTTTTCTTTTTTTTTTTTTTTTTGCTCCTCGCCTTTTTTACACCTTTTCATGCTGCTTGCATTTTTCACACCTTTTCATGCTCGTCCTCTTTTTCTTTCTTTTTTTTTTCTCCTCGCTTTTTTCACACCTTTTCATGCTCCTTTCATTTTACACACCTTTTCATGCTCCTCGTCTTTTTTTTTTTGCTCCTCGCATTATTCACACCTTTTCATGCTCCTCGTCTTTTTTTTTTTTTGCTCCTCACATTTTTTACACCTTTTCATGCTCCTCGTCTTTATCTTTTTTTTTTCTTCTCGCATTTTTCACACCTTTTCATGCTCCTTGCATTTTACACACCTTTTCATGCTCCTCGCATTTTTCAAACCTTTTCATGCTCCTCACATTTTTCACACCTTTTCATGCTCCTCGTATTTTTGACAACTTTTCATGCTCCTCGCATTTTTCACACCTTTTCATGCTCCTCACATTTTTCACACCTTTTCATGCTCCTCGTCTTTTTTTTTTGCTCCTCGCATGTTTCACACCTTTTCATGCCCCTTGCATTTTCACACCTTTTCATGCTCCTCGCATTTCTACACCTTTTCATGCTCCTTGTATTTTTTTTTTGCTCCTCGCATTTTTCACACATTTTCATGCTCCGTGCATTTTTCAAACCTTTTCATGCTCCTCGCATTTTTCACACCTTTTCATGCTACTTGCCTTTTTCACACCTTTTCATGCTCCTCGCTTTTTTCACACCTTTTCATGCTCCTCGAATTTTTCTTTTTTTTTTTGCTCCTAGCCTTTTTTACACCTTTTCATGCTGCTTGCATTTTTCACACCTTTTCATGCTCGTCCTCTTTTTCTTTCTTTTTTTTTTCCTCCTCGCTTTTTTCACACCTTTTCATGCTCCTTTCATTTTACACACCTTTTCATGCTCCTCGTCTTTTTTTTTTTTTGCTCCTCACATTTTTCACACGTTTTCATGCTCCTCGAATTTTTCACACCTTTCCATGCACCTCGCATTTTTCACACCTTTTCATGCTCCTCGCATTTTTCACACCTTTTCATGCTCCTTGTCTTTTTTTTTTGCTCCTCGCATGTTTCACACCTTTTCATGCTCCTTGCCTTTTCACACCTTTTCATGCTCCTCGCATTTTTACACCTTTGCATGCGCTTTGTATTTTTTTTTGCTCCTCGCATTTTTCACACATTTTCATGCTCCTTGCATTTTTCAAACCTTTTCATGCTCCTCGCATTTTTCACACCTTTTCATGCTCCTCGTCTTTTTTTTTTTGCTGCTCGCATTTTTCACACCTTTTCATGCTCCTCGCATTTTTCACACCTTTTCATGCTCCTCCCATTTTTCACACCTTTTCATCCTCCTCGCATTTTTCACACCTTTTCATGCTCCTCCCATTTTTCACACCTTTTCATGCTCCTCACATTTGTCACACCTTTTCATGGTCCTCGCATTTTTCACTCCTATTCATGTTGCTCGCATTTTTCACAGCTTTTCATGCTCCTTGAATTTTTCACACCTGTTCATGCTCCTCGCATTTTTCACACCTTTTCATGCTCCTTGCCTTTTTCACACCTTTTCATGCTCCTTGTCCTTTTTTTTTGCTCCTCGCATTTTTCACACCTTTTCATGCGCCTTGCATTTTTCAAACCTTTTCATGCTCCGTGCATTTTTCACACCTTTTCATGCTCCTTGCATTTTTCACACCTTTTCATGCTCCTCACATTTTTACACCTTTTCATGCTCCTTGTATTTATTTTTTTTCTCCTCGCATTTTTCTCACAATTTCTTGCTCCTTCCATTTTTCACACCTTTTCATGCTCCTCGTTTTTTCACACCTTTTCTTGCTCCTCGCATTTTTCACACCTTTTCATGCTCCTCGCATTTTTCACACCTTTTCATGCTCCTCATCTTTTTTTTTTTGCTCCTCGCATTTTTCACACCTTTTCATGCACCTCGCATTTTTTACGCCTTTTCATGCTCCTAGCATGTTTCACACCTTTTCATGCTCCTCGTCCTTTTTTTTTTTTTTGCTCCTCGGATGTTTCACACCTTTTCATGCTCCTCGCATTTTTCACACCTTTTCATGCTCCTTGCTTTTTTCACACCTTTTCTTTCTCCTCGTATTTTTCTTTTTTTTTTTTTTCGCTCCTCGCCTTTTTTACACCTTTTCATGCTCCTCGCATTTTTCACACCTTTTCATGCTCCTCATCTTTTTCTTTTTTTTTTTTGCTCCTCGCATTTTTCACACCTTTTCATGCTCCTCGCATTTTTCACACATTTATATGTTCCTCATCTTATTTTTTTTTTGCTTATCGCATATTTCACACCTTTTCATGCTCCTCATCTTTGTTTTTTTTTTGCTCCTCGCATTTTTTACACTTTTTCATGCTCCTTGCATTTGTCACACCTTTTCATGCTCCTCGTCTTTTTCTTTTTTTTTTTCTTCTCGCATTTTTCACACCTTTTCATGCTCCTTGCATTTTACACACCTTTTCATGCTCCTCGCATTTTTCAAACCTTTTCATGCTCCTCGCATTTTTCACACCTTTTCATGCTCCTCGTATTTTTGACAACTTTTCATGCTCCTCGAAATTTTCACACCTTTTCATGCTCCTCACATTTTCCACACCTTTTCATGCTCCTCGCATTTTTACACCTTTTCATGCTCCTTGTATTTTTTTTTTGCTCCTCGCATTTTTCTCACATTTTCATGCTCCTTGCATTTTTCAAACCTTTTCATGCTCCTCGCATTTTTCACACCTTTTCATGCTACTTGCCTTTTCACACCTTTTCATGCTCCTCGCTTTTTTCACACCTTTTCATGCTCCTCGTATATTTATTTTTTTTTTTTGCTCCTCGCCTTTTTTACACCTTTTCATGCTGCTTGCATTTTTCACACCTTTTCATGCTCGTCCTCTTTTTCTTTTTTTTTTTTTCTCCTCGTTTTTTCACACCTTTTCATGCTCCTTGCATTTTACACACCTTTTAATGCTCCTCGTCTTTTTTTTTTTTGCTCCTCACATTTTTCACACCTTTTCATGCTCCTCGAATTTTTCACACCTTTTATGCACCTCGCATTTTTCACACCTTTTCATGCTCCTCGCATTTTTCACACCTTTTCATGCTCCTTGCATTTTTCACACCTTTTCATGCTCCTCGCATTTTCACACCTTTTCATGCTCCTCGTAATTTTCTTTTTTTTTTTCGCTCCTCGCCTTTTTTACACCTTTTCATGCTTCTTGCTTTTTTCAAACCTTTTCATGCTCCTCATCTTTTTCTTTTTTTTTTTTTTGCTCCTCGCATTTTTCACACCTTTTCATGCTCCTCGCATTTTTCACACATTTTCATGCTCCTCATTTTTGTTTTTTTTTTTTGCTCCTTGAATTTTTCACACCTTTTCATGCTCCTTGCATTTTTCACACCTTTTCATGCTCCTCGTCTTTTTCTTTTTTTTTTTTCTTCTCGCATTTTTCACACCTTTTCATGCTCCTTGCATTTTACACAGCTTTTCATGCTCCTCGCATTTTACAAACCTTTTCATGCTCCTCACATTTTTCACAGCTTTTCATGCTCCTCGCATTTTTCACACATTTTCATGCTGCTCGTATTTTTCACACCTTTTCATGCACCTCGCATTTTTCACACCTTTTCATGCTCCTCGCATTTTTCACACCTTTTCATGCTCCTCGCATTTTTCACACCTTTTCATGCTCCTCTTTTTTTTCACACCTTTTCATGCACCTCGCATTTGTCACACCTTTTCATGCTCCTCGCATTTTTCACTCCTTTTCATGCTCCTTGTCTTTTATTTTTTTTGCTCCTCACATTTTTCACACCTTTTCATGCTCCTCGCATTTTTCACACCTTTTCATGCTCCTCGCATTTTTCACACCTTTTCATGCTCCTCGTCCTTTTTTTTTTTTTTGCTCCTCGCATGTTTCACACCTTTTAATGCTCGTCGCATTTTTCACACCTTTTCATTCTCATTGCTTTTTTCACACCTTTTCATTCTCCTCGTATTTTTCTTTTTTTTTTTTTTTCGCTCCTCGCCTTTTTTACACCTTTTCATGCTCCTTGCATTTTTCACACCTTTTGATGCTCCTCATCTTTTTCTTTTTTTTTTTTGCTCCTCGCATTTTTCACACCTTTTCATGCTCCTCGCATTTTTCACACATTTATATGTTCCTCATCTTATTTTTTTTTTGCTCATCGCATATTTCACACCTTTTCATGCTCCTCATCTTTGTTTTTTTTTTTGCTCCTCGCATTTTTTACACTTTTTCATGCTCCCTGCATTTGTCACACCTTTTCATACTCCTCGTCTTTTTCTTTTTTTTTTCTTCTCGCATTTTTCACACCTTTTCATGCTCCTTGCATTTTACACACCTTTTCATGCTCCTCGCATTTTTCAAACCTTTTCATGCTCCTCGCATTTTTCACACCTTTTCATGCTCCTCGTATTTTTGACAACTTTTCATGCTCCTCGAAATTTTCACACCTTTTCATGCTCCTCACATTTTCCACACCTTTTCATGCTCCTCGCATTTTTACACCTTTTCATGCTCCTTGTATTTTTTTTTTGCTCCTCGCATTTTTCTCACATTTTCATGCTCCTTGCATTTTTCAAACCTTTTCATGTTCCTCGCATTTTTCACACCTTTTCATGCTACTTGCCTTTTCACACCTTTTCATGCTCCTCGCTTTTTTCACACCTTTTCATGCTCCTCGAATTTTTCACACCTTTTCATGCACCTCGCATTTTTCACACCTTTTCATGCTCCTTGCATTTTTCACACCTTTTCATGCTCCTCGCATTTTCACACCTTTTCATGCTCCTCATATTTTTCTTTTTTTTTTTTCGCTCCTCGCCTTTTTTACACCTTTTCATGCTTCTTGCATTTTTCACACCTTTTCATGCTCCTCATCTTTTTCTTTTTTTTTTTTTGCTCCTTGAATTTTTCACACCTTTTCATTCTCCTTGCATTTTTCACACCTTTTCATGCTCCTCGTCTTTTTCTTTTTTTTTTTTTTCTTCTCGCATTTTTCACACCTTTTCATGCTCCTTGCATTTTACACACCTTTTCATGCTCCTCGCATTTTTCAAACCTTTTCATGCTCCTCACATTTTTCACAGCTTTTCATGCTCCTCGCATTTTTCACACCTTTTCATGCGCCTCGTATTTTTGACAACTTTTCATGCTCCTCGAAATTTTCACACATTTTCATGCTCCTCATATTTTTCACACCTTTTCCTGCTCCTTGCATTTTTCACACGTTTTCATGCTCCTCGCACTTTTCACACCTTTTCATGCTGCTCGTATTTTTCACACCTTTTCATGCACCTCGCATTTTTCACACCTTTTCATGCTCCTCGCATTTTTCACACCTTTTCATGCTCCTCGCATTTTCACACCTTTTCATGCTCCTCGTTTTTTTTTTTTTGCTCCTCGCTTTTTTCACACCTTTTCATGTTCCTCACATTTTTCACACCTTTTCATGCTCCTCGCATTTTTCACACCTTTTCATGCTCCTCGCATTTTTCACACCTTTTCATGCTCCTCTGTTTTTTCACACCTTTTCACGCACCTCGCATTTGTCACACCTTTTCATGCTCCTCGTCTTTTTTTTTTTTGCTCCTCGCATTATTCACACCTTTTCATGCTTCTCGTCTTTTTTTTTTTTGCTCCTCACATTTTTCACACGTTATCGTGCTCCTCGAATTTTTCACAACTTTTCATGCACCTCGCATTTTTCACACCTTTTCATGCTCCTCGTCTTTTTTTTTTTGCTCCTCGCATGTTTCACACCTTTTCATGCTCCTTGCATTTTTCACACCTTTTCATGCTCCTCGCATTTTCACACCTTTTCATGCTCCTCGTAATTTTCTTTTTTTTTTTTCGCTCCTCGCCTTTTTTACACCTTTTCATGCTTCTTGCATTTTTCACACCTTTTCATGCTCCTCATCTTTTTCTTTTTTTTTTTTTGCTCCTCGCATTTTTCACACCTTTTCATGCTCCTCGCATTTTTCACACATTTTCATGCTCCTCATTTTTGTTTTTTTTTTTTGCTCCTTGAATTTTTCACACCTTTTCATGCTCCTTGCATTTTTCACACCTTTTCATGCTCCTCGTCTTTTTCTTTTTTTTTTTCTTCTCGCATTTTTCACACCTTTTCATGCTCCTTGCATTTTACACAGCTTTTCATGCTCCTCGCATTTTACAAACCTTTTCATGCTCCTCACATTTTTCACAGCTTTTCATGCTCCTCGCACTTTTCACACCTTTTCATGCTGCTCGTATTTTTCACACCTTTTCATGCACCTCGCATTTTTCACACCTTTTCATGCTCCTCGCATTTTTCACACCTTTTCATGCTCCTCGCATTTTTCACACCTTTTCATGCGCCTCTTTTTTTTCACACCTTTTCATGCACCTCGCATTTGTCACACCTTTTCATGCTCCTCGCATTTTTCACTCCTTTTCATGCTCCTCGTCTTTTATTTTTTTTGCTCCTCACATTTTTCACACCTTTTCATGCACCTCGCATTTTTCACTCCTTTTCATGCTCCTCGCATTTTTCACACCTTTTCATGCTCCTCGTCCTTTTTTTTTTTTTGCTCCTCGCATGTTTCACACCTTTTCATGCTCCTCGCATTTTTCACTCCTTTTCATGCTCCTCGTCTTTTATTTTTTTTGCTCCTCACATTTTTCACACCTTTTCATGCACCTCGCATTTTTCACTCCTTTTCATGCTCCTCGCATTTTTCACACCTTTTCATGCTCCTCGTCCTTTTTTTTTTTTTGATCCTCGCATGTTTCACACCTTTTCATGCTCGTCGCATTTTTCACACCTTTTCATTCTCCTTGCTTTTTTCACACCTTTTCATTCTCCTCGTATTTTTTTTTTTTTTCGCTCCTCGCCTTTTTTACACCTTTTCATGCTCCTTGCATTTTTCACACCTTTTGATGCTCCTCATCTTTTTCTTTTTTTTTTTTGCTCCTCGCATTTTTCACACCTTTTCATGCTCCTCATCTTTGTTTTTTTTTTTTGCTCCTCGCATTTTTTACACTTTTTCATGCTCCTTGCATTTGTCACACCTTTTCATGCTCCTCGTCTTTTTCTTTTTTTTTTCTTCTCGCATTTTTCACACCTTTTCATGCTCCTTGCATTTTACACACCTTTTCATGCTCCTCGCATTTTTCAAACCTTTTCATGCTCCTCGCATTTTTCACACCTTTTCATGCTCCTCGTATTTTTGACAACTTTTCATGCTCCTTGTATTTTTTTTTTGCTCCTCGCATTTTTCTCACATTTTCATGCTCCTTGCATTTTTCAAACCTTTTCATGCTCCTCGCATTTTTCACACCTTTTCATGCTACTTGCCTTTTCACACCTTTTCATGCTCCTCGCTTTTTTCACACCTTTTCATGCTCCTCGTATATTTATTATTTTTTTTTTTGCTCCTCGCCTTTTTTACACCTTTTCATGCTGCTTGCATTTTTCACACCTTTTCATGCTCGTCCTCTTTTTCTTTTTTTTTTTCTCCTCGCTTTTTTCACACCTTTTCATGCTCCTTGCATTTTACACACCTTTTCATGCTCCTCGTCTTTTTTTTTTGCTCCTCACATTTTTCACACCTTTTCATGCTCCTCGAATTTTTCACACCTTTTCATGCTCCTCGCATTTTTCACACCTTTTCATGCTCCTCGCATTTTTCACACCTTTTCATGCTCCTTGCATTTTTCACACCTTTTCATGCTCCTCGAAATTTTCACACATTTTTATGCTCCTCATATTTTTCACACCTTTTCCTGCTCCTTGCATTTTTCACACGTTTTCATGCTCCTCGCACTTTTCACACCTTTTCATGCTGCTCGTATTTTTCACACCTTTTCATGCACCTCGCATTTTTCACACCTTTTCATGCTCCTCGCATTTTTCACACCTTTTCATGCTCCTCGCATTTTTCACACCTTTTCATGCTCCTCGTTTTTTTTTTTTGCTCCTCGCATTTTTCACACCTTTTCATGTTCCTCACATTTTTCACACCTTTTCATGCTCCTCGCATTTTTCACACCTTTTCATGCTCCTCGCATTTTTCACACCTTTTCATGCTCCTCTGTTTTTTCACACCTTTTCACGCACCTCGCATTTTTCACACCTTTTCATGCTCCTCGCATTTTTCACACATTTACATGCTCCTCGTCTTATTTTTTTTTTGCTCCTCGCATTTTTCACACCTTTTCATGCTCCTCATCTTTGTTTTTTTTTTTTTGCTCCTCGCATTTTTCACACCTTTTCATGCTCCTTGCATTTTTCACACCTTTTCATGCTCCTCGTCTTTTTCTTTTTTTTTTCTTGTCGCATTTTTCACACCTTTTCATGCTCCTTGCATTTTACACACCTTTTCATGCTCCTCGCATTTTTCAAACCTTTTCATGCTCCTCACATTTTTCACAGCTTTTCATTCTCCTCGCATTTTTCACACCTTTTCATGCTCCTCGCATTTTTCACACCTTTTCATGCTCCTCGTATTTTTGACAACTTTTCATGCTCCTCGAAATTTTCACACCTATTCATGCTCCTCACATTTTTCACACCTTTTCATGCTCCTCGTTTTTTTTTTTTGCTCCTCGCATGTTTCACACCTTTTCATGCCCCTTGCATTTTCACACCTTTTCATGCTCCTCACATTTTTACACCTTTTCATGCTCCTTGTATTTTTTTTCTGCTCCTCGCATTTTTCACACATTTTCATGCTCCTTGCATTTTTCAAACCTTTTCATGCTCCTCGCATTTTTCACACCTTTTCATGCTACTTGCCTTTTTCACACCTTTTCATGCTCCTCGCTTTTTTCACACCTTTTCATGCTCCTCGAATTTTTCTTTTTTTTTTTTTTGCTCCTCGCCTTTTTTACACCTTTTCATGCTGCTTGCATTTTTCACAGCTTTTCATGCTCGTCCTCTTTTTCTTTCTTTTTTTTTTCTCCTCGCTTTTTTCACACCTTTTCATCCTCCTTGCATTTTACACAACTTTTCATGCTCCTCGTCTTTTTTTTTTTTTGCTCCTCGCATTATTCACACCTTTTCATGCTTCTCGTCTTTTTTTTTTTTTTGCTCCTCACATTTTTCACACGTTATCATGCTCCTCGAATTTTTCACAACTTTTCATGCACCTCGCATTTTTCACACCTTTTCATGCTCCTCGTCTTTTTTTTTTTGCTCCTCGCATGTTTCACACCTTTTCATGCTCCTTGCATTTTCACACCTTTTCATGCTCCTTGCATTTTTCAAACCTTTTCATGCTCCTCGCATTTTTCACACCTTTACATGCTACTCGCCTTTTTCACATCTTTTCATGCTCCTCGCTTTTTTCACACCTTTTCATGCTCCTCGCATTTTTCACACCTTTATATGTTCCTCGTCTAATTTTTTTTTTGCTCCTCGCATATTTCACACCTTTTCATGCTCCTCATCTTTGTTTTTTTTTTTTTTTTTGCTCCTCGCATTTTTCACACCTTTTCATGCTCCTCGCATTTTAAACACATTTTCATGCTCCTCGCATGTTTCACACCTTTTCATGCTCCTTGCATTTTCACACCTTTTCATGCTCCTTGCATTTTTACACCTTTTCATGCGTCTTGTATTTTTTTTTGCTCCTCGCATTTTTCACACATTTTCATGCTCCATGCATTTTTCAAACCTTTTCATGCTCCTCGCATTTTTCACACCTTTTCATGCTCCTCGCATTTTTCACACCTTTTCATGCGCCTCTTTTTTTTCACACCTTTTCATGCACCTCGCATTTGTCACACCTTTTCATGCTCCTCGCATTTTTCACTCCTTTTCATGCTCCTCGTCTTTTATTTTTTTTGCTCCTCACATTTTTCACACCTTTTCATGCACCTCGCATTTTTCACTCCTTTTCATGCTCCTCGCATTTTTCACACCTTTTCATGCTCCTCGTCCTTTTTTTTTTTTTGCTCCTCGCATGTTTCACACCTTTTCATGCTCCTCGCATTTTTCACTCCTTTTCATGCTCCTCGTCTTTTATTTTTTTTGCTCCTCACATTTTTCACACCTTTTCATGCACCTCGCATTTTTCACTCCTTTTCATGCTCCTCGCATTTTTCACACCTTTTCATGCTCCTCGTCCTTTTTTTTTTTTTTGATCCTCGCATGTTTCACACCTTTTCATGCTCGTCGCATTTTTCACACCTTTTCATTCTCCTTGCTTTTTTCACACCTTTTCATTCTCCTCGTATTTTTCTTTTTTTTTTTTTCGCTCCTCGCCTTTTTTACACCTTTTCATGCTCCTTGCATTTTTCACACCTTTTGATGCTCCTCATCTTTTTCTTTTTTTTTTTGCTCCTCGCATTTTTCACACCTTTTCATGCTCCTCATCTTTGTTTTTTTTTTTTGCTCCTCGCATTTTTTACACTTTTTCATGCTCCTTGCATTTGTCACACCTTTTCATGCTCCTCGTCTTTTTCTTTTTTTTTCTTCTCGCATTTTTCACACCTTTTCATGCTCCTTGCATTTTCCACACCTTTTCATGCTCCTCGCATTTTTCAAACCTTTTCATGCTCCTCGCATTTTTCACACCTTTTCATGCTCCTCGTATTTTTGACAACTTTTCATGCTCCTCGAAATTTTCACACCTTTTCATGCTCCTCACATTTTCCACACCTTTTCATGCTCCTCGCATTTTTACACCTTTTCATGCTCCTTGTATTTTTTTTTTGCTCCTCGCATTTTTCTCACATTTTCATGCTCCTTGCATTTTTCAAACCTTTTCATGCTCCTCGCATTTTTCACACCTTTTCATGCTACTTGCCTTTTCACACCTTTTCATGCTCCTCGCTTTTTTCACACCTTTTCATGCTCCTCGTATATTTATTATTTTTTTTTTTGCTCCTCGCCTTTTTTACACCTTTTCATGCTGCTTGCATTTTTCACACCTTTTCATGCTCGTCCTCTTTTTCTTTTTTTTTTCTCCTCGCTTTTTTCACACCTTTTCATGCTCCTTGCATTTTACACACCTTTTCATGCTCCTCGTCTTTTTTTTTTGCTCCTCACATTTTTCACACCTTTTCATGCTCCTCGAATTTTTCACACCTTTTCATGCACCTCGCATTTTTCACACCTTTTCATGCTCCTCGCATTTTTCACACCTTTTCATGCTCCTTGCATTTTTCACACCTTTTCATGCTCCTCGAAATTTTCACACATTTTCATGCTCC
Organism: Cervus elaphus; assembly: GCF_910594005.1. Lineage (NCBI taxonomy): Eukaryota > Metazoa > Chordata > Mammalia > Artiodactyla > Cervidae > Cervus > Cervus elaphus. Next base: position 2,469,956 of record NW_025316787.1, read on the forward strand.
TCATATTTTTCACACCTTTTCCTGCTCCTTGCATTTTTCACACGTTTTCATGCTCCTCGCACTTTTCACACCTTTTCATGCTGCTCGTATTTTTCACACCTTTTCATGCTCCTCGCATTTTTCACACCTTTTCATGCTCCTTGCATTTTTCACACCTTTTCATACTCCTCGTCTTTTTCTTTTTTTTTTCTTGTCGCATTTTTCACACCTTTTCATGCTCCTTGCATTTTACACACCTTTTCATGCTCCTCGCATTTTTCAAACCTTTTCATGCTCCTCACATTTTTCACAGCTTTTCATTCTCCTCGCATTTTTCACACCTTTTCAGGCTCCTCGCATTTTTCACACCTTTTCATGCTCCTCGTATTTTTGACAACTTTTCATGCTCCTCGAAATTTTCACACCTTTTCATGCTCCTCACATTTTTCACACCTTTTCATGCTCCTCGAATTTTTCTTTTCTTTTTTTTTTTTTTGCTCCTCGCCTTTTTTACACCTTTTCATGCTGCTTGCATTTTTTACACCTTTTCATGCTCGTCCTCTTTTTCTTTCTTTTTTTTTTCTCCTCGCTTTTTTCACACCTTTTCATCCTCCTTGCATTTTACACAACTTTTCATGCTCCTCGTCTTTTTTGTTTTTTGCTCCTCGCATTATTCACACCTTTTCATGCTTCTCGTCTTTTTTTTTTTTTGCTCCTCACATTTTTCACACGTTATCATGCTCCTCGAATTTTTCACAACTTTTCATGCACCTCGCATTTTTCACACCTTTTCATGCTCCTCGTCTTTTTTTTTTTGCTCCTCGCATGTTTCACACCTTTTCATGCTCCTTGCATTTTCACACCTTTTCATGCTCCTTGCATTTTTCAAACCTTTTCATGCTCCTCGCATTTTTCACACCTTTACATGCTACTCGCCTTTTTCACATCTTTTCATGCTCCTCGCTTTTTTCACACCTTTTCATGCTCCTCGCATTTTTCACACCTTTATATGTTCCTCGTCTAATTTTTTTTTTGCTCCTCGCATATTTCACACCTTTTCATGCTCCTCATCTTTGTTTTTTTTTTTTTTGCTCCTCGCATTTTTCACACCTTTTCATGCTCCTCGCATTTTTAACACATTTTCATGCTCCTCGCATGTTTCACACCTTTTCATGCTCCTTGCATTTTCACACCTTTTCATGCTCCTTGCATTTTTACACCTTTTCATGCGTCTTGTATTTTTTTTTGCTCCTCGCATTTTTCACACATTTTCATGCTCCTTGCATTTTTCAAACCTTTTCATGCTCCTCGCATTTTTCACACCTTTTCATGCTCCTCGCATTTTTCACACCTTTTCATGCTCCTCGCTTTTTTCACACCTTTTCATGCTCCTCGTATTTTTCTTTTTTTTTTTTTTTTGCTCCTCGCCTTTTTTACACCTTTTCATGCTCCTTGCATTTTTCATACTTTTTCATGCTCGTCGTCTTTTTTTTTTCTCCTCGCTTTTTTCACACATTTTCATGCTCCCCACATTTTTCACACCTTTTCATGCTCCTCGCATTTTTCACACGTTTTCATGCTCCTCGTCTTTTTTTTTTTGCTCCTCTCATTTTTCACAACTTTTCATGATCCTCGCATTTTTCACACCTTTTCATGCTCCTCGCATTTTTCGCACCTTTTCATGCTCCTCGCATTTTTCACACCTTTTCTTTTTCCTCGTGTTTTTTTTTTTTTGCTCCTCTCATTTCTCACAACTTTTCATGCTCCTTGCATTTTTCACACCTTTCATGCTCCTCGCACATTTCACACCTTTTCATGCTCCTCGCATTTTTCACACCTTTTCATGCTCCTTGTCTTTTACTTTTTTTTTTTTTTGCTTCTCGCATTTTTCACACCTTTCATGCTCCTCATAATGTTCACACCTTTTCCTGTTCCTCGCATTTTTCACACATTTTCATGCTCCTCGCATTTTTCACAGCTTTTCTTGCTCCTCATCTTTTTCTTTTTTTTTTTTTTGCTCCTCGCATTTTTCACACCTTTTCATGCTCCTCGCATTTTTCACACATTTTCATGCTCCTCGCATTTCTCACAGGTTTTCATGCTCCTCATCTTTTTCTTTTTTTTTTTTTGCTCCTCGCATGTTTCACACATTTTCATGCTCCTTGCATTTTCACACCTTTTCATGCTCCTCCCTTTTTTACACCTTTTCATTCTCCTTGTATTTTTTTTTTGCTCCTCGCATTTTTCACACATTTTCATGCTCCTTGCATTTTTCAAACCTTTTCATGCTCCTCTCATTTTTCACACCTTTTCATGCTACTTGCCTTTTTCACACCTTTTCATGCTCCTCGCTTTTTTTCACACCTTTTCATGCTCCTCGTATTTTTCTTTTTTTTTCTTTCTCCTCGCCTTTTTTACACCTTTTCATGCTGCTTGATTTTTCACACCTTTTCATGCTCGTCGTCTTTTTCTATTTTCTCCTCGCTTTTTTAACACCTTTTCATGCTCCTTGCATTTTACACACCTTTTAATGCTCCTCGTCTTTTTTTTTTGCTCCTCGCATTATTCACACCTTTTCATGCTCCTCGTCTTTTTTTTTTTGCTCCTCGCATTTTTCACACCTTTTCATGCTCCTCGAATTTTTCACACCTTTTCATGCTCCTCGCATTTTTCACACCTTTTCATGCTCCTCGCATTTTTCACACCTTTTCATGCTCCTTGCATTTTTCACACCTTTTCATGCTCCTCGCATTTTTACACCTTTTCATGCTCCTTGTATTTTTTTTTTGCTCCTCGCATTTTTCACACATTTTCATGCTCCTCGCATTTTTACACCTTTTCATGCTCCTTGCATTTTTCACACCTTTTCATGCTCCTTGTATTTTTTTTTTGCTCCTCGCATTTTTCACACTTTTTCATGCTCCTTGCATTTTACACACCTTTTTATGCTCCTCGCATGTTTCACACCTTTTCATGCAGCTCGCATTTTTCACACCTTTTCATGCTCCTCGAATTTTTGACAACTTTTCATGCTCCTCGAAATTTTCACACATGTTCATGCTCCTCAGATTTTTCACACCTTTTTCTGCTCCTCGCATTTTTCACACCTTTTCATGCTCCTCGCATTTTTCACACCTTTTCATGCTCCGCTTTTTTTTCACACCTTTTCATGCACCTCGCATTTTTCACACCTTTTCATGCTCCTCCCATTTTTCACGCCTTTTCATGCTCCTCCCATTTTTCACACCTTTTCATGCTCCTCGTCTTTTTTTTTTTGCTCCTCACATTTTTCACACCTTTTCATGAATCTCGCATTTTTCACGCCTTTTCATGCTCCTCGCATTTTTCACACCTTTTCATGCTCCACGTCCTTTTTTTTTTTTTTTTGCTCCTCGCATTTTTCACACCTTTTCATGCTCCTTGCTTTTTTCACACCTTTTCATGTTCCTCATATTTTTCTTTTTTTTTTTTCGCTCCTCGCCTTTTTTACACCTTTTCATGCTCCTTGCTTTTTTCCCACTTTTCATGCTCCTCATCTTTTTCTTTTTTTTTTTTGCTCCTCGCATTTTTCACACCTTTTCATGCTCCTCGCATTTTTCACACATTTATATGCTCCTCGTCTTATTTTTTTTTTGCTCCTCGCATTTTTCACACCTTTTCATGCTCCTCATCTTTGTTTTTTTTTTTTTGCTCCTCGCATTTTTCACACCTTTTCATGCTCCTTGCATTTTTCACACCTTTTCATGCTCCTCGTCTTTTTCTTTTTTTTTCTTGTCGCATTTTTCACACCTTTTCATGCTCCTTGCATTTTACACACCTTTTCATGCTCCTCGCATTTTTCAAACCTTTTCATGCTCCTCACATTTTTCACAGCTTTTCATTCTCCTCGCATTTTTCACACCTTTTCATGCTCCTTGCATTTTTCACACCTTTTCATGCTCCTCGTATTTTTGACAACTTTTCATGCTCCTCGAAATTTTCACACCTATTCATGCTCCTCACATTTTTCACACCTTTTCATGCTCCTCGTTTTTTTTTTTTTGCGCCTCGCATGTTTCACACCTTTTCATGCCCCTTGCATTTTCACACCTTTTCATGCTCCTCACATTTTTACACCTTTTCATGCTCCTTGTATTTTTTTTCTGCTCCTCGCATTTTTCACACATTTTCATGCTCCTTGCATTTTTCAAACCTTTTCATGCTCCTCGCATTTTTCACACCTTTTCATGCTACTTGCCTTTTTCACACCTTTTCATGCTCCTCGGTTTTTTCACACCTTTTCATGCTCCTCGCATTTTTCACACCTTTTCATGCTACTTGCCTTTTTCACACCTTTTCTTGCTCCTCGCTTTTTTCACACCTTTTCATGCTCCTCGAATTTTTCGCACCTTTTCATGCTCCTCGCATGTTTCACACCTTTTCATGCTCCTCGCTTTTTTCACACCTTTTCATGCTCCCCGTATATTGCTTTTTTTTTTTTTGTTGCTCCTCGCCTTTTTTACACCTTTTCATGCTCCTCGCTTTTTTCACACCTTTTCATGCTCCCCGTATATTGCTTTTTTTTTTTTTGTTGCTCCTCGCCTTTTTCACACCTTTTCATGCTCCTTGCATTTTACACACCTTTTCATGCTCCTCGTCTTTTTCTTTTTGCTCCTCGCATTATTCACACCTTTTCATGATCCTCGACTTTTTTTTTTGCTCCTCACATTTTTCACACGTTTTCATGCTCCTCGAATTTTTCACACCGTTTCATGCACCTCGCATTTTTCACACCTTTTCATGCTCCTAGCATTTTTCACACCTTTTCATGCTCCTCGTCTTTTTTTTTCTCCTCGCATGTTTCACACCTTTTCATGCTCCTTGCATTTTCACACCTTTTCATGCTCCTCGCATTTTTACACCTTTTCATGCTCCTTGTATTTTTTTTTTGCTCCTCGCATTTTTCACACATTTTCATGCTCCTTGCATTTTTCAAACCTTTTCATGCTCCTCGCATTTTTCACACCTTTTCATGCTCCTCGCATTTTTCACACCTTTTCATGCTGCTCGCATTTTTCACACCTTTTCCTGCTCCTCGCTTTTTTCACACCTTTTCATGCTCCTCGTATTTTTCTTTTTTTTTTTCTTGCTCCTCGCCTTTTTTACACCTTTTCATGCTGCTTGCATTTTTCACACCTTTTCATGCTCCTCGTCTTTTTTTTTTTTTGCTTCTCACATTTTTCACACCTTTTCATGCTCCTCTTTTTTTTCACACCTTTTCATGCACCTCGCATTTTTCACACCTTTTCATGCTCCTCGCATTTTTCACTCCTTTTCATGCACCTCGCATTTTACACACCTTTTCATGCTCCTCGTCTTTTTTTTTTTCTCCTCACATTTTTCACACGTTTTCATTCTCCTAGAATTTTTCACACTTTTTCATGTACCTCGCATTTTTCACACCTTTTCATGCTCCTCGCATTTTTACACCTTTTCATGCTCCTTGTATTTTTTTTTTTGCTCCTCGCATTTTTCAAACATTTTCATGCTCCTTGCATTTTTCAAAACTTTTCATGCTCCTCGCATTTTTCACACCTTTTCATGCTCCTTGCATTTTTCACACCTTTTCATGCTCCTTGTATTTTTTTTTTGCTCCTCGCATTTTTCACACTTTTTCATGCTCCTTGCATTTTACACACCTTTTCATGCTCCTCGCATGTTTCCCACCTTTTCATGCTCCTCATATTTTTCATAGCTTTTCATTCTCCTCGTATTTTTCACACCTTTTCTTGCTCCTCTCATTTTTCACACCTTTTCATGCTCCTCGAATTTTTGACAACTTTTCATGCTCCTCGAATTTTTCACACCTTTTCATGCTCCTTGCATTTTTCACACCTTTTCATGCTCCTTGTATTTTTTTTTTGCTCCTCGCATTTTTCACACCTTTCCTGCTCCTCGCATTTTTCACACCTTTTCATGCTCCTTGCATTTTTCACACCTTTTCATGCTCCTCGTATTTTTCACACCTTTTCATGCTCCTCGCATTTTTCACACCTTTTCATGCTCCTCGCATTTTTCACTCCTTTTCATGCTCCTCGTCTTTTTTTTTTTTTGCTCCTCACATTTTTCACACCTTTTCATGCACCTCGCATGTTTCACACCTTTTCATGCTCGTCGCATTTTTCACACCTTTTCATGCACCTCGCTTTTTTCACACCTTTTCATGCTCCTCGTATTTTTCTTTTTTTTTTTTTTCGCTCCTCGTCTTTTTCACACCTTTTCATGCTCCTTGCATTTTTCACACCTTTTCATGCTCGTCGTCTTTTTCTTTCTTTTTTTTTCGCTCCTCGCCTTTTTTACACCTTTCATGCTCCTTGCATTTTTTACACGTTTTCATGCTCCTCATCTTTTTCTTTTTTTTTTTTGCTCCTCGCATTTTTCACACCTTTTCATGCTCCTAGCATTTTTCACACCTTTATATGCTCCTCGTCTTATTTTTTTTTGCTCCTCGCATTTTTCACACCTTTTCATGCTCCTCATCTTTGTTTTTTTTTTCTTCTTGCATTTTTCACACCTTTTCAGGCTCCTTGCATTTTACACACCTTTTCATGCTCCTCGTCTTTTTTTTTTTTGCTCCTCGCATTATTCACACCTTTTCATGCTCCTCGAATTTTTCACACTTTTTCATGCACCTCGCATTTTACACACCTTTTCATGCTCCTCATCTTTTTTTTTTTGCTCCTCACATTTTTCACACCTTTTCATGCTCCTCGAATTTTTCACACTTTTTCATGCACCTCGCATTTTTCACACCTTTTCATGCTCCTCGAATTTTTCACACCTTTTCATGCTCCTTGCAGTTTTCACACCTTTTCATGCTCCTCGCATTTTTACACCTTTTCATGCTCCTTGTATTTTTTTTTTGCTCCTCGCATTATTCACACATTTTCATGCTCCTTGCATTTTTCAAACCTTTTCATACTCCTCGCATTTTTCACACATTTTCATGCTACTTGCATTTTTCACACCTTTTCATGCTCCTCGTCTTTTTTTTTTTCTCCTCCCATTTTTCACACCTTTTCATGCTCCTTGCATTTTACACACCTTTTCATGCTCCTCGCTTTTTTCACACCTTTTCATGCTCCTCGTATTTTTCTTTTTTTTTTTTTGCTCCTCGCATTTTTTACACCTAATCATGCTCCTTGCATTTTTCAAACCTTTTCATGATCGTCGTCTTTTCCTTTTTTTTTTCTCCTCGCATTTTTCACAACTTTTCATGCTCCTCGCATTTTTCACACCTTTTCATGCTCCTTGTCTTTTTTTTTTTGCTCCTCTCATTTTTCACAACTTTTCATGATCCTCGCAATTTTCACACCTTTTCATACTCCTCGCATTTTTCGCACCTTTTCATGCTCCTCGCATTTTTCACACCTTTTCGTGGTCCTCGTCTTTTTTTTTTTTTTGCTCCTCTCATTTTTCACAACTTTTCATGCTCCTTGCATTTTTCACACCTTTTCATGCTCCTCATATTGTTTACACCTTTTCCTGTTACTCGCATTTTTCACACATTTTCATGCTCCTCACATTTTTCACACCTCTTCATGCTCCTCGCATTTTTCGCACCTTTATATGCTCCTCATCTTATTTTTTTTTGCTCCTCGCATTTTTCACACCTTTTCATGCTCCTCATCTTTGTTTTTTTTTTTTCTTCTGGCATTTTTCACACCTTTTCATGCTCCTTGCATTTTACACACCTTTTCATGCTCCTCGCATTTTTCAAACCTTTTCATGCTCCTCATATTTTTCACAGCTTTTCATTCTCCTCGCATTTTTCACACCTTTTCATGCTCCTCGCATATTTCACACCTTTTCATGCTCCTCGTATTTTTGACAACTTTTCATGCTCTTCGAAATTTTCACACATTTTCATTCTCCTCACATTTTTCACACCTTTTCATGCTCCTCGAATTTTTCACACTTTTTCATGCACCTCGCATTTTTCAAACCTTTTCATGCTCCTCGGATTTTTCACACCTTTTCATGCTCCTTGCATTTTTCACACCTTTTCATGCTCCTCGCATTTTTACACATTTTCATGCTCCTTGTATTTTTTTTTTGCTCCTCGCATTTTTCACACATTTTCATGCTCCTTGCATTTTTCAAAACTTTTCATGCTCCTCGCATTTTTCACACCTTTTCATGCTCCTTGCATTTTTCACACCTTTTCATGCTCCTTCTATTTTTTTTTTGCTCCTCGCATTTTTCACACTTTTTCATGCTCCTTGCATTTTACACACCTTTTCATGCTCCTCGCATGTTTCACACCTTTTCATGCTCCTCATATTTTTCACAGCTTTTCATTCTCCTCGTATTTTTCACACCTTTTCATGCTCCTCGCATTTTTCACACCTTTTCATGCTCCTCGAATTTTTGACAACTTTTCATGCTCCTCGAAATTTTCACACATGTTCATGCTCCTCTTATTTTTCACACCTTTTCCTGCTCCTCGCATTTTTCACACCTTTTCATGCTCCTTGCATTTTTCACACCTTTGCATGCTCCTCGTATTTTTCACACCTTTTCATGCTCCTCGCATTTTTCACACCTTTTCATGCTCCTCGCATTTTTCACTCCTTTTCATGCTCCTCGCATTTGTCACACCTTTTCATGCTCCTCGTCTTTTTTTTTTTGCTCCTCACATTTTTCACACCTTTTCATGCTCCTCGAATTTTTCACACTTTTTCATGCACCTCGCATTTTTCACACCTTTTCATGCTCCTCGAATTTTTCACACCTTTTCATGCTCCTTGCATTTTTCACACCTTTTCATGCTCCTCGCATTTTTACACCATTTCATGCTCCTTGTATTTTTTTTTTGCTCCTCGCATTATTCACACATTTTCATGCTCCTTGCATTTTTCAAACCTTTTCATACTCCTCGCATTTTTCACACATTTTCATGCTACTTGCATTTTTCACACCTTTTCATGCTCCTCGTCTTTTTTTTTTCTCCTCCCATTTTTCACACCTTTTCATGCTCCTTGCATTTTACACACCTTTTCATGCTCCTCGCTTTTTTCTCACCTTTTCATGCTCCTCGTATTTTTCTTTTTTTTTTTTGCTCCTCACATTTTTTACACCTAATCATGCTCCTTGCATTTTTCAAACCTTTTCATGATCGTCGTCTTTTCCTTTTTTTTTTCACCTCGCATTTTTCACACCTTTTCATGCTCCTTGCATTTTTCACACCTTTTCATGCTCCTTGCATTTTTCACACCTTTTCATGCTCCTCGAAATTTTCACACATTTTCATGCTCCTCATATTTTTCACACCTTTTCCTGCTCCTTGCATTTTTCACACGTTTTCATGCTCCTCGCACTTTTCACACCTTTTCATGCTCCTTGCATTTTTCACACCTTTTCATGCTCCTCGAAATTTTCACACATTTTCATGCTCCTCATATTTTTCACACCTTTTCCTGCTCCTTGCATTTTTCACACGTTTTCATGCTCCTCGCACTTTTCACACCTTTTCATGCTGCTCGTATTTTTCACACCTTTTCATGCTCCTCGCATTTTTCACACCTTTTCATGCTCCTTGCATTTTTCACACCTTTTCATACTCCTCGTCTTTTTCTTTTTTTTTTCTTGTCGCATTTTTCACACCTTTTCATGCTCCTTGCATTTTACACACCTTTTCATGCTCCTCGCATTTTTCAAACCTTTTCATGCTCCTCACATTTTTCACAGCTTTTCATTCTCCTCGCATTTTTCACACCTTTTCATGCTCCTCGCATTTTTCACACCTTTTCATGCTCCTCGTATTTTTGACAACTTTTCATGCTCCTCGAAATTTTCACACCTATTCATGCTCCTCACATTTTTCACACCTTTTCATGCTCCTCGAATTTTTCTTTTCTTTTTTTTTTTTTTGCTCCTCGCCTTTTTTACACCTTTTCATGCTGCTTGCATTTTTTACACCTTTTCATGCTCGTCCTCTTTTTCTTTCTTTTTTTTTTCTCCTCGCTTTTTTCACACCTTTTCATCCTCCTTGCATTTTACACAACTTTTCATGCTCCTCGTCTTTTTTGTTTTTTGCTCCTCGCATTATTCACACCTTTTCATGCTTCTCGTCTTTTTTTTTTTTTGCTCCTCACATTTTTCACACGTTATCATGCTCCTCGAATTTTTCACAACTTTTCATGCACCTCGCATTTTTCACACCTTTTCATGCTCCTCGTCTTTTTTTTTTTGCTCCTCGCATGTTTCACACCTTTTCATGCTCCTTGCATTTTCACACCTTTTCATGCTCCTTGCATTTTTCAAACCTTTTCATGCTCCTCGCATTTTTCACACCTTTACATGCTACTCGCCTTTTTCACATCTTTTCATGCTCCTCGCTTTTTTCACACCTTTTCATGCTCCTCGCATTTTTCACACCTTTATATGTTCCTCGTCTAATTTTTTTTTTGCTCCTCGCATATTTCACACCTTTTCATGCTCCTCATCTTTGTTTTTTTTTTTTTTGCTCCTCGCATTTTTCACACCTTTTCATGCTCCTCGCATTTTAAACACATTTTCATGCTCCTCGCATGTTTCACACCTTTTCATGCTCCTTGCATTTTCACACCTTTTCATGCTCCTTGCATTTTTACACCTTTTCATGCGTCTTGTATTTTTTTTTGCTCCTCGCATTTTTCTCACATTTTCATGCTCCTTGCATTTTTCAAACCTTTTCATGCTCCTCGCATTTTTCACACCTTTACATGCTACTCGCCTTTTTCACACCTTTTCATGCTCCTCGCTTTTTTCACACCTTTTCATGCTCCTCGTATTTTTCTTTTTTTTTTTTTTTTGCTCCTCGCCTTTTTTACACCTTTTCATGCTCCTTGCATTTTTCATACTTTTTCATGCTCGTCGTCTTTTTTTTTTCTCCTCGCTTTTTTCACACCTTTTCATGCTCCCCACATTTTTCACACCTTTTCATGCTCCTCGCATTTTTCACACGTTTTCATGCTCCTCGTCTTTTTTTTTTTGCTCCTCTCATTTTTCACAACTTTTCATGATCCTCGCATTTTTCACACCTTTTCATGCTCCTCGCATTTTTCGCACCTTTTCATGCTCCTCGCATTTTTCACACCTTTTCGTGTTCCTCGTGTTTTTTTTTTTTTGCTCCTCTCATTTCTCACAACTTTTCATGCTCCTTGCATTTTTCACACCTTTCATGCTCCTCGCACATTTCACACCTTTTCATGCTCCTCGCATTTTTCACACCTTTTCATGCTCCTTGTCTTTTACTTTTTTTTTTTTTTGCTTCTCGCATTTTTCACACCTTTCATGCTCCTCATAATGTTCACACCTTTTCCTGTTCCTCGCATTTTTCACACATTTTCATGCTCCTCGCATTTTTCACAGCTTTTCATGCTCCTCATCTTTTTCTTTTTTTTTTTTTTGCTCCTCGCATTTTTCACACCTTTTCATGCTCCTCGCATTTTTCACACATTTTCATGCTCCTCGCATTTCTCACAGGTTTTCATGCTCCTCATCTTTTTCTTTTTTTTTTTTTTTGCTCCTCGCATGTTTCACACATTTTCATGCTCCTTGCATTTTCACACCTTTTCATGCTCCTCCCTTTTTTACACCTTTTCATTCTCCTTGTATTTTTTTTTTGCTCCTCGCATTTTTCACACATTTTCATGCTCCTTGCATTTTTCAAACCTTTTCATGCTCCTCTCATTTTTCACACCTTTTCATGCTACTTGCCTTTTTCACACCTTTTCATGCTCCTCGCTTTTTTTCACACCTTTTCATGCTCCTCGTATTTTTCTTTTTTTTTCTTGCTCCTCGCCTTTTTTACACCTTTTCATGCTGCTTGATTTTTCACACCTTTTCATGCTCGTCGTCTTTTTCTATTTTCTCCTCGCTTTTTTAACACCTTTTCATGCTCCTTGCATTTTACACACCTTTTAATGCTCCTCGTCTTTTTTTTTTGCTCCTCGCATTATTCACACCTTTTCATGCTCCTCGTCTTTTTTTTTTTGCTCCTCACATTTTTCACACCTTTTCATGCTCCTCGAATTTTTCACACCTTTTCATGCTCCTCGCATTTTTCACACCTTTTCATGCTCCTCGCATTTTTCACACCTTTTCATGCTCCTTGCATTTTTCACACCTTTTCATGCTCCTCGCATTTTTACAGCTTTTCATGCTCCTTGTATTTTTTTTTTGCTCCTCGCATTTTTCACACATTTTCATGCTCCTCGCATTTTTCACACCTTTTCATGCTCCTTGCATTTTTCACACCTTTTCATGCTCCTTGTATTTTTTTTTTGCTCCTCGCATTTTTCACACTTTTTCATGCTCCTTGCATTTTACACACCTTTTTATGCTCCTCGCATGTTTCACACCTTTTCATGCAGCTCGCATTTTTCACACCTTTTCATGCTCCTCGAATTTTTGACAACTTTTCATGCTCCTCGAAATTTTCACACATGTTCATGCTCCTCATATTTTTCACACCTTTTTCTGCTCCTCGCATTTTTCACACCTTTTCATGCTCCTCGCATTTTTCACACCTTTTCATGCTCCTCTTTTTTTTCACACCTTTTCATGCACCTCGCATTTTTCACACCTTTTCATGCTCCTCCCATTTTTCACGCCTTTTCATGCTCCTCCCATTTTTCACACCTTTTCATGCTCCTCGTCTTTTTTTTTTTTGCTCCTCACATTTTTCACACCTTTTCATGAATCTCGCATTTTTCACGCCTTTTCATGCTCCTCGCATTTTTCACACCTTTTCATGCTCCACGTCCTTTTTTTTTTTTTTGCTCCTCGCATTTTTCACACCTTTTCATGCTCCTTGCTTTTTTCACACCTTTTCATGTTCCTCATATTTTTCTTTTTTTTTTTTCGCTCCTCGCCTTTTTTACACCTTTTCATGCTCCTTGCATTTTTCACACTTTTCATGCTCCTCATCTTTTTCTTTTTTTTTTTTGCTCCTCGCATTTTTCACACCTTTTCATGCTCCTCGCATTTTTCACACATTTATATGCTCCTCGTCTTATTTTTTTTTTGCTCCTCGCATTTTTCACACCTTTTCATGCTCCTCATCTTTGTTTTTTTTTTTTTGCTCCTCGCATTTTTCACACCTTTTCATGCTCCTTGCATTTTTCACACCTTTTCATGCTCCTCGTCTTTTTCTTTTTTTTTTCTTGTCGCATTTTTCACACCTTTTCATGCTCCTTGCATTTTACACACCTTTTCATGCTCCTCGCATTTTTCAAACCTTTTCATGCTCCTCACATTTTTCACAGCTTTTCATTCTCCTCGCATTTTTCACACCTTTTCATGCTCCTTGCATTTTTCACACCTTTTCATGCTCCTCGTATTTTTGACAACTTTTCATGCTCCTCGAAATTTTCACACCTATTCATGCTCCTCACATTTTTCACACCTTTTCATGCTCCTCGTTTTTTTTTTTTTGCGCCTCGCATGTTTCACACCTTTTCATGCCCCTTGCATTTTCACACCTTTTCATGCTCCTCACATTTTTACACCTTTTCATGCTCCTTGTATTTTTTTTCTGCTCCTCGCATTTTTCACACATTTTCATGCTCCTTGCATTTTTCAAACCTTTTCATGCTCCTCGCATTTTTCACACCTTTTCATGCTCCTCGCATTTTTCACACCTTTTCATGCTACTTGCCTTTTTCACACCTTTTCTTGCTCCTCGCTTTTTTCACACCTTTTCATGCTCCTCGAATTTTTCGCACCTTTTCATGCTCCTCGCATGTTTCACACCTTTTCATGCTCCTCGCTTTTTTCACACCTTTTCATGCTCCCCGTATATTGCTTTTTTTTTTTTTGTTGCTCCTCGCCTTTTTTACACCTTTTCATGCTCCTCGCTTTTTTCACACCTTTTCATGCTCCCCGTATATTGCTTTTTTTTTTTTTGTTGCTCCTCGCCTTTTTCACACCTTTTCATGCTCCTTGCATTTTACACACCTTTTCATGCTCCTCGTCTTTTTCTTTTTGCTCCTCGCATTATTCACACCTTTTCATGATCCTCGACTTTTTTTTTTGCTCCTCACATTTTTCACACGTTTTCATGCTCCTCGAATTTTTCACACCGTTTCATGCACCACGCATTTTTTACACCTTTTCATGCTCCTAGCATTTTTCACACCTTTTCATGCTCCTTGTCTTTTTTTTTCTCCTCGCATGTTTCACACCTTTTCATGCTCCTTGCATTTTCACACCTTTTCATGCTCCTCGCATTTTTACACCTTTTCATGCTCCTTGTATTTTTTTTTTGCTCCTCGCATTTTTCACACATTTTCATGCTCCTTGCATTTTTCAAACCTTTTCATGCTCCTTGCATTTTTCACACCTTTTCATGCTCCTCGCATTTTTCACACCTTTTCATGCTGCTCGCATTTTTCACACCTTTTCCTGCTCCTCGCTTTTTTCACACCTTTTCATGCTCCTCGTATTTTTCTTTTTTTTTTTCTTGCTCCTCGCCTTTTTTACACCTTTTCATGCTGCTTGCATTTTTCACACCTTTTCATGCTCCTCGTCTTTTTTTTTTTTTGCTTCTCACATTTTTCACACCTTTTCATGCTCCTCTTTTTTTTCACACCTTTTCATGCACCTCGCATTTTTCACACCTTTTCATGCTCCTCGCATTTTTCACTCCTTTTCATGCACCTCGCATTTTACACACCTTTTCATGCTCCTCGTCTTTTTTTTTTTCTCCTCACATTTTTCACACGTTTTCATTCTCCTAGAATTTTTCACACTTTTTCATGTACCTCGCATTTTTCACACCTTTTCATGCTCCTCGCATTTTTACACCTTTTCATGCTCCTTGTATTTTTTTTTTTTTTTCTCGCATTTTTCAAACATTTTCATGCTCCTTGCATTTTTCAAAACTTTTCATGCTCCTCGCATTTTTCACACCTTTTCATGCTCCTTGCATTTTTCACACCTTTTCATGCTCCTTGTATTTTTTTTTTGCTCCTCGCATTTTTCACACTTTTTCATGCTCCTTGCATTTTACACACCTTTTCATGCTCCTCGCATGTTTCCCACCTTTTCATGCTCCTCATATTTTTCATAGCTTTTCATTCTCCTCGTATTTTTCACACCTTTTCTTGCTCCTCTCATTTTTCACACCTTTTCATGCTCCTCGAATTTTTGACAACTTTTCATGCTCCTCGAATTTTTCACACCTTTTCATGCTCCTTGCATTTTTCACACCTTTTCATGCTCCTTGTATTTTTTTTTTGCTCCTCGCATTTTTCACACCTTTCCTGCTCCTCGCATTTTTCACACCTTTTCATGCTCCTTGCATTTTTCACACCTTTTCATGCTCCTCGCATTTTTCACACCTTTTCATGCTCCTCGCATTTTTCACACCTTTTCATGCTCCTCGCATTTTTCACTCCTTTTCATGCTCCTCGTCTTTTTTTTTTTTTGCTCCTCACATTTTTCACACCTTTTCATGCACCTCGCATGTTTCACACCTTTTCATGCTCGTCGCATTTTTCACACCTTTTCATGCACCTCGCTTTTTTCACACCTTTTCATGCTCCTCGTATTTTTCTTTTTTTTTTTTTTCGCTCCTCGTCTTTTTCACACCTTTTCATGCTCCTTGCATTTTTCACACCTTTTCATGCTCGTCGTCTTTTTCTTTCTTTTTTTTTCGCTCCTCGCCTTTTTTACACCTTTCATGCTCCTTGCATTTTTTACACGTTTTCATGCTCCTCATCTTTTTCTTTTTTTTTTTTTCTCCTCGCATTTTTCACACCTTTTCATGCTCCTAGCATTTTTCACACCTTTATATGCTCCTCGTCTTATTTTTTTTTGCTCCTCGCATTTTTCACACCTTTTCATGCTCCTCATCTTTGTTTTTTTTTTCTTCTTGCATTTTTCACACCTTTTCAGGCTCCTTGCATTTTACACACCTTTTCATGCTCCTCGCATTTTTCAAACCTTTTCATGCTCCTCATATTTTTCACAGCTTTTCATTCTCCTCGCATTTTTCACACCTTTTCATGCTCCTCGCATATTTCACACCTTTTCATGCTCCTCGTATTTTTGACAACTTTTCATGCTCTTCGAAATTTTCACACATTTTCATGCTCCTCATATTTTTCACACCTTTTCATGCTCCTCGCCTTTTTTACACCTTTTCATGCTGCTTGCATTTTTCACACCTTTTCATGCTCGTCGTCTATTTCTTTTTTTTTTTCTCCTCGCATTTTTCACACCTTTTCATGCTCCTTGCATTTTACACACCTTTTCATGCTCCTCGTCTTTTTTTTTTTTGCTCCTCGCATTATTCACACCTTTTCATGCTCCTCGAATTTTTCACACTTTTTCATGCACCTCGCATTTTACACACCTTTTCATGCTCCTCGTCTTTTTTTTTTGCTCCTCACATTTTTCACACCTTTTCATGCTCCTCGAATTTTTCACACTTTTTCATGCACCTCGCATTTTTCACACCTTTTCATGCTCCTCGAATTTTTCACACCTTTTCATGCTCCTAGCATTTTTCACACCTTTATATGCTCCTCGTCTTATTTTTTTTTGCTCCTCGCATTTTTCACACATTTTCATGCTCCTCGCATTTTTACACCTTTTCATGCTCCTTGTATTTTTTTTTTGCTCCTCGCATTATTCACACATTTTCATGCTCCTTGCATTTTTCAAACCTTTTCATACTCCTCGCATTTTTCACACATTTTCATGCTACTTGCATTTTTCACACCTTTTCATGCTCCTCGTCTTTTTTTTTTTCTCCTCCCATTTTTCACACCTTTTCATGCTCCTTGCATTTTACACACCTTTTCATGCTCCTCGCTTTTTTCACACCTTTTCATGCTCCTCGTATTTTTTTTTTTTTTTTTTTGCTCCTCGCATTTTTTACACCTAATCATGCTCCTTGCATTTTTCAAACCTTTTCATGATCGTCGTCTTTTCCTTTTTTTTTTCTCCTCGCATTTTTCACAACTTTTCATGCTCCTCGCATTTTTCACACCTTTTCATGCTCCTTGTCTTTTTTTTTTTGCTCCTCTCATTTTTCACAACTTTTCATGATCCTCGCAATTTTCACACCTTTTCATACTCCTCGCATTTTTCGCACCTTTTCATGCTCCTCGCATTTTTCACACCTTTTCGTGGTCCTCGTCTTTTTTTTTTTTTTTGCTCCTCTCATTTTTCACAACTTTTCATTCTCCTTGCATTTTTCACACCTTTTCATGCTCCTCATATTGTTTACACCTTTTCCTGTTACTCGCATTTTTCACACATTTTCATGCTCCTCACATTTTTCACACCTCTTCATGCTCCTCGCATTTTTCGCACCTTTATATGCTCCTCATCTTATTTTTTTTTGCTCCTCGCATTTTTCACACCTTTTCATGCTCCTCATCTTTGTTTTTTTTTTTTCTTCTGGCATTTTTCACACCTTTTCATGCTCCTTGCATTTTACACACCTTTTCATGCTCCTCGCATTTTTCAAACCTTTTCATGCTCCTCATATTTTTCACAGCTTTTCATTCTCCTCGCATTTTTCACACCTTTTCATGCTCCTCGCATATTTCACACCTTTTCATGCTCCTCGTATTTTTGACAACTTTTCATGCTCTTCGAAATTTTCACACATTTTCATTCTCCTCTTATTTTTCACACCTTTTCCTGCTCCTCGCATTTTTCACACCTTTTCATGCTCCTTGCATTTTTCACACCTTTGCATGCTCCTCGTATTTTTCACACCTTTTCATGCACCTCGCATTTTTCACACCTTTTCATGCTCCTCGCATTTTTCACTCGTTTTCATGCTCCTCGCATTTGTCACACCTTTTCATGCTCCTCGTCTTTTTTTTTTTGCTCCTCACATTTTTCACACCTTTTCATGCTCCTCGAATTTTTCACACTTTTTCATGCACCTCGCATTTTTCACACCTTTTCATGCTCCTCGAATTTTTCACACCTTTTCATGCTCCTTGCATTTTTCACACCTTTTCATGCTCCTCGCATTTTTACACCATTTCATGCTCCTTGTATTTTTTTTTTGCTCCTCGCATTATTCACACATTTTCATGCTCCTTGCATTTTTCAAACCTTTTCATACTCCTCGCATTTTTCACACATTTTCATGCTACTTGCATTTTTCACACCTTTTCATGCTCCTCGTCTTTTTTTTTTCTCCTCCCATTTTTCACACCTTTTCATGCTCCTTGCATTTTACACACCTTTTCATGCTCCTCGCTTTTTTCTCACCTTTTCATGCTCCTCGTATTTTTCTTTTTTTTTTTTTGCTCCTCACATTTTTTACACCTAATCATGCTCCTTGCATTTTTCAAACCTTTTCATGATCGTCGTCTTTTCCTTTTTTTTTTCACCTCGCATTTTTCACACCTTTTCATGCTCCTTGCATTTTTCACACCTTTTCATGCTCCTCGCATTTTTCACAACTTTTCATGCTCCTCGCATTTTTCACACCTTTTCATGCTCCTCGTCTTTTTTTTTTTTGCTCCTCTCATTTTTCACAACTTTTCATGATCCTCGCAATTTTCACACCTTTTCATACTCCTCGCATTTTTCGCACCTTTTCATGCTCCTCGCATTTTTCACACCTTTTCGTGGTCCTCGTCTTTTTTTTTTTTTGCTCCTCTCATTTTTCACACCTTTTCATGCTCCTTGCATTTTTCACACCTTTTCATGCTCCTCATATTGTTTACACCTTTTCCTGTTACTCGCATTTTTCACACATTTTCATGCTCCTCACATTTTTCACACCTCTTCATGCTCCTCGCATTTTTCGCACCTTTATATGCTCCTCGTCTTATTTTTTTTTGCTCCTCGCATTTTTCACACCTTTTCATGCTCCTCATCTTTGTTTTTTTTTTTCTTCTAGCATTTTTCACACCTTTTTATGCTCCTTGCATTTTACACACCTTTTCATGCTCCTCGCATTTTTCAAACCTTTTCATGCTCCTCATATTTTTCACAGCTTTTCATTCTCCTCGCATTTTTCACACCTTTTCATGCTCCTCGCATATTTCACACCTTTTCATGCTCCTCGTATTTTTGACAACTTTTCATGCTCTTCGAAATTTTCACACATTTTCATTCTCCTCACATTTTTCACACCTTTTCATGCTCCTCGAATTTTTCACACTTTTTCATGCACCTCGCATTTTTCAAACCTTTTCATGCTCCTCGAATTTTTCACACCTTTTCATGCTCCTTGCATTTTTCACACCTTTTCATGCTCCTCGCATTTTTACACATTTTCATGCTCCTTGTATTTTTTTTTTTGCTCCTCGCATTTTTCACACATTTTCATGCTCCTTGCATTTTTCAAAACTTTTCATGCTCCTCGCATTTTTCACACCTTTTCATGCTCCTTGCATTTTTCACACCTTTTCATGCTCCTTGTATTTTTTTTTGCTCCTCGCATTTTTCACACTTTTACATGCTCCTTGCATTTTACACACCTTTTCATGCTCCTCGCATGTTTCACACCTTTTCATGCTCCTCATATTTTTCACAGCTTTTCATTCTCCTCGTATTTTTCACACCTTTTCATGCTCCTCGCATTTTTCACACCTTTTCATGCTCCTCGAATTTTTGACAACTTTTCATGCTCCTCGAAATTTTCACACATGTTCATGCTCCTCATATTTTTCACACCTTTTCCTGCTCCTCGCATTTTTCACACCTTTTCATGCTCCTTGCATTTTTCACACCTTTGCATGCTCCTCGTATTTTTCACACCTTTTCATGCACCTCGCATTTTTCACACCTTTTCATGCTCCTCGCATTTTTCACTCCTTTTCATGCTCCTCGCATTTGTCACACCTTTTCATGCTCCTCGTCTTTTTTTTTTTTGCTCCTCACATTTTTCACACCTTTTCATGCACCTCGCATGTTTCACACCTTTTCATGCTCGTCGCATTTTCACACCTTTTCATGCACCTCGCATTTTTCACACCTTTTCATGCTCCTCATCTTTGTTTTTTTTTTCTTCTTGCATTTTTCACACCTTTTCATGCTCCTCGCTTTTTTCACACCTTTTCATGCTCCTCGTATTTTTCTTTTTTTTTTTTTTCGCTCCTCGCCTTTTTTACACCTTTTCATGCTCCTTGCATTTTTCACATCTTTTCATGCTCGTCGTCTTTTCCTTTCTTTTTTTGCTCCTCGCATTTTTCACACCTTTTCATGCTCCTCGCATTTTTCACACCTTTTCATGCTCCTCGCATTTTTCACACCTTTATATGCTCCTCGTCTTATTTTTTTTTGCTCCTCGCATTTTTCACACCTTTTCATGCTCCGCATCTTTGTTTTTTTTTTTCTTCTTGCATTTTTCACACCTTTTCATGCTCCTTGCATTTTACACACCTTTTCATGCTCCTCGCATTTTTCAAACCTTTTCATGCTCCTCATATTTTTCACAGCTTTTCATTCTCCTCGCATTTTTCACACCTTTTCATGCTCCTCGCATATTTCACACCTTTTCATGCTCCTCGAATTTTTGACAACTTTTCATGCTCTTCGAAATTTTCACACATTTTCATTCTCCTCACATTTTTCACACCTTTTCATGCTCCTCGAATTTTTCACACTTTTTCATGCACCTCGCATTTTTCACACCTTTTCATGCTCCTCGAATTTTTCACACCTTTTCATGCTCCTTGCATTTTTCACACCTTTTCATGCTCCTCGCATTTTTACACCTTTTCATGCTCCTTGTATTTTTTTTTTGCTCCTCGCATTTTTCACACATTTTCATGCTCCTTGCATTTTTCAAAACTTTTCATGCTCCTCGCATTTTTCACACCTTTTCAAGGTCCTTGCATTTTTCACACCTTTTCATGCTCCTTCTATTTTTTTTTGCTCCTCGCATTTTTCACACTTTTTCATGCTCCTTGCATTTTACACACCTTTTCATGCTCCTCGCATGTTTCACACCTTTTCATGCTCCTCATATTTTTCACAGCTTTTCATTCTCCTCGTATTTTTAACACCTTTTCATGCTCCTCGCATTTTTCACACCTTTTCACGCTCCTCGAATTTTTGACAACTTTTCATGCTCCTCGAAATTTTCACACATGTTCATGCTCCTCTTATTTTTCACACCTTTTCTTGCTCCTCGCATTTTTCACACCTTTTCATGCTCCTTGCATTTTTCACACCTTTTCATGCTCCTTGTATTTTTCACACCTTTTCATGCACCTCGCATTTTTCACACTTTTTCATGATCCTCGCATTTTTCACTCCTTTTCATGCTCCTCGCATTTTTCACACCTTTTCATGCTCCTCGTCTTTTTTTTTTTTGCTCCTCACATTTTTCACACCTTTTCATGCACCTCGCATGTTTCACACCTTTTCATGCTCGTCGCATTTTCACACCTTTTCATGCACCTCGCTTTTTTCACACCTTTTCATGCTCCTCGTATTTTTCTTTTTTTTTTTTTCGCTCCTCGCCTTTTTTACACATTTTCATGCTCCTTGCATTTTTCACACCTTTTCATGCTCGTCGTCTTTTTCTTTCTTTTTTTTTCTCCTCGCATTTTTCACACATTTTCATGCTCCTTGCATTTTGCACACCTTTTCATGCTCCTCGCCTTTTTATTTTTGCTCCTCGCATTTTTCACACCTTTTCATGCTCCTCGCATTTTTCACACCTTTTCATGCTCCTCGCATTTTTCACACCTTTTCGAAGTCCTCGCATTTTTCACCTCTATTCATGCTCCTCGCATTTTTCACACCTTTTCATGCTCCTCGCATTTTTCATGCCTTTTCATGCTCCTTGCATTTTTCACACCTTTTCATGCTCCTCGCATTTTTCACACCTTTTCGTGGTCCTCGCATTTTTCACCTCTATTCATGCTCCTCGCATTTTTCACACCGTTTCATGATCCTCGTCTTTTTTTTTTTTGCTCCTCACATTTTTCACACCTTTTCATGCTCCTCGCATTTTTCACACCTTTTCATGCTCCTCGTCCTTTTTTTTTTTTTGCTCCTCGCATGTTTCACACCTTTTCATGCTCGTCGCATTTTTCACACCTTTCATGCTCCTTGCTTTTTTCACACCTTTTCATGCTCCTCGTATTTTTCTTTTTTTTATTTTTCGCTCCTCGCCTTTTTTACAACTTTCATGCTCCTTGCATTTTTTACACCTTTTCATTCTCCTCATCTTTTTCTTTTTTTTTTTTGCTCCTCGCATTTTTCACACCTTTTCATGCTCCTCGAATTTTTCACACCTTTTCATGCTCCTTGCATTTTTCAAACCTTTTCATGCTCCTTGTATTTTTTTTTGCTCCTCGCATTTTTCTCACATTTTCATGCTCCTTGCATTTTTCAAACCTTTTCATGCTCCTCCCATTTTTCACACCTTTTCATGCTATTTGCCTTTTCACACCTTTTCAATCTCCTCACATTTTTCACACCTTTTCATGCTCCTTGAATTTTTTTTTTGCTCCTCGCATTATTCACACATTTTCATGCTCCTTGCATTTTTCAAACCTTTTCATGCTCCTCGCATTTTTCACACATTTTCATGCTACTTGCATTTTTCACACCTTTTCATGCTCCTCGTCTTTTTTTTTTCTCCTCCCATTTTTCACACCTTTTCATGCTCCTTGCATTTTACACACCTTTTCATGCTCCTCGCTTTTTTCACACCTTTTCATGCTCCTCGTATTTTTCTTTTTTTTTTTTTGCTCCTCGCATTTTTTACACCTAATCATGCTCCTTGCATTTTTCAAACCTTTTCATGATCGTCGTCTTTTCCTTTTATTTTTCTCCTCGCATTTTTCACACCTTTTCATGCTCCTTGCATTTTACACACCTTTTCATGCTCCTCGCATTTTTCACAACTTTTCATGCTCCTCGCATTTTTCACACCTTTTCATGCTCCTCGTCTTTTTTTTTTTTTTGCTCCTCTCATTTTTCACAACTTTTCATGATTGTCGCATTTTTCGCACCTTTTCATGCTCCTCGCATTTTTCACACCTTTTCATGCTCCTCGTCTTTTTTTTTTTGCTCCTCACATTTTTCACACCTTTTCATGCTCCTCGAATTTTTCACACTTTTTCATGCACCTCGCATTTTTCACACCTTTTCATGCTCCTCGAATTTTTCACACCTTTTCATGCTCCTTGCATTTTTCACACCTTTTCATGCTCCTCGCATTTTTACACATTTTCATGCTCCTTGTATTTTTTTTTTGCTCCTCGCATTTTTCACACATTTTCATGCTCCTTGCATTTTTCAAAACTTTTCATGCTCCTCGCATTTTTCACACCTTTTCATTCTTCTTGTATTTTTTTTTTGCTCCTCGCATTATTCACACATTTTCATGCTCCTTGCATTTTTCAAACCTTTTCATGCTCCTCGCATTTTTCACACATTTTCATGCTCCTCGCATTTTTACACCTTTTCATGCTCCTTGTATTTTTTTTTTGCTCCTCGCATTTTTCACACATTTTCATGCTCCTTGCATTTTTCACACCTTTTCATGCTCCTCACATTTTTCACAACTTTTCATGCTCCTCGCATTTTTGACACCTTTTCATGCTCCTCGTCTTTTTTTTTTTTTGCTCCTCGCCTTTTTCACTCCTTTTCATGCTCCTTGCATTTTTCACACCTTTTCATGCTCCTCGTCTTTTTTTTTTTGCTCCTCGCATTTTTCACACATTTTCATGCTCCTCATCTTTGTTTTTTTTTTTTGCTCCTCGCATTTTTCACACATTTTCATGCTCCTCGCTTTTTTCACACCTTTTCATGCTCCTCGCATTTTTCACACCTTTTCGTGGTCCTCGTCTTTTTTTTTTTGCTCCTCTCATTTTTCACAACTTTTCATGCTCCTTGCATTTTTCACAACTTTTCATGCTCCTCGCATTTTTCACAACTTTTCATGCTCCTCGCATTTTTCACACCTTTTCATGCTCCTCGTCTTTTTTTTTTTGCTCCTCGCCTTTTTCACACCTTTTCATGCTCCTCGTATTTTTCTTTTTTTTTTTTTTCGCTCCTCGCCTTTTTTACACCTTTTCATGCTCCTTGCATTTTTCACACCTTTTCATGCTCCTTCTATTTTTTTTTTGCTCCTCACATTTTTCACACTTTTTCATGCTCCTTGCATTTTACACACCTTTTCATGCTCCTCGCATGTTTCACACCTTTTCATGCTCCTCATAGTTTTCACAGCTTTTCATTCTCCTCGTATTTTTCACACCTTTTCATGCTCCTCGCATTTTTCACACCTATTCATGCTCCTCGTCTTTTTCTTTTTTTTTTTCTGCTCCTCTCATCTGCCACAATTATTCATGCTCCTTGCATTTTTTTTTGCTCCTCGCATTTTTCACACATTTTCATGCTCCTTGCATTTTTCACACCTTTTCATGCTCCTCGCTTTTTTCACACCTTTTCATGCTCCTCGCATTTTTCACACCTTTTCATGGTCCTCGTCTTTTTTTTTTTTGCTCCTCTCATTTTTCACAACTTTTCATTCTCCTTGCATTTTTCACACCTTTTCATGCTCCTCGCATTTTTCACAACTTTTCATGCTCCTCGCATTTTTCACACCTTTTCATGCTCCTCGTCTTTTTTTTTTTTGGTCCTTGCATTTTTCACACCTTTTCATGCTCCTCGCATTTTTCACACCTTTTCATGCTCCTCCCATTTTTCACACCCTTTCATGCTCCTCGCATTTTTCACACCTTTTCATGATCCTCGCATTTTTCACACCTTTTCATGCTCCTCGCATTTTTCACACCTTTTCATGGTCCTCGCATTTTTCACACCTTTATATGCTCCTCGTCTTATTTTTTTTTGCTCCTCGCATTTTTCACACCTTTTCATGCTCCTCATCTTTGTTTTTTTTTTTTTGCTCCTCGCATTTTTCACACCTTTTCATGCTCCTTGCATTTTTCACACCTTTTCATGCTCCTCGTCTATTTCTTTTTTTTTTTTCTTCTCGCATTTTTCACACCTTTTCATGCTCCTTGCATTTTACACACCTTTTCATGCTCCTCGCATTTTTCAAACCTTTTCATGCTCCTCACATTTTTCACAGCTTTTCATTCTCCTCGCATTTTTCACACCTTTTCATGCTCCTGGTCTTTTTTTTTTTTTGCTCCTCGCATTTTTCACACCTTTTCATGCTCCTCGCATTTTTCACACCTTTTCATGCTCCTCCCATTTTTCACACCTTTTCATGCTCCTCGCATTTTTCACACCTTTTCATGATCCTCGCATTTTTCACACCTTTTCATGCTCCTCGCATTTTTCACACCTTTATAAGCTCCTCGTCTTATTTTTGTTTTGCTCCTCGCATTTTTCACACCTTTTCATGCTCCTCATATTTTTCACAGCTTTTCATTCTCCTCGTATTTTTCACACCTTTTCTTGCTCCTCACATTTTTCACACCTATTCATGCTCCTCGTCTTTTTCTTTCTTTTTTTCTTGCTCCTCCCATTTGCCACAATTATTCATCCTCCTTGCATTTTTTTTGCTCCTCACATTTTTCACAGCTTTTCATTCTCCTCGCATTTTTCACACCTTTTCATGCTCCTCGCATTTTTCACACCTTTTCATGCGCCTCGTATTTTTGACAACTTTTCATGCTCCTCAAAATTTGCACACATTTTCCTGCTCCTCATATTTTTCACACTTTTTCCTGCTCCTTGCATTTTTCACACGTTTTCATGCTCCTCGCACTTTTCACACCTTTTCATGCTCCTCGTATTTTTCACACCTTTTCATGCACCTCGCATTTTTCACACCTTTTCATGCTCCTCGCTTTTTTCACACCTTTTCATGCTCCTCGTATATTTCTTTTTTTTTTACTCCTCGCCTTTTTTACACCTTTTCATGCTGCTTCCATTTTTCACACCTTTTCATGCTCGTCCTCTTTTTCTTTTTTTTTTTTTTTCTCCTCGCTTTTTTCACACCTTTTCATGCTCCTTGCATTTTACACACCTTTTCATGCTCCTCGTCTTTTTTTTTTGCTCCTTGCATTTTTCTCACATTTTCATGCTCCTCATCTTTGTTTTTTTTTTTGCTCCTCGCATTTTTCACACCTTTTCATGCTCCTCGCATTTTTCACACCTTTTCTTGCTCCTCCCATTTTTCACACCCTTTCATGCTCCTCGCATTTTTCACACCTTTTCATGATCATTGCATTTTTCACACCTTTTCATGCTCCTTGCATTTTTCACTCCTTTTCTTGGTCCTCGCATTTTTCACACTTTTTCATGCTCCTCGTCCTTTTTTTTTTTGCTCCTCGCATGTTTCACACCTTTTCATGCTCATCGCATTTTTCACACCTTTATATGCTCCTCGTCTTATTTTTTTTTTGCTCCAGGCATTTTTCACGCCTTTTCATGCTCCTTGCATTTTTCACACCTTTTCATGCTCCTCGTCTTTTTCTTTTTTTTTTTCTTCTCGCATTTTTCACACCTTTTCATGCTCCTTGCATTTTACACACCTTTTCATGCTCCTCGCATTTTTACACCTTTTCATGCTCCTTGTATTTTTTTTTTGCTCCTCACATTTTTCACACCTTTTCATGCTCCTTGCATTTTTCACACGTTTTCATGCTCCTTGTATTTTTTTTTTGCTCCTCGCATTTTTCACACTTTTACATGCTCCTTGCATTTTACACACCTTTTCATGCTCCTCGCATGTTTCACACCTTTTCATGCTCCTCATATTTTTCACAGCTTTTCATTCTCCTCGTATTTTTCACACCTTTTCATGCTCCTCGCATTTTTCACACCTATTCATGCTCCTCGTCTTTTTCTTTTTTTTTTTTGCTCCTCGCATTTGCCACAATTTTTCATGCTCCTTGCATTTTTTTTTTGCTCCTCGCATTTTTCACACATTTTCATGCTCCTTGCATTTTTCACACCTTTTCATGCTCCTCGCTTTTTTCACACCTTTTCATGCTCCTCGCATTTTTCACACCTTTTCGTGGTTCTCGTCTTTTTTTTTTTTTGCTCCTCTCATTTTTCACAACTTTTCATGCTCCTTGCATTTTTCACACCTTTTCATGCTCCTTGCATTTTTCACAACTTTTCATGCTCCTCGCATTTTTCACAGCTTTTCATGCTCCTGGTCTTTTTTTTTTTTTGCTCCTCGCATTTTTCACACCTTTTCATGTTCCTCGCATTTTTCACACCTTTTCATGCTCCTCCCATTTTTCACACCTTTTCATGCTCCTCGCATTTTTCACACCTTTTCATGCTCCTCGCATTTTTCACACCTTTTCATGCTCCTCGCATGTTTCACACCTTTTCATGCTCTTTGCCTTTTTCACACCTTTTCATGCTCCTTGTACTTTTTTTTTGCTCCTCGCATTTTTCACACCTTTTCATGCGCCTTGCATTTTTCAAACCTTTTCATTCTCCGTGCATTTTTCACACCTTTTCATGCTCCTCACATTTTTACTCCTTTTCATGCTCCTTGTATTTTTTTTTTGCTCCTCGCATTTTCCACACAATTTCTTGCTCCTTGAATTTTTCACACCTTTTCATGCTCCTCGTTTTTTCACACCTTTTCATTCTCCTCGCATTTTTCACACCGTTTCGTGGTCCTCGTCTTTTTTTTTTTTTGCTCCTCTCATTTTTCACAACTTTTCATGCTCCTTGCATTTTTCACACTTTTTCATGCTCCTTGCATTTTACACACCTTTTCATGCTCCTCGCATGTTTCACACCTTTTCATGCTCCTCATATTTTTCACAGCTTTTGATTCTCCTCGTATTTTTCACACCTTTTCATGCTATTCGCATTTTTCACACCTTTTCATGCTCCTCCCATTTTTCACACCCTTTCATGCTCCTCGCATTTTTCACACCTTTTCATGATCCTCGCATTTTTCACACCTTTTCATGCTCCTCGCATTTTTCACACCTTTTCGTGGTCCTCGCATTTTTCACACCTTTATATGCTCCTCGTCTTATTTTTTTTTGCTCCTCGCATTTTTCACACCTTTTCATGCTCCTCATCTTTGTTTTTTTTTTTTGCTCCTCGCATTTTTCACACCTTTTCATGCTCCTTGCATTTTTCACACCTTTTCATGCTCCTCATCTTTGTTTTTTTTTTTTGCTCCTCGCATTTTTCACACCTTTTCATGCTCCTCGCATTTTTCACACCTTTTCGTGGTCATCGTCTTTTTTTTTTTTTTGCTACTCTCATTTTTTACAACTTTTCATGCTCCTTGCATTTTCACACCTATTCATGCTCCTCGCATTTTTCACTCCTTTTCATGGTCCTCGCATTTTTCACACCTTTTCATGCTCCTCGTCCTTTTTTGTTTTTTTGCTCCTCGCATGTTTCACACCTTTTCATGCTCGTCGCATTTTTCACACCTTTTCATGCTCCTTGCTTTTTTCACACCTTTTCATGCTCCTCGTATTTTTCTTTTTTTTTTTTTTCGCTCCTCGCCTTTTTTACACCTTTTCATGCTCCTTGCATTTTTCACACCTTTTCATGCTCCTCCTCTTTTTCTTTTTTTTTTTTTTTGCTCCTCGCATTTTTCACACCTTTTCATGCTCCTCGCATTTTTCACACCTTTATATGCTCCTCGTCTTATTTTTGTTTTGCTCCTCGCATTTTTCACACCTTTTCATGCTCCTCATATTTTTCACAGCTTTTCATTCTCCTCGTATTTTTCACACCTTTTCATGCTCCTCGCATTTTTCACACCTATTCATGCTCCTCGTCTTTTTCTTTCTTTTTTTTTTTGCTCCTCCCATTTGCCACAATTATTCATGCTCCTTGCATTTTTTTTGCTCCTCGCATTTTTCACACATTTTCATGCTCCTTGCATTTTTCACACCTTTTCATGCTCCTCGCTTTTTTCACACCTTTTCATGCTCCTCGCATTTTTCACACCTTTTCGTGGTCCTCGTCTTTTTTTTTTTTTGCTCCTCTCATTTTTCACAACTTTTCATGCTCCTTGCATTTTTCACACCTTTTCATGCTCCTTGCATTTTTCACAACTTTTCATGCTCCTCGCATTTTTCACAGCTTTTCATGCTCCTGGTCTTTTTTTTTTTTTGCTCCTCGCATTTTTCACACCTTTTCATGTTCCTCGCATTTTTCACACCTTTTCATGCTCCTCGCATTTTTCACACCTTTTCATGCTCCTCGCATTTTTCACACCTTTTCATGATCCTCGCATTTTTCACACCTTTTCATGCTCCTCGCATGTTTCACACCTTTTCATGCTCTTTGCCTTTTTCACACCTTTTCATGCTCCTTGTACTTTTTTTTTGCTCCTCGCATTTTTCACACCTTTTCATGCGCCTTGCATTTTTCAAACCTTTTCATTCTCCGTGCATTTTTCACACCTTTTCATGCTCCTCACATTTTTACTCCTTTTCATGCTCCTTGTATTTTTTTTTTGCTCCTCGCATTTTCCACACAATTTCTTGCTCCTTGAATTTTTCACACCTTTTCATGCTCCTCGTTTTTTCACACCTTTTCATTCTCCTCGCATTTTTCACACCGTTTCGTGGTCCTCGTCTTTTTTTTTTTTTGCTCCTCTCATTTTTCACAACTTTTCATGCTCCTTGCATTTTTCACACTTTTTCATGCTCCTTGCATTTTACACACCTTTTCATGCTCCTCGCATGTTTCACACCTTTTCATGCTCCTCATATTTTTCACAGCTTTTGATTCTCCTCGTATTTTTCACACCTTTTCATGCTATTCGCATTTTTCACACCTTTTCATGCTCCTCCCATTTTTCACACCCTTTCATGCTCCTCGCATTTTTCACACCTTTTCATGATCCTCGCATTTTTCACACCTTTTCATGCTCCTCGCATTTTTCACACCTTTTCATGGTCCTCGCATTTTTCACACCTTTATATGCTCCTCGTCTTATTTTTTTTTGCTCCTCGCATTTTTCACACCTTTTCATGCTCCTCATCTTTGTTTTTTTTTTTTGCTCCTCGCATTTTTCACACCTTTTCATGCTCCTTGCATTTTTCACACCTTTTCATGCTCCTCATCTTTGTTTTTTTTGTTTGCTCCTCGCATTTTTCACACCTTTTCATGCTCCTCGCATTTTTCACACCTTTTCGTGGTCCTCGTCTTTTTTTTTTTTTTGCTACTCTCATTTTTTACAACTTTTCATGCTCCTTGCATTTTTCACACCTATTCATGCTCCTCGCATTTTTCACTCCTTTTCATGGTCCTCGCATTTTTCACACCTTTTCATGCTCCTCGTCCTTTTTTGTTTTTTTGCTCCTCGCATGTTTCACACCTTTTCATGCTCGCCGCATTTTTCACACCTTTTCATGCTCCTTGCTTTTTTCACACCTTTTCATGCTCCTCGTATTTTTCTTTTTTTTTTTTTTCGCTCCTCGCCTTTTTTACACCTTTTCATGCTCCTTGCATTTTTCACACCTTTTCATGCTCCTCATCTTTTTCTTTTTTTTTTTTTTTTGCTCCTCGCATTTTTCACACCTTTTCATGCTCCTCGCATTTTTCACACCTTTATATGCTCCTCGTCTTATTTTTGTTTTGCTCCTCGCATTTTTCACACCTTTTCATGCTCCTCATATTTTTCACAGCTTTTCATTCTCCTCGTATTTTTCACACCTTTTCATGCTCCTCGCATTTTTCACACCTATTCATGCTCCTCGTCTTTTTCTTTCTTTTTTTTTTTGCTCCTCCCATTTGCCACAATTATTCATGCTCCTTGCATTTTTTTTGCTCCTCGCATTTTTCACACTTTTTCATGCTCCTTGCATTTTTCACACCCTTTCATGCTCCTCGCATTTTTCACACCTTATCATGATCCTCGCATTTTTCACACCTTTTCATGCTCCTCGCATTTTTCACTCCTTTTCATGGTCCTCGCATTTTTCACACCTTTTCATGCTCCTCGTCCTTTTTTTTTTTTTTGCTCCTCGCATGTTTCACACCTTTTCATGCTCATCGCATTTTTCACACCTTTTCATGCTCCTTGCTTTTTTCACACCTTTTCATGCTCCTCGTATTTTTCTTTTTTTTTTTTTTCGCTCCTCGCCTTTTTTACACCTTTTTCATGCTCCTTGCTTTTTTCACACCTTTTCTTTCTCCTCTTCTTTTTCTTTTTTTTTTTTTTGCTCCTCGCATTTTTCACACCTTTTCATGCTCCTCGCATTTTTCATACGTTTATATGCTCCTCGTCTTATTTTTTTTTTTGCTCCAGGCATTTTTCACGCCTTTTCATGCTCCTTGCATTTTTCACACCTTTTCATGCTCCTCGTCTTTTTCTTTTTATTTTTTCTTCTCGCATTTTTCACACTTTTTCATGCTCCTTGCATTTTACACACCTTTTCATGCTCCTCGCATTTTTACACCTTTTCATGCTCCTTGTATTTTTTTTTTGCTCCTCGCATTATTCACACATTTTCATGCTCCTTGCATTTTTCACACCTTTTCATGCTCCTTGTATTTTTTTTTTGCTCCTCGCCTTTTTCACACTTTTTCATGCTCCTTGCATTTTACACACCTTTTCATGCTCCTCGCATGTTTCACA
The DNA here is from genome assembly GCF_910594005.1 of Cervus elaphus. NCBI lineage: Eukaryota > Metazoa > Chordata > Mammalia > Artiodactyla > Cervidae > Cervus > Cervus elaphus. Next base: position 2,501,469 of record NW_025316787.1, read on the forward strand.
CCTTTTCATGCTCCTCATATTTTTCACAGCTTTTCATTCTCCTCGTATTTTTCACACCTTTTCATGCTCCTCGCATTTTTCACACCTATTCATGCCCCTCATCTTTTTTTTTTTTTTTTTGCTCCTCGCATTTGCCACAATTTTTCATGCTCCTTGCATTTTCTTTTTGCTCCTCGCATTTTTCACACATTTTAATGCTCCTTGCATTTTTCACACCTTTTCATGCTCCTCGCTTTTTTCACACCTTTTCATGCTCCTCGCATTTTTCACACCTTTTCGTGGTCCTCGTCTTTTTTTTTTTTGCTCCTCTCATTTTTCACAACTTTTCATGCTCCTTGCATTTTTCACACCTTTTCATGCTCCTCGCATTTTTCACAACTTTTCATGCTCCTCGCATTTTTCACACCTTTTCATGCTCCTGGTCTTTTTTTTTTTTTGCTCCTCGCATTTTTCACACCTTTTCATGCTCCTCGCATTTTTCACACCTTTTCATGCTCCTCCCATTTTTCACACCTTTTCATGCTCCTCGCATTTTTCACACCTTTTCATGATCCTCGCATTTTTCACACCTTTTCATGGTCCTCGCATTTTTCACACCTTTTCATGGTCCTCGCATTTTTCACTCCTATTCATGTTGCTCGCATTTTTCACAGCTTTTCATGCTCCTTGCATTT